>NC_139657.1:28996773-29354273 GCF_951799395.1 Argentina silus
ATTGAAAGGACGGGAACCAATGAATTATTGATTATGTGATGGAATTAATTATTAACTAAATTGTTATTACTGTAAGTTGTACTGTCTGCTATTGCATTCATAAAAGAATGGACAAACTTTAGAAAAAAGCATAATCTGCACATTATGAGGATATTTTATCCTTCCTAATTTCTCCTAGAAGGCTGGATAAAAAAAGAACAAGTTTGTGTAATGAAGATGAGTAACAAATTACATTTAGGAAAATGACACTAGTTGTGATACTTGACCACAGACCCATTTGACTAGATCTGTAATATACATGTATTTCCAGATGCAGTAATTTCAAGATTTGGACTGTATTCCTCTGTATTTCTTCATACAGTATATGAATATGTTGTTTGTAGATAGAGGGACGGTGGGGGTTGAAGCATCCAGGTTTCCTACACATGTCCATGATGAACAGTTTTGCAGAATAATGCTGAGAAGAGTAGAGAATTACTCCAAATGGCCACTAATGTTCATCTCTTGTTTTCTATTCAGCGTAAAATCACCCTTCCTGCATATTTGTGTGAGGACACTACTGAATGGAATTTAATTACTAGGCATCATTTTGTCATTTTCCAACTGATCTGATGATGGATGTCTAAGTCTATACATCACAAAGGCAAGCAGAACATTAGTGTTCAGATAACTGATCTCTTAGCATCAACTCCCCAACTGTCAAAGTGCACAAGCACTTATACTATATGTGCTTAACCCTGCTATGACTAGGAATCAAGGTTAAAGGTCAAAGATAATGATGCCGAGGAGAGTGAACGAGGCATAAGATGGACCGCATAGAGTGGGAGGGGGGATGGGGGTGAAAGAGTTGAGGATATCTGAAGGTCCTACAGCTCAATTATCTGCATGAATAAGCCCTTGATGAAAACTTCAAACAAACATCAACAAAGGGTTTCTTTGCTGTGAGAAAAAAAAGAAGAAAGAAGCAATAATTTGGCAGTTGTAATTTGGCAGCATAGCTGTGCCATTGTGGCCCCTCATTCCAGTGCAGGATGGGTGTTTACTCATTGTACCCCAAATGGTACCCAGACAGTCTCCTTAGTGCGTTCGCTTGGGGGGAAGGCAAGGGGGGTTCTCAGAATTCCCATCGAGCAAACACTCATTTAGGCAGTCAAGCGTTCAATCACAGGCGGTGACCTAGAAATGAGGAAACAATCCCAACAAAGGCCTGAACGAGACAATAAAGCCCTTATCCTCCCAGGATGGCATCCGCTCCATCTGATGGATCAGATTATACAACGAGGGGCATGAGCGGACCCGACAGCTCCGTCTGTGCCCAGGCTTACAGGGTACAGTATAGTGCCCACGGGGTGGTGTGACAGCGCATGTGTAATGTAGTATCGCTCTATTGAGAGACATTGAGCTACAAATATTGGACATATACAGTGGTAGAGAAGTATCCAACTGTGCATATGTATGTACTGCATTTGGCTGAAGTAGAACAAAGGGATGATTTGGGTGTGCATACAGTAGATATGTTTGGCAGGGAGGGACAGCCTTGCAGGACCTTGACTAATGTTGTAAGAGGTTGGTCTATGAACATGCTGAAATGCTGTGCAGCAGCAGTACTTTCTGTGGGGTTAAATTCTGGCAAATATACAGTGCCTTCGGAAGGTATTCAGACCCCTTCACTTTTTTCACATTTTGTTGTGTTATAGACTTATTTTAAAATGGATTAAATTAAAAGAATTTGCCATCAATCCACACACGATACCCCAGAATGACAAAGCGAAAACACATTTTTTGAAATTTCAGTAAATGTATTCAAATTAAAATACAGAAATATCTCATGTACATAAGTATTCAAACCCTTTGCTATGACACTCTTTAGCTTTTTCTTTAGCTAAAATGCAAACATGTCATGAACAAATCACTCAATACGTTGAATTGAATCCATCTTAATGCAAGGACAATTGTTCATGTAATGGAATTAATATTTTTGTTTTTATAGACTCTCTGATTTGCATAGGAATCAATTACACACTGTGTAGATTTTGGATGTCACTACCAACTCAGCAAATTTCATAATTTTCTCTTGTTCCTGACAAACTCTCCAGTCCCTGCCATAGGAATCAATTACACACTGTGTAGATGAGATGAACTATTATCTTATTATTCTAAATTACATGAACTATTATCCTTGCATTAAGATGGACTCAATTCAACTTAATGAGTGATTTGTTGATGACATTTTTGCATTTTAGCTAATTTCCCACCAGTGTCAATCAAATCCCTGAACATGTTTATTGTGGGAGTGCACAGAAGGTTGAGCCTTTTGATCCCGGTTTCCTGAATCAAGGGTAGGTGAGAGACATGGAGAGAGAGTGTACATTTGTCAGGAGTTGTGGAATTGTCTGTGTCTTCAGGATTGGCGTAGGAGTAGAATTCCTTCTGTATTTGAATAAAGTGTAATTAGCTAGTTACTTTGTCAGTTTTTGGTAGAATAAGTAGGATTGGTTAGTCTGTCAGTTTCTGTCTAGTTTCTGTTGAAAAGCTGTTATTACTATTTTGAATTGATTAGCTATGTGGCTGTGTTTGAAGGTGTTGACTGGTAGTTTGTGGGATAATCACTCTGTATGACTGCTGATAGGTGGGAGAGGCTTACGCCTCTGCTAGGCAATCAGCAATTTGTGAATTGCCCTTTTAAGCCTCACTGATCGGACAGTGCCAGCTGTAGTGTCAGCCTCTTCTTCTCAGCCTCTGCACACAAAGACTTGGGCACATGAAGACAAGGGAGTCTATCTGTGGGAGTCCATCAAGGAAGGACAGAGAATGGCCACACGGCTGAGTATTTGCCTTCGGTATTGTTGTCATCAGCTATATTCCTTTTTGCTTTAGAATCCCCCGAATTTCACCTGCTATAATGTGTTTTCTCTCATCCCTGCTATTTCACCTTTCTGTAGCTTACTTAGACAAGGCCCTTCACCTCGCCGCAGCAACCAATCCAATCTGGTGTACCCCACACTTTCAAGATGTATTGATCTTGCGGTTACCAGAGGACTCTGGAACTGCCAGTCAGCAGTCAGGAAAGCAGAGGCTAGGGCTCCTCATCTCACCTAAGTGGACATTTAATGTTCTTTCTCTTTCACATCGAGCAGCTGAGAGGAAATGGAGGAAAACAGACCATTCTCAGACCATTCTCCTCCTCTATGAATGCTGCCAAAGCTTCATTCTACCATTCTAAAATTCAGTCGTCTGCCTCTGACCCAAGGAAACTGTTTGCCACATTGTCCTCACTCCTCAACCCACCTTCCTCTCCCCCTCCCTCCTCCCTCTCTGAAGATGACTTTTTCACCTACTTTGTAAAGAAGGCTGATGACATTAGCAGCTTTTTCACACAGCCTTCACTACTACCACTAGTAGATTTGGCTGTGGTTTATCATCACTTTCCCCTCTCACCCCTGATGATGTCTTATCTTGACTCCAAATGGGCAACCACCTGCCCTCTCGATCCCATCCCCTCACCCCTTCTCCAATCCATCTCGAACCACATCCTCCCTCATCAATTCCTCCCTGACCAGTGGCTCTGTCCTGGCTGCCTTTAAGATAGCCAGAGTCAAACATCTTCTCAAGAAGCCATCACTTGACCCATCAGTTGTCCAAAACTACAGACTGGTATCCCTTCTTTCATTCTTATCTAAAACTCTTGTTTGTAACCAACTCTCGCGTTATCTCTTTCAGAACAATCTCCTTGACCCACAACAATTCGGCTTCAAGGCAGCTCACTCTACTGAGACTGCTCTCCTTGCTGTCATGGAGGCCCTCCACACTACCAGAGCATCATCCCTCTCCTCTGTTGTCATTCTTCTGGACTTGTCTGCTACGTTTGACACAGTAAACCACCAGATCCTTCTCTCCACCCTCTCAGAGCTGGGCATCTCATCTCTGCACTCTCTTGGTTTGTATCCTACCCGGCCGATCGCTCATACCAGGTAATGTGGAGAAGGTCACTGTCCACATCACACACCCTCTCCACTGGTGTGCCCCAGGGATCTGTCCAAGGACCCCTTTTGTTCTCTCTGAATACCAAATCTCTCGGCTCTGCAATTTCCTCACACAGTTTCTCTTACCACTGCTATGCGGCAGCAACTTTTTATCTCTTTTCCCCCCTCTGACAAACACGTGGCAATACGTGTCTTGCAGACATCTCTGCCTGGATGTCTGCTCACCACCTCAAGCTCAATCTTGACAAGACAGAGCTCCTCTTCCTTCTGAGGAAAGCCTGCCCATCTCCATTATGGTAGAGAACACCACTGTGTCCTCCTCCCAGACAGCAAAGAATCTTGTTGTGATCCTGGACAACCAACTGTCCTGTGCCACTAACATCACAGTGATGGCCTGCTCCTGTAGATTCTTCCTCTAAAATATTTGAAGGATATGCCCATTCCTCAGAGAAGTCGCACAACTCCTGATCCAAGCACTTTTCTTCTCTCGCCTAGATTCCTGCAACTCACTGTTGGCCAGGCTCCCTGCCTCCACCATCAGACCTCTGCAGCTCATCCAAAACGCTCAGCCCGTCTGGTGTTTAATCTCCCCAAATTCTCCCATGTCACCCTCCTCCTCCGCACCCTTCAGTCCCAGTAGCAGCTCGCATCAGATTCAAGACCCTCTTGCTCGCCTACAGAGCGGTAAAGGAAACAGTCTCTCCCTATCTGCAATCGACGGTCAGTTCCCAAACCCCGGCCCGATCACTCTGTTCTTCCCACCTCTATTGGTACCACCATCTCTATGAAGACATAGTGGTTGCTCTGCTCAGTCACGGCACTTCTCTGTCTTGGCGCCCCAGTGGAATGAGTTTCCCACTACTTTCAGGATGGCGGAGTCACTACCTATCTTTTGCCGTAGACTAAAGACCCATCTCTTTAGGGTACACTTGGGCTCAGACCTCTCCACCCCCTTACACCCTACATTACTATATCATTTATTTTTTTTATTGATAAAATAAAGTTTATTCCTTTCTCTAACACTGTGACGGCCAATGGTTCTTATCAAAGGTTTTACTTACGATGATTGTTGTATAGTTGATTCACTTACTTAGACAAATGTACTTGTTGTAAGTCGCTTTGGAAAAAAGCTAAATGACTGAAATGAAATAAGTGAGACGTCCTCAGGGTGGATATGGCTGTCTGCGATGACAGATACACATCATTAATTATATTTAGATTGTACATTTTGGTCTGTCATATAAAAACTATGAATGGGAATTGTGCACATATGTTTTTATACAAGCTCCGTTCATCATCCATAAAATAAGTGCCTGGTGCACCACACCCTGCTTGCAGTGGTGGCTACCATTGGCTCCACACTTCTCATATTTATTAAACGGAACATTTATCTCCCGATTGTAACAGCAATTAAGTCAGGACGCTCTCGTCAGTTTACCCATTTGTTGCATGAAAATGGTAATGCTCTTTAGAGCTGCCTGCCTAGAGTTAAATGACCACAACTTATAACAGGTTTATAACATGGCAGGGAGCCCATAACTTCACAGACCCCTTGTGGGTAGGCCCCAGAAAAAGCGACCTACCGGGTGGAGGCTGGGGGGGGCGACCACACAAAACTCTCATAGTCAGTACAAGCATCTATCACCTGTTGGATGCTACCCCATGGGCATTATTCATTTCTCACAGTTGTGCAACAGTAAAAAAAATGAATAAACAAACTGATGTTGCCCAACGGTTATGTAAAAAAATCTAAATGCAAACGCTGGATCTCTGTAGCTGTTGCAATGTTGGATTGACATTGTTATTTGATGGTTGTTGTTCAGTCATATGTTGGTTGGAATTAAGAGTTTATTAGATGTTGTAATGTGTAATTTTTCAATATTGACTTAAGGTTGTCATTTGATGCTCATCTAACATTCGCTGTTAAGAAAACTGACTGACAGCATGAGACCATATCACAGTTGAAAATAATAGGTTTTTTAATGTTGGTTATTTCTATAAATACAACATTGAAAGTATAATATTTATGTAATGTGAACCTCCTAATCACATGGATAGATCTGTTCAAGTTTTCCACTCTATATTTCACTTATCTGAGGAATGGTGTCATTGATATGTTCAATCAGGATTACATTTTGTTTAACTGTTCTCACTTTTGATGTGTCCTCACCTGTGATTCAAACTCATAACCTCTTGGAAAACAATGTAGTTTTTTTAACACCCTCATGACTACAGCTTTGCAAATGTTGGCCTGAGCACTGTTATCTAGTGTTTCAGTTAATCTACACTCCAACCATTAATTTCAGTGTGTCAGTGTTTTCTGAATAGTCTAATGCTGGTGGTGTATATTCTGTTCATTAATATGTTGAGGATTTATTGATTTACAAACCTTGATAATGTTACTCACCTATAAAATGTATATTAGGTTGCACTGAATCTGTTTCAAGCTCCTATTGTATACCTATTTTACATGTTTTAATAAACATACATTACTGTACAATAAGTCCCAATTTAGTGAAATCAATTTCTGATATTATGAAAGGGACACCATGTATGAAATTTCACCTCAGCATTAAAATAATGTTCTGAAATTAGTAATGTTGTTGAAGGTAATTAATTGATCAATTGAGCCAATTGTTCCCTTGCCTATGTCTCCTTTCGACCCCCTTTTTTAGGAACCAATAGTATGTCTCTCAAACCTGTCTAACCCTTCTGTCTGAGTTACCTTATGAGAGGTGATTACTTAAGTTCATTCTCACAGGATCAGTTGCTCCTATAGCTCAATGGGATTAAGTGATGGTAGTGTGGACATTTACTGTAGGGTTACTGTTTGCGTCCAAATGGAGCCCCTTGAATTTTATTCCAATGGGTGTCTTTCTCCTGGAAAAAAAGAGAAAGAAACCAGAGAATAATCTCCCATGCCATGAGTGCAGAATACACAATTTTAATATAAGCACACCTCAGTCTTTCCATAGCTCAAGTTGTTGAGTATGTGGGAGACTGGGGTTCAAATCCAGTGCAACATGTATAGATCAAACTTGAGTGTTCATTGAATTTCCCTTTATCATAATTCAATGACTGTGAGGTCATGTTGCTAACGGTGCAAAATAATGTTATCGTATATACAGTCATGACCATGGCCAATATTGGCACCCCTGCACTTCTTTCAGATAATGCACAACTTCTCCCAGAAAATTGTTGCAATTACAAATGCTTTGGCATTCACATGTTTATTTACATTGTTTGCATTAGATAAAAAAATCTGACATCATTCCACATAGAACTCCAAACATGTACTGGATAAAATGGTTGGCACCTTTTCAAAATTGCCAGAAATAATTGGATTTCAAGCATGTGATGCTCCTTTAATTTGTATTTAAACTCGCCTGTGGCAAGTAACAGGTGCTGGCAATATAGAAATCACACTTTCAACCAGTTTAAATGGAAAACTTTTTGAGTCAAAAGTTGACTCAACCTTTGTGTTGTGTGTACCACACTGAGCATGGAGAAAAGAAAGAAGAGCAAAGAATTGTCCAAGGATTTGAGAACCAAAATTGTGGAAAAGCATGGACAATCTCAAGGCTACAGATCCATCTCCAGAGATTTTAATGTTCCTGTGTCCACTGTGCGCAACATGTAGTTCACAGCCCATGGCACTGTAGCTAACCTCCCTGGACGTGGACGGAAGAGAAAAAGTTATGAAAGATTGCAACAAAGGATTGTTTGAATGGTGAATAAAGAACCTCGATCAACTTGCAAATAAATTCAAGCTGACCTGCAGACACAGGGTACAGCAGTGTCAGCTTGCACTATCCGTCGCCATCTGAATGAAATGGGACGCTATGGTAGGAGACCCAGGAGGACCCCACTGCTGACACAGAGACATAAAAAAGCCAAAATCCTTCCGGGACAATGTCCTGTGGACAGGTGACACCAAAATAGAGCTTTTTGGTAAAGCACATCATTGTACTGTTCATAAAATGAAGCCGTCAAAGAAAAGAACACGGCCCCATGGTCAAACATGGTAGAGGTTCACAGATGTTTTGGGGTGCTTTGCTGCTTCTGGCACAGGATGCCTTGACTGTGTGCATGCCATCATGAAATATGAAGACGACCAAATCATTTTGGAGTGCAATGTAGGGCCTAGTGTCAGAAAGCTGGATCTCCGTCAGAGGTCATGGGTCTTCCAGGACAATGACCCAAAGCATACTTCAAAAAGCACCCAGAAATGGTTTAGGACAAAGCGCTGAAGTGGCCAGCAATGAGTCCAGATCGAAATCCCATAGAAAACCTGATCTCAACAGCAGTTGGGAGAAGGCACCCTTCAAAACTGAGTGACCTGGAGCAGTTGGCAAAAGAAGAGTAGTCCAAAATTCCAGTAGAGAGGTGTAAGAAACTCATTCATGGTTACAGGAAGCGATTGATTTCAATTACTTTTTACAAAGGGTGTGCTACCAAATATTAAGTTGAGGGTGACAATAATTTTGTCTATTCCATTTTTGGAGTTCTATGTGGAATGATATCAGATTTGGCTTTTTTTCTCAGCTTTTTTTGTGTTGTTCTAATGCAAACAAAATAAATAAACATGTGAATACCAAAGCATTTGTAATTGTAACAATTTTCTGGGAGAAGTGGTGCATTATCTGAAAGAAATGCAGGGGTGGCAATATTTTTGGCCATGACTGTATACTCATCTGGACTTCCTTCTCATACTGTATACAGTATGGGAGCCATTGCATTGATCAATATTATTATGTACCATTTTGTAAACCAGAATATAATTGAAAAGTGTAACAGAGGCAATATTTACAATTCACATCCAAGCAGAGCTTTCATTTATATCTGGATACCAATATTTTACCGTAAGATTTGGTCTGTGTGGTGAATGTTTGCTTGGGGACAGCCTCAATGATTATTTACAACTACAATGCAATCATCGGAAGATAACCTTTGTCACATGTTAGTCCAATGTTTCTAAGAATACGTAAAAGCAACATCCAAGTGTAACAGTGTGTACTAATGTTAACTGACATCTCTGGGACGTTAACATTATAATTTCTTGCAAACTTTATGTTTAGACGTCTGGTTGACATTTGGTATGAGACGTTGCAACACTTTCTGACTGCCTTACTATGATCCTAAAATAACTTGTATGAGATGATGTTACCACATCCTACTTCACATGTCTGTGCAATGTTTTGGTTTAACGTTTAACATCTCACAATTGTCTTCCATCATCTCGTTATGGTATAAGACAGTGAATCAACATCCTTTTACATACCTTTGTACAATGTTTGGAAAAAAAACAATGTTAATGCAATGTCAGTTTAAAAAAAATACCCATTGGGTATGGAGTGGTATTAACTTTGTTGCTTTTAAGCCTGTCTCTTGAACATGTTTGTGCATTTGTGTTAACCAGCTGTTTCCTCACCTGACAGACAGAGTGCGCTGCCTGAACGCTAGCTTCATCTGTTCATCAGCCAACATCTCAACAAAATTAAAAAAGTTGTACATAAAAAATGTTCCTCTTTACAGTTGTGCACCTGCATCTCTTCCCCCCTACTACACCTCCTCTACCCACTTGTCTATATGTCCAGCGTCGTGGAACTAACACTACTTGACAGGAGAGGCGTATGGGAGAAGAATGGGAAAGTTGGCTAGGATGGAATAAATGATATAGAAAACCTGCAAAACAGCAAATGAAAACCGAATGTAAAAAAACACACTACCTTCCCCTGTGCCCAATAAAAAAAATACCCCACCCCCCCCCACCCCCCAAAAAACTTAAACCCCCTTTTGTTGTGTTCATACTTCACACTGTAGTTTGCACGTCGCAGGACAATCCCAGCGGAGGGTTCGGTTGCTATGGCACCGTGGCTCCTTGCCAACGATGAGGGAGGGATACCGATCTCATCCCTTTGGGCTTGCACATAATGTCCTGCCCATCCTGTGTCACCCTGAAAGGAGTTAGCCTAAGGTCACTGAGCAACTTGTTCAGCACCAATGCATCAATGTACCCATCTAGCCATTGTTTCCAATGAATGGAGGGACATCTAATTGGTGGGAGAGAGCACAGAGCAGAGATGTCCAATTCTGGCTATGGCAGGTTTTCTGTGGAGAAGAATGGCTGTTATTATACTGATCATTTGGCAAATGATCAATATGAATAGCATGTTAAAGTGTGGCATGCAACACCCATTTGAATCTGACCACATGAGCACCAATAGTAACATTGAGAAAATGCAGGCACCAACGAACCACCAACAGATGCCCAATCAATTTAGTATCTAAATCACATCCAGCTACCATATCAAGTTATAAAAACTGCCTGAGGCGAAACACAGAACAGAATTAATGAGTTTTGCCTTTCGATTAAACTGAATAAATCATGACATTACATGATACACAGGCTGCGAGAAGAAAAACATCAATAAAAATAGTATTCCTATCAAACAAATAAAAAATAAGAATTGAGATCTCCTATCATTCTACTTCCTCTCTTCTTTACATTACAAATACAGCACCTTCCACATATACAGTGCATTGCTCGCAAAGGGATTCTGTTAAAACAATGACCTTTGTATGAACAATTGTGAATGAATGAAGCGAGAGCCATTCTGGGTCAGAAGAATGGAAATCTTTGTTGTTCTGCAGCAGGCCAGAATGCCAGCTTCTGTGGCACAACAGTTATTTCATACAGTGAGATTCATACATCTCACAGTGGATTGAGGATTGACAATATATACAATTCGAAACGGGAGACATACAGTATGAGGGTTTGAATTACAGGGCGGCTCAGTGGGGTTCAGGCTGATGATGTTTTTGCATACGTATGAACCAGCTGTCCTGTCACCTGATGGAGAGCTGCGACGTTGACTTAGAGCACCCTACCTGAACCAACGCAATGCTCAGATTTGCAGATCCTTACAGTGAAGCCTCAGCTGGTGACGTATTCTGAGGATGGTAGTCGCTGACACATTCACGCCTACCTCCCTGATCAGTTTCTTCGGTCATCCATGTAGAAGTCTTCCTTTGCCTACTATCCCACAGATCAGGAACACCCCCTCCCATGACAGGTGAAAGGACAGCTGGTTCACATGTTCAAGGGACAGAGGCTATAAGCAGCCAGTTAATGCTCCTCCATGGCATTCAACAGTGAACATTGTACTGGCTATGAGAGTAAATTGTGTATGGTCATCCCATCCACCACCCCCAGCCTCCACCCACTCAGTTGTTCTGCATGTGGCCTTCCTACGGGCGGCTTGATAAGCATTGGGGTCCTTGCCATATTGTACATTTTGTATATTGTGGTCATTTTACTCCAGGCAGGGAGCTATACAGAGCGGAGCCATCCAATTACACCCAGCTTAAATGTATTACCATTGTCATGAAATAAATTATTAAACTGATGTGAATATCCTGACTGAACTAGTTATCCTCAAAAAGGGTGGTCAGATTACAGTTGGCTAAAAAGCTTGCAGAGGTCTGGATAAGATGAATATTATAGTGTACCAGAGTGATTGCAAGAGGAAGGTTTGGAGAAAAAAGGATATGCCCAAGATTTACAGCATACATCTGTGAAATGTGGAGAGGGTGGAGAGGGTGTTGTGGTTTGAGCATGTATAGCTGCCACTAGAACTGGCTAACTTGCCTTAATTGGGTGTTGTAATTAGAATGTATTCTGAAGTGTACAGAAACATCTTGCCTGCTTGAGTATAAGCAAATGCCTCCAAATTTATTGGATGGCAGTTCATCATACAGTAAGACAATGACCCCAAACATACTGCTATAGCAATTAGGGAGTTTTTCAGGGCCAAAAAGTGGAAAGTTCTTGACTGGCCATGACAATTTTCAGATTTAAATCCAATTGAACATGCTTATAAGCAAAAATACTTAAAAACAAACACCAACAACAAACAAACTAAAGATGGCTGCAGTACAGGCCTTGCAGAGCATCACAAGAGAAGATACCCAGAGTCTGGTGGGGTCAATAGGTCACAGACTTCAGGTAATTATTGCATTGTCGACCAAATACTAAACATGATTGCTTCATTTGACATTATATGAATCTGTCCCATGAATCTGTCCCATTATCCTGAAATAGGGTATAAAATGTATAAAACCTGCCATCATTTCCAAATGGTGAAACCAATATGAACACAAATCTATACTTTAAGAATTTATACTTTAACCTCATAGTAATTGTTTGATTTAAAATCCAAACTTTAAGAGTACAGAGCCAAAAGAAGAAAAAATGCTTCACTGTCCCATTACTTATGCAGGATACTGTATGTTTAGCTGAAACAATGCTGGGTGTAGTGGGCATAGGCCTACTCTTACTAGTAGGCTAACGATAATGAAATGTAGCCTATTTGGGAGGAGTGCACCGGCACACAAAAAAAACGGTTTGGACACATGCTCTGCTGTATCTCTCTCCTCCCCCTGTTCTCTCACACTGATTTGTGAGAGATAGAAAATGATTTCCCTCCCCCATTAACATATATAAACCGTAACTTTATGAATAGTGAGATGTGCCAAAACTGTTATGACACAGGTCTGTTTGCTACAGTTGTCATAGACAACAAATATCACCAGTAGGTTGAAATCTAGATTTTTTTGTGAAAACATGGAACAAATAAAATTAATTAATACACTTTTACCTGTCACCAAAGAATGAATACACTTTTACCTGTCATTGTGCCTGTTGTGCCGATAATGCCATTGAAACTCACATTGGAGCCGTGAAAAAAACATTGCGACAAACAAGGCATAATAGCAAGGCAGGAAAGTTTGTTTTATGTGGTCCCTACCTTGAAGTGTCTCACTAATAGGCTACTATTTAGGAGGACATAAGGAGATAAGGGCACGGATACTCTTCTCCCAACTTCGGCCAGGCCCCACACCAAAATTCTGTTTGTCATAAACATAGGCCTACTGTAACGGATGCACAATACCCAAACAATACCCAAAACCAAAGGCCAATTAATTCTCTGAAATTCAAGCCAAGCCATACATAATTTGTTGTTGAATGGAGCAGAAGGACATGACAGATGATAAGCGTGGATGAACAAACACTGATGGTACAGTATTGCCTGAGGGTACAGTATTGTCCAATATTATCAGCAAATAACTTGTATCTGGTATGTATTTATGCGTCTATTCCTTGTCATTATTGCTTCACATTATTTTGTGCTTGTTTGCACTTGTTATCAAGCGTTATTGGTGCTTCTATTTGTACCCTGGTCAGGTGAACATGCGGGTTAAGGTAGAAAAGGTTTGGACTACTCTTTATAAAAAAATACAAAAAGTTTCCCAAAAAAGGGAAGGGGGGTAACCACTTTGTTGTTCTTTGAATTCCAGATTGCCTCTTTAAAAGGCCATTAAAAGGATTTTATTGGAAAACAACCCAAGATCATAACAGCCATGTAGATTGATGGGCAGGAGGAACATAGTTACAGTAAGTCCTATGCTGCCCTTATCTCCATCCTGCCTTCCATCTGATCTGACTCCTTAGCCACTTGGCTGACCATGACGTCTCCAAGGCAGCCGAGTAGCAGATTCCTGATGTTGCCATGGGGATGCGTGTGGAAACAATGGCTGCTGTGTCCTCTGGGGAGTGGATCGTGATGATGTCACGATGGCCAGATGATCAGCCGTTCTCTAAAGCTGCCTCCACACTACCCGATGGAGGAATTCCTATGGTCAGATAGCCTTTCACACTACACGAAGAGGAGACACGAAAAGTTCCATCTCAAGCTTTCACACATAACAACTTAAATGTAAAACATCGGGCATGAGCGGAATGTGCATTGGGTACAATGGCATATCAAACATGTTTGGGAGGTCGCCGATCATCGCAAAGGCTGCTAAACGTGTTCAGAGAACCTTCCACATTACCCAGATTTTGTCCCTGATTTGTCCTGAACTTCCTAGAAAGTTCTTCTGGCGTCCCGACCAAGAAATTTGGGGTGAATATCTTGTAGTGTGTACGCAACTTAAGAGCTAGCCCTCCATGATCAAGGAATGTAATAAGAAGGAAGGGTCAGATACGTCATAATAACCCATATAACCTGGAATGATTGCCGCACTGGAATTGCATTAAAACCTATGGAGCAGGGTGAACATAAATGCATTCAAACACAGATTAATTGCATTTTCAAATGGTTTGTGGTCACAGTTCATGTATTAAATGAAATGGGGTGCTATTTCTTTTTTTTCACATGATCATTATTTTCCAATTTCCATTTAAGCCGTCCATGTCTTGGCAATGACTGTATGGGCAGAGCAGATCATCGCGTATATGCTCTTATATTTTATGTGCAACCTGGAATTAAAATGTAAGAGGACAAATGCTTAAAAGTAATCTCCATTCAGATTTGTGTGGTTTGTGAGGGAATTGTATTGTTGTTTCTTGTTCAGAGGGCCCCCGTGGTTGCATTTGTAGTTTATTATGATGGGTTATTATGACGCATCTGACCATTCCTTCTTATATGCTATGAAAGTCTGTACGTCACAAACAGCAGAATGCAAACATAAGTGGAGAAACTCGTCATTTTTAAAGACAGACGTCACCGTTATGATTGCTAGCAAAATCTGAGCAAACTGTAAATATGTTATAATTTCGCCCAAGTGTTTACTCAACTTGCAGATAAGGTAAATAGAGCCATTTACTGCATTTATTTTTTTAACTATTTTTCTAGCAATCATAATAATAATAATAATAATAATAATAATGATAATGCCTGTCTCCAAAAATGACAAGTGTCTCCAGTTTTGTTTAAGTTCTGCAGTTTGTGACATCCATTCCCGATCCATGATCAGGAATCCACCCTCCAGTTCTCCATCTGGAGAAAAGCCATCTTCGATTACATGTATCTACAGTACAGTAGTTCAGATGGGGCACCGTGCAGTGATAGTGTGTTAACATTTTCACAGATGGGACATCACTCTCTCAATATTTTGGGGGTCAAAGTAACATTCAGTTGACTTGAGTTTTCTTATTTTTATTATTAAAGTGACAATTCTTAGCTAAAAAACACAACTCCAGTAACTGTACAGACTGACTGGAGAGTATTGTACAGTTTTCTGCTATCAAATACAGAGTGAATAATAAACATACTTACATAGCAAACACAACACTACGACCAGCCATTTTTCATATATTACTTTCCATTTGATACAGACACTCTGTTGAAACAGAAAGAGACTGAACATTTAAAAGAAACAAAAAAACATTACAATAAAACAATAAACAAATATGACAGTAAGACTGAGTGCAAATTTTAGAAGAATACTGGTGAGTTAATGAATATTTTCTACTTTTCAAATTGAACTACACGTAACAAATGTATTCCTTCTCATATGGTTTCTGTAAACGGAGATTGGACAGACAGTGTAGTATATGACCAGTACTCTGTCCTTGTGTAAACAAACCCACATTTTTATATGTTACCAGAGTTGAAGTAAAATTAATTCCAACTCAAAACCAACTAAGGAATTAAATTGGGCATAAGATTGCAATACAATGTGCCTTATCCACATTATCCATTCAATCCCTAAATGGACCAGAATTAAAATTAAATTTACCCCAACTCTAAGGTCTAGAGTCCGACAGACCGTGACTTCATTAGAGGGTGGTTGTGACCATGGAGGCCACAACCTTTTGACTTTTCAACCTTCCGACTTCTTAGCAGTGCGTCCCAACGGTCGTGTAGGAGGACGTCTCCCTGCGGATAGTGCTGAAGGGTGACAGCTCCAGCTCTGTGGTGGTGCGCTCGTGCTCGTTGTCATTGTCGCTAGTCGTGGCAGTGGTCGAGGACCTGGGCGGGCCACACTCTTCGCAGCAGCAGCAGCAGCAACAGTCCAGGAAGGCTCGGCTGAAGGGTTGGCACAGGCAGAACAGCAGCACAGGAGTCACCGCCGACTTACAGAACAACAGCAGCTGGCTGACCAGGTGAAGAATGTCCAGGGTTCGCTGGGGCACGCTGGCCGCCATGTAGACGCTGACGATGTTGCAGATGTTCTCCGGGATGATGCAGAAGCCGTAGAGGATGGCCAAAGCCACCACAGTGCAGTTCATCTGGCTCTCCAGTTGAATCTGCTTCTTGTTGCCACGGACGCAGGCCCTCTCGACCTGCCAGATCTTGCGGGCGGTCATCAGCGAGCTGCCGATGGTGAAGAGCGTGGGCAGGCAGAAGTAGCAACCGAAGTACCACCAGAGGCGGGCGCTGTCGTAGGTCAGGCCCAGCACGTAGAGCGTGTCAGGGAGCTCGGTGGAGATCCGGACTACGCAGCGCTGGCAGGGGGTCACGTCCGGAGGCTCCCCGTCTTCGGAGACCAGCTGGCGGATGAGGAGCTCGGGGAGGGCCAGGAGGAGGGCCCCAATCCAGATGACGGCCAGCTTGGCAGCGGTGGAGGCGCAGTTCTCAATCATCTCATAGTACATCTGGACATTGGTGGCAGCTCGGAATCGGTCAATGCACAGCGCGCACAGGGTAAAGGTGGTGACTCCAAGGGACGCAACCTAGAAGGACAAGAGGAGGAAGGAGTTGGTCATACAAAGTCGTGTGCAAATATCAGTCACTGTTGATGCATACTAGGGGTATGAACGTGTACTCTAGTACACCAGTACTCATAATCGATTAGGAAAAATCCCTACTCAAAAAAAAGAAAAGAAAGACAAACTTACAGGCTTAGTTTAAAAAACATCTTAGCCTTGTGTGGCGCTACTTTGACCTGGTGGATGAGGGAGAACATGAAATGCAAGCGTTTTCTTTTCTCAGCTGTGAGAGAGCACGAGAGGGAGGGGCTGGTGCGCTCAATCACACATTCACACACACAACACTGCATTGGAGAAGTGAGGGAGAGAGATCTGTTCATTCTCTATTTGTTTTTTCAATGTTGTTTAAAAATAAATAAATAAATAAAAACCTGCATGATAAGAAAATAGACGATTAGTTGTGTAGAGGACAAGATGATTATTCACATCCCTAATGTATGCCATTCATGTTGAGCTCATTATATCTAATCATCAACCGAAATCTTGAAGTTGATTCAGGATGACTATTACCCTCATGTAAATCAATTTAACATGAATAATGTGTGACTGTGTCCGACAAGTAAAAAAGATTTAAAAAAATAAAAACAAAAACAAACATGAAAAGTCCCACTTTACCGGTTCTTTTTTGTATAAATGGCTTGCGCATTTTGTTTTGTATATGCATACATACCTATTAATAGCAATAAAAGGGTGTGCTATGTTCAGATTAATCCCTCCCTAAACTTTAAGGGCTGTTCTTTCAGAAGTGGAGTCTCAACATTCATAGGAGCTTACTGTAGCTGACCGATTATAACAACTCCCTTCTCTAGTTTTAATTAATTATTGTGTTGTCTACTTTCTTAATTCTGACTTTTTATGAGGTCTCATAGTCACAGTGATTTGTTCTGAAAGAGAAACCAAAAGGTCTATGCAGAGACTCTACTGTTTCCAGTCCCTGAGTTGAATATAATGCACCTTGAAAAGTCTGGCTGAAGTATACCCCAAAGAATGCATCTACTGTAAACCATCCTCGTCTTAACACAGCTGTGAACAATTATCATGCAAACACGTTACAGTACGGCATGTTAGATGTCAACAGGTTTAGAGAGAGGGAGAACAGTCACCAATAAAGACGTCAGGCTATGACGTCTTTGTTACTGAAGTCCTGAAGTCCACTCTACATTGTAAATGACCAACAGATGTTTCCATTTACCATCTTACACAAATACTAATTATCCAGAGAGAAATATTAGAAAGTTGCGATGAGTTATGAATAAACACAGAGGATTACTATTCTAATGAATGAGGAGACAAGCATTGGAAAAAAAAAGGGAATGGGGAAAAAAGGTTTACCGCAAAGGTGTACATTCTTAAAAGCCTCAAAGATAGCTAAATAACCATAAACACTGATGCAATTTCCTGCTTGCAGATACAATGAGACAAACCATGCCCACATTGGGAACAGCCAACAATGGCAGTCTTGGCAGATACTGTATGAATTCTGTTTTTGTTTGTCTGTATACAGGATGTCACCCCTTTGCTTAGGATATAATCTTACTAAGACTACCTTTAAAAAAGGAGGTGCAGTATATTGTGTTGTATGCATGTGGAACACAATTCCAGTCCTCAAGGGCTATAAAACAGTATCTGCAGTATCTGCAAAACAGTATCTGCATACCTCAGCATTTAACTGATCAAATTAAAATCTTGGCATGAGATACAACTCACATGCTTTTTCACAGAATCAAATCAGTAGCTTATTAAATAACATGGCATAAACTGTGGTCCTTGAGGAGTGGAGATGATACCTCTGCTACTGTATGGTTTGAATACCTCTGGCATGCAGTATCTATCCATGCCAATGTCTAATAACACAACATAACCATCTAAACAATTATCCTGATTTTCTCTCTCTCTCTCACACACACACACACACACACACACACACACACACACACAAACATATTTCAATGATCCAAGCAAAGATGAGTGCTAGGTTCAAAGTTCTTTTAAGCTTGTAGTACTCTGCTACTCTGCTGTCTTGCTGCCAGGCTTAATCAGTGTTACCTCCGTTAGTAAAGGCTTAGCAGAGGAAGGTGTAAACACTCAGAATCTTTCCCTGCCTGGGAGACCACGGGCCAGAGCAGCTAGAAGCACTGTCAGGTCTACAGGGGCTATCATCTGTCTGATGTCTCTGGCTTCCGGGTAGAAGAGAGGGGGAGTAGAGAAAGAAAGAGGAGAGAAAAGGAGATCACCAGAGCACATCACCGGAGCGCACGCTTCCTGGTTCCAGCCGACAGCGCACCTGGATGAGATCCTCAATCAGCACACCTGCAGACCATCTCCCAATATGAGTCCTGCCAGAACTCCACTCCAGTGCCAGAACACACTGGGACTTCCACGTCTTGACTCCTGGATTCAGCCCCGACTCTTCCACGGACCTAGCCCCTCGTCTCCACGGCTCCTCTCCCTCCCCGTATCCTGGACCTCCCTCCTATCGACCCTGGACTGGCCCTCGAACATTCTCTTTCGGATTACGGATTACCCTACCTTGGTTATTATTATTCATTACTATTCCTTTTATTAAATACACCTACTGGGCTAAACGTTCGTACGCCTCTTATGCCGTCTTTGGTTCCACCAGTCGTTCACTGCGTAACAGAACATTCTGGCTATGACGGAACCAGGTGGACCAGGGAACCCTGGCCAGACGAAGACAGGAGCTGGACTTGGAGACCAACCTCTACTTACTGTCGTCCAACATCACGGCGCACTTTTGGCCAGGGTCACCAATCAACTTGACAATGCTTTTCAGACGGCCGCCCCCTTGGGACCATCACTCACAGCACAGTGTCCCTCTCTCTCACCCTTTCCGGCAACCACCCCTTAGACTCCTGGTTATCCACGCTTCCACGGCCCCACTCATTTTAGGCAGACCCTGGCTCGAGAGACACAACCCCCACATTTGCTGGACCTCGGGGAAGATTCTGGGGTGGAGCGTGGCGTGTCACGCCAACTGTCTCCGCTCCCTCTCCACCCAGAACACCTAAACAGGCCACTCCGCTCCCTGACCTCTCCGGTGTGCCCTCCGTCTATCACAATCTGGCGGAGGTGTTCAGTAAGGAGCGCACTCTCTCTCTTCCCCCTCATCACCTGTACGACTGCTCCATCAACCTCATCCCAGGTGCCGCCCTCCCCTCCGGGCAGTTATACAACCTCTCTCTCCCAGAGAAGCAGACCATGCGGGATTACATCTGAGTCTCTCACCTCAGGCATCATCCTGCCCTCGTCCTCCCCGGTGGCAGTAGGATTCTTCTTTGCGAAGAAGAAGGGAGGAGACCTCCGTCCCTGTATCAACTACCGGCTATTGAACGACATCACAGTAAAAAAAAAAAATCCTCTTTACCTCATTAGTTCCACCTTCGAGCCCCTCAGCCACGCAACCATCTTCTCTAAATTGAACCTACGGAGGGCGTACCACCATGTCCGCATCAAGGAGGACAACAAGTGGAAGATGGCTTTTAACACTCTGCGTCACTTCGAGTACCGGGTCATGCCTTTTGGACTCACAAATGCCCCGGCCATCTTTCAGGCGCTTGTTAATGATGTGCTCCGGGACATGATTAATGTGTTCGTGGTGGTTTACTTGGATGACATACATGGTCTTTTCCAGGAGGAGCACCACCAGCACGTCCGCCTTGATCTCCAACGACTCCTGGAGAACAGGCTTTTCGTCAAGGCTGAGAAGTGGCTTTTCCATGCCGCCTCCATGGAGTACCTCGGACACATCGTCGAGAAGGGGCACATTCGGGAGGACGGGAGGAAGATCGAGGTGGTTGAGGAATGGCCCCAACCCACGAACCGTCAACAGCTACGTTGTTTCCTGGGCTTTGCGGGGTTCTATCGACAGTTCATTAAGGGGTTCAATCAGGTGGCCGCTCCACTTATCGCCCTCACCACGCTCTGTCCGTTCACCTGGACCTCGGAGATGGAGGTCGCCTTCTCGACCCTGCAGGGCCTGTTCACGACAGCCCCGGTGCCCATCCACCCGGATCCCTCCCATCAGTTCTTTGTGGAGGTGGATGCGTCTGATACGGGTCTCGGGGCTGTCCTCTCCCAGCAGTTGGCGGAGGACCAGAAGCTCCACCCTTGTGCTTTCTTCTCCAGCGTCTGGGCCCCGCGGAGCAGAATTATGACGTTGGGAACCGGAAGCTGCTGGCGGTGTACGAGGCGCTTGTGGAGTAGAGACACTCGAGGGTGCCCAGCAGCTGTTCGTGGTCTGGTCCGATCACAAGAACCTCACATACATCCAGTCGGCCAAGAGACTCAACTCCCGCCAGGCGTGCTGGGCTCTCTTTTTCACTCGCTTCAACTTCACTATCACCTACCGTCCGGGGTCCTGCAACACCAAAGCAGACGCTCTCTCTCGGCTGGCACCGGAAGAGGAGACCCCGTCGGGGCCTGAGATCATCCTTCCTCCAACCCGGGTGGTAGGCATCGTCACCTGGCCCATCAACTCAGAGGTAAGAACGGCCCAGAACACGCATCCCGGACCAAGACGGGGACCCCCTGGTCGCCTCTTCGTGCCTCCGTCAGCATGCTCCCGAGTGTTTGAGTGGGGACATGCCAACAGATTCGCCTGCCATCCTGGGGTCGGCTGGACCCTGTCCTTCATCCGTCTGTGTTTCAAGGTGGCCCGCCATGGAGGCGGACACCAGGGAATTCATCGCTGACTGCACCACCTGCGCTCAGAGTAAGTCCTCCCACCAGTCCCCAGCCGGACTCCTGCAGCCCCTTCCCATCCCTAGCCGTCCCTGGTCCCACATCGCCTTAGACTTTGTCACAGGGTAACATGGTGGTGCTTAACATTGTGGATTGGTTCTCCAAAGCCGTCCACTTCATCGCCCTTCCTAAACTCCCCTCCTCTACTGAGACCGCCGACCTCCTGGTGCTTCACGTCATCCATCTCCACGGCATTCCCCTGGACATCGTTTCTGACTGTGGGCCCCAGTTCACTTCCCGGGTGTGGCAGGCTTTCTGTAAGGGTATTGGGGCGACGGTCAGCCTCTGCTCTGGTTAGCACCCTCAGACCAACGGCCAGGCAGAGCGAGGGAACCAGTGCCTGGAATCGGCCCTCCGATGCATCTCCTCCAGCCACCCTGCCACCTGGAGCAAACACCTACCCTGGGTGGAATACGCGCACAACCCCCTTTGAATGTTCTCTTGGTTACCAACCCCCTATGTTTCCCAGCCAGGAGCAGGAGATAGCAGTCCCATCCACCAGGGTCCATTTCCGCCGGTGCCGCCGGGTCTGGAGGTCCGCTCGGGCCGCTTTGGAGAGAGCCACTGAGCGGTTCAGACGCAGCGCCAACCGGCAACGTAGGCCTGTTCTGGCTTACCACCCACCCGTAAGAACCACTAGTCACACAGGCCGACCCAGCCTCGACCCGTCCACTGGCGCAGGGAACCCCCCGCTCACAGACAATGACTGTAGCCAGACCCGGATAGTAATACTTTTGACTAAAGCTGTCTCAGTGCTGGGGCCTAAAACCTGACTGAAGGGTCTCATACTGTATATGCTATTCTGTTTCAGAAATGTAGTGAGCTGCTGGATCATAATAAGCTAATGATGCTAATAACTGTTTACATGGACAGCCATGATTGTTTTCATCCATCATCATTCAATGCATTCTGGGTGTCACGTAAATGTCTGTCAGACCAATGATGTTTTAGCGAAAGTTGAGTAGATGGTTCACTCGTATTTCAGGAAACCCATAGCAAAACTTTCTAGAAGACATGAAAGGAGTGACCCATCTTGTCATCTCTCGTTTCATCTCTGGTTAGATGCGGAAAAAAACAAAATCAAAGCAGTGCACACAAACAATAGCCAACATCGGATTACTTTCAACTTTTGGAAAGTGTTTTAGTCAATTATTTCGATCACAGGTGAGCTCAGAACTGTGTTATGCTGTTGCTACTTCTGTGAATGTCTGAACGTCTACATAAAAAAACCTGCTCACATTGAGGATATACAGTTGTAAAGACTTATAATTTGTGTAAAAATATTGTGATACTGTGAAATACTGTGAAAAAACAGTGTATGTCTGATACATTGTAAAATGTAATCGTTATTAGCTCATTTATATTATGGTTTCTGTCAGCCAAGAGTTGCTAAATGTGAAGCTCACTCTTTCCCTAGAGCTAGAAATAAGGATTTGGATGAGAACTGTGTTATGCTGTTGCTACTTCTGTGAACGTCTACTTCAAAAAAATTCAACTGCTCACATTGAGGACATAGTTGTAAAGACTTATCATTTGTGCAAAATGTTTCTATGAAAAAACTGTGTTCAGTCCAAACGCTGATTGTTGTGTCAATCGTAAATAGACGTGTTCTAATCACACCAGTCTGATTGATCACTTGAGGGACCACTTTAGACTGATCACACCTATGTCAAAGGGTTCAAACCCAGG
Source organism: Argentina silus (assembly GCF_951799395.1). Taxonomy (NCBI): domain Eukaryota; kingdom Metazoa; phylum Chordata; class Actinopteri; order Argentiniformes; family Argentinidae; genus Argentina; species Argentina silus. Next base: position 29,019,766 of record NC_139657.1, read on the forward strand.
TCTGGGCTAACTGTTGTGAGTTCAGGCTAAAGACGTGTAATGACATGTTTGGTGTGGCATTGGAGAAAATCATTTACACATTTCTCCAGTAGGCATTGAGAACATTGTGAAATCCTGTTAAACCAGCAACCCTAACTTATTTATCTTACAATTCTCAATTTCCAAACTGTCAAACAAACTACTAGATTAACAAAAGGGAGGGGGGGAATGGAGAGATGGGGAGAGAAAATAGACAGACTGGGAGAGAATAATATGGGCCGGTTTAACAGACAAGGCTTAAGCCTAGTCCTAGACGAAAAAGCATCCTCAGTGGCAATTTGCCATTGAAAGTGTGAATTAGTCCAGGACTAGGCTTAAATCTTGTCTGTGAAACCGGCCCTGTATGTTTTAGCTAAAGCTTCCTTGCAGGGTATTAACCCCTGTGTTCTGGTGAATTAAGAGCATAATGGGAGGCAAAGTACATGTAAAGTGGACTTGATGTTCTCATAGAGGGGGGGGTGGGTCTAGGTGTTGACCCCAACTGCACCTGTGTCTGGCTTGGCTGTGTCCCACTGAAACAGCAGATGAAAAGCATCACAGTTCTATCAATGAAGCTTTGTGAGTGTCCAATTAAGCCGCCCCTGTAGCAGCAATCAAAATGTTCTGCACTTTACACAGCACAGTATGCATCCTTATGAAATCCTCCCAATATGTCTGTGTTGACTAAAGTGGTCGAAGGCACTGTTTGTGCTGACAATAGAGCTAGTTCAAACATTCAAACCATTGTCTACTATAGTATGTCCCAAACTGATGTTCAACATCCAAATCCCATACATGACAATTAGTATCAAGTTAGTGGCAGGTAGGTTATCACTAACTAAACTTAGTATTTATCTGTATGCTGTGTCTATATAATTAACTATATCTTCAAGATTTGATTCCCTTATACTGGAACACACACAGCTCAAAGGGTTGGTTCACTTTTTTTTACACCAGTAGCTTTGGAGTGTCTTTTCAGAGGAGGAAGCTTGATAGGTCCATATTTGGGATCTATCAACAATAGCAAAGATACTGTATATCAAATAACAAAGCATAAACGTAATGAACCATTCCTTTAATCATTACTTCCCACCATTTTGTCAGATGTTAAAGGCCTAGTCTTCCACTAGTTTATGAAACATCATCACCTACTTTTACCATTGTATCGTTTACAATAAATTGTTGACAGAGAAGCTGCCGCACAGCTCTAACAGCCATTGGAAACTGATGCAACAGTGGGTGTGGCTCTAGTTCAGTAATTATTGAAACCTAAGCAGGTTTCATCCCACTTCCTCAATGTTGAGTGAAAGAAGGACTGTAACCCTAGCTTTGGCATCAGTCAGTGACACAAGACCTACAGTATAAGAACAACAGGTTGAGGTGAGAGTAAGAAATCTAGGCCCTGTGTATACAGTACTGTAAATCCCTAAACAATGAAGACACAATCTTCGGCACAGAACCAAAACAGGATGTGGGTGCTGAGCTTTGCTGTATGTATCTGCCAAGCAAAAAGCAATTTATACAACAATACTGTTGTCTACTAATTATCATAGTCAGCTTAGGGAGCAATGAGTTCCAGCTAGAAATAAGTTAGTATAGATAGGGAGGGAGGTAGTTGGTGGAGGTAGAAATCGGAGGACGGCCTCATTGTAATGCATGGAATGGTATCAAACACATGAGGCTGTCCTCTGATTTCTACCACCACCAGCCTCCCCTGGAGATGGTGTACTGTGCAATCTATGAGTTCTTTAATCCATCTCCACGTACTCCATGCACCTGATAAAAAAAATAGCATACCACTCGAGCAAGGGGTGCACAACTCAGGCCCTTTAGTTCCAAAGTAGTGCTGTTTTTCCTTTTTACCTGGCAGAGAAGTGATCAATTGATGTCACAGTGTGATTGGTTGCACACTAAAACTATCTACCTGTGATCCAGAAGTGTGCACTCATTCACTTCCCCTCATGCATTGGATTAGTGCAACTATGGCTGGAGAGAGATTCACTAGTGCCATCCATAAGGGGAAGTGTATACTAGAAATAGACCACGGCCAAGCGCTCTGCACTTGAGCACTAGAGCCAGAGTTTTTTCTTGACCACGCGACCATCACCTGAAGCTCTAATCATAGCCTATTACTGGGACCCAGAGAATTCACCAGTCAAGGCACATGATAAGGAACTACACTGTATGCTATATGTAATGCCAATGTCAAACAGTGATAAGAAATAGGCATGTGTATTAATGATCCTCCTGTGGTTTGATGTACCATCCAAAGCCCAACCTTCAAATTTGTCAGGGAAAGGAGAGGCGTCACAACTCTCCGCAAATCACAATCTATTCTTGGACTGACTCGATTTAGTGATACATATATATTTTTTTTTTTAGCTCCTCCTAAAATTATTTCCCAGATGCAGTGATGTACAGTATGACATTTCATACAGCTATACAGCTCCGAATGCCCTTCACCGGCTTTTTTGCGACTGAGTCAAACAACCTTTCGACACATTTTATTGAGAATTGCTCCTAGTTACATCCGGTGTTACTCTCCCAAATAGCTCCATGAATGATTAACGCCACCACTTGGTGCTTCCACTCTTTGGGTATTTTTTTCAAGAAAGGCCAGGACACAAAACTGGCTGGTGGCCTTTAAACACCCATGCAGCCCTGGCATCACACAGTAGTAGGCCCTATGCATGTTCAACTCCCAACTCTCCTGTAATGAGAAGGACATGATTGTTAGTCTGCACATTACCTCAATATAGGGGATGATTTTACAGGAGAATTCCCCAAGCAGCCAATTCTTGGTCAGTTCATGGAATATCACCAGAGGCAGGCAGAAGAAGATGATAACAAAATCCCATAGGGCAAGATTGGCAAGAAGAGAATTGGAGATACTTCTCATATAGTAGTTGTGGCACACAATGCACATGATTGCTATATTCCCAATTATTCCAACAGTGAAAATTATGACTGAAATGATCAAAATGGCATATGCTCCATATGACTCAGCTGTCACAGGGTAAAAGGGGTTTTTGACATCTTTTCTCCTTGTTTGAGGATTGAAAGGAATCTGGGGTGTCCTGCCTTGGAGATCTGGTAAGGTAAATTGCTCATAATCACTAGTCATATCGAATGGGATGTCTGTTGACTGATTCTGGGCCATAGGTTTAGGTACTGGTTCCAACATGGTCAGAGGTTGGCTTATGTCCCTCTCCTTTGCATTCCTTCTCCGACGGCCTAATGTCCCTCTTTTGTGTCTGCAGCTGCGTTGGTGCTCGTTCCGGTGATGTCCCCATCGCTTGTGTCTCGTGTAGGGCTTTACATGACTGTATCTACCACCATGCATTTCCATGGTAGCGGACTTAGGATCGGTGTCCAACTTTTTCTCCGTGCGCCACGGTGAATCTCTATCCTCGGTTAACCTGACGGATTCTTTTCCAATTGACGAATCGCTTTTGCGCACTGTGTGAGTTGTTCTTTCGTTCAGCACCCTCTTCATACTATATGCACTCGTATTCATGTTATTCACCCATGTCTTAACCGCATTCCAAGAAGACGCACTTGTAGCATGCACCCTTCCATTGTCCATGTCGTTGACGACTCGGTCGTAAGCTGCGTGCCACCTCCGGATATCATTATGGGCTTTGTGTACATTCCTGTTTGTGACGGCGGATTCATCATTTATAGGAGTGAAAGTAGTCTTTGTTTTATTCCCGGGTATGTGAGTAATCACATTCTCGCTCCAAAGCGAGAAAAACAGTAATCTCAAGAGTAGTACCAGCATTGTTTATCCTAATGCACGCGACAATATTGAATTGCCTTAGAATAACCCTAGACTGAAGAACCAAGTCGAAATCAACTCATAACTCTCACGGGCTTGTAACACGTTTTCCTAAGAACAATGTTATTCCGCATGGCTGTCAAACCCTGGGTAAATAAAGTGTACTTCAGGTGGGTCGTAGAATTGCACCGAGTTGCCTGTAAAAGTGAAACAACGGTTCTTTCCTCACCACAATAAGTATCCTTGAATTTAGTCTCTTAGTGTCTTTGAGTATGGGAAAGCTTGTAAACAGGTTGTCCAACCACAATATACTGGCATTTCCAACTCCAAAATGTGTGAGCCAAAAGTCGGCTGCGTCTTGGCGAGGTAGAGGTTCCGTGGAGCGCCCTGGACAGTGACTATAGTACCCTAGGTCCGGGGCGCTCAGTCCGAGATGGAGTGCAATATTATCGGGGAGGTGCCAAGCTCTGTGTGGAGCTGCACGTTGCCTGCGATATGAGCGGTTCTTGTGAGACCAGGAGACGGGCTCCCCTGGCGGCTAACCCTGATCTGTCAAACTAAATTAGTCAGAATCAGCAGGCTGCAGGCTGACGGCCTATAGTGTCGCGCATAGAAATGCATTATAGACATTATATTGGTGAGAGAGTTTCATGTTTTTTCTTACTGAGTTGGGGACTTGGGAGAAGCAAATAGTGTGCTGTTTTGTGTAAATTGCATTCAGCGGAGAAGAGGGACTACTGAGCATGTCTGATGAAATATGGCATATGTTGTACTACTGTAACTTTACATGACAAAGTATAGGTCAATGGCGCCCCCTGGAATAAAAACTGAAAAATAAATAATATACTGTTACAGTACTATGGAATCATGGGACATAACAAAAGCAAACCGTTTTTATCTGACATGACCTGACCAGGAACAACTCAAGACCCTATGGTAGTTATATGCCCGTCGACATGCACTGCTGCCCTCACATAGATACGTTTACCATCTTGGTAAGTTTATATTGGATATTCAAGTTTTACATTGGATATTCGGGTTCCTCTCTTCAATAGCTCTTAAACCCATGACCCATGTGACATGTCTATGAAAATTATATATTCTGAGTCGGGAGGATAGAGAAAAATGTATGTTTTTTTTTTTCTATATGCTTTCGAATTTCACTGTTCAACAGCTCTTAAACCCAGCATGACATGTCTATGACAGTTACAGTACCCTGTGTAAGTAATGGGACAGTGAAGCATTTTTTTTCTTCTTTTGACTCTACACTCCCAAAGTCTGGATTTTAAATGAGGTCTGCGACCCATTGACCCCACCAGGCATTGGGTATCTTCTGGTACTGCAGCCATCTTCAGTTGTTGTTTGTTTTGAGGTATTATTTACCTAAAATCTTATCATTAAGACATGAAATGCATGTTAAATTGGATTTAAATCTGAAGATTGACTTGGCCAGTCAAGAACTTTCCACTTTTTGGCCCTGAAAAACGCCATAGTTGCTATGGCAGTATGTTTTGGGTCATTGTCTTACTGTATGATGAAGCGCCATCCAATGAATTTGGAGGCATTTGCTTGTACTTGAGCAATCATTTTCATGCATGACAGCAGTAAGTACAGTATGGGTTTCAGTGGGATTGAGGCTGGTAGAAAAGTAGCCTACAGTTATAATAGAGTGCGGACGTCCACATTTTCAGCAAGGGCAGCATTCACTCATTCACACAATGTAATAATAATAATAATAATAATAATGATGCATTTATTTTGTATAGCGCTTTTTGAGGGATCTTTGAAGGAGGAGAGCGTACTGGATAAATTGTCACGCCTTTGTTTGTTAATCGGAAACGATCAAACAAAGATTATCGTGCCCCATCAGTATATTTTAAGATTAGACCTTCAACTCCTGGCAAGAGAGGCAGAGTCTGATATTTTTGGTGATGAATAAGACACTATTGAGAGGCCATGTATTTCCTCCAAAATATGTAGAGGGGAAAGGAGGTGCGCAGGCAACAAGCATGGTGTTATTTCTATTACAGCATATGGGATGACTGTCATTCCTATTCCATTCACCCAGGTTGATGTAACAACAGCTATTTACATACCCACCCTGGGCATGATACTCAAATGTACCCACCCTATACCCATCATGAGGTTGCTACAACCTAGCCAACAAATGAAAGTTTATTATGCAAGTGCACAGGAGGTGACAGTGACACATTCAATAACGTCTTGCATACTAATACACCCCCCTCCCGTTTTCCCACACAAAAATTAACCTCCCCCATCAACATTACATCTGCCTAACTTTGACTGAAGTCTGAATAGAGACGCCCCAAAAGTGAGATTTGTTTCACTCGGATCTCTGTTGACAGGGGTCTGTTTAATACAACTTACACCTGGAGGCTAAATCTCGATTTTCGTTTTAACATGGAGCAAATAAAATAATGCAATGTAATCTTGTTTGGTGCACAATCATTATCATAATGCCATTACCTATTTGGGAGGTGCTGTTCCAAGATTAGGGAGGATGTTTATTTTTGTTGCGTTATTTCTATTACAGCATATTGGATGACTGTCATTCATACTGTATTACATTCACCCAGCCTTCACTTTGCATGTTGGATTATTCCTTCTCGCAAAATATACTTGCTACATCATGTCCCCCAATAATTCTATTCAAATGCATTTAGCAGAGTGAGAGTGAGTAAGTGTTAATGTTAGTGTGTTAGTGTTAAATGCTCTTTGCTTTGTGACCACGCTTGGGGGGCGGGGGTAGGACATGACTTCTGTCATTGTCGCAATCAGGACAAATTCAGGCACGTAGGGAGGCCGCAGTGGGTGTCTCTTTCTTTTTTTTCCTTTTTTATATAGATTTCGTGTACTTGTGATGGTATGTGTAGCAGTACAGTATGTGGAAGTCTGTGTGCGTCATCAAGGCTTTGTGTGACTGCTGTTGGATTCTATGCTTTTCACTCACACTGACCACTATGTTATTATCTCGTCAAAAGTCACTAGAAATGCTTGTGTAACAGGTGATTGGCAACATTTTCGCTGGGTACATAAGGGGGGTGAGAGACAGACAGCTTCTGTCATTGTCAGAATCGGGACAAATTGCCAAAATGCGAGGTGTTCACCTTACTCCATCTTGCATTGCGTTGCCACGAATGATGACACGAACTGCGCTCTTTGCTTTGTCAGAAGCTGTGTCAATATACAATAGCAGTACTGCTGAAATGCACAGAATCAACTGAGAAACATTATATTGAAATTGAAACAACAACTCATAAGCTACTCTTCACATAATTAATCAGGCGGCAATGTTTGTAAACACGCTATAACACACTAAACATATCCAAAAAACTCAACGATGCCTCCTGGAGGTTGTTTTGACAAGGTGAATGACCTGAAAAAATTACTCACCAGTGCCGTCGCAACATCGCCACACTGGTGGCTCGGCTCTAAACTTCTGCCAACTGTACATACCAATGAAATACTTTGCGACAACGTAAGTATGCAGCCTTTAGCCGACCTGGGGACGACTCATAGGCAACCTTGTCAGGGGACGTACCCAGTATGAAGTGGCCATGATTATTCATATTTTTGCCTACCAGGTGACAACAAGGGCTACGTTTTACTATTAAGAGAACTTATCTAACTTATAGATCTTATAGATATCTAACTTATCTAACTTATACCATAGCCAAATAAATGGAGCTGAATTCATGAACTCACAAAACCTTTGTCTGTCATTGAGCCGTAGTAGTACTATGCATCAATCACCCACACTGACATGCAATAATAATGGGCAAAGTTGACAATGTATAGCCTACATTGTTTCTGACTTCCAAAGGCAGAATAGTGTTTGTGGGATCAATAGCACAGCGTAACATAACAGGAATATGTAATGTTGGGGTTGGTAAATGTTTGCTTGTAGCCCTTACAGATGGAAAGAACAGACTTAGTCGAATAATTTAAGATTTATTTGAAAATGGTTGCTTTTTCGGACCTGACCGTTCTGTTGGTTTGTGTTTTGCCAACACCCTCTTCTATGCAAGATCTGACACCTGCACCCCATCAGTAAATGCACTGTGAGTCAAGTTGGGAGGCTACCTTCTCACAACTCGTGCTCAGTGAGCCCAAAGGATCAGCTTGATTCAGGTGTGTGATTTGGCATTACAAGTTGTCATGCTGCTGTGTTGGCACCAGGATAGCACCAACTTTTATGCCACCACAACGCTATGTTAACAGAAGGTAGTCATTCGGTTATGCTAGCACCAGCTTCGCCACAACCTCACCACAGCTGACTTCAAGGTTGCGGTTACTGTACGTGCTGTGTTTGCTGGGTCAGAGAAGGTTGTATATCACAGTCCACTGCATTCTGCAGTTATGACCTCCATTGCAGTGAACATCACCTGGTTTCCATCACTGCTCCAACAGTGCAGAGAGAACTAGTATTCTTTGAGCAGCAAACACATCTTGTAAACTACACAATTCATCATGTAACTTGCCAGCATCAGAGCAGGCACTGTATTGTCTCAGACTAATGCAACCTGCATTAGTGATGTAGTTGTCAGGTAATCCATTTGGTATGAAGATCTTTGAGCCTGTACAGTGCCTGCTCAGAGTTAAAATATGCCAAATAGATAGCCTTTCTCATCCTCACCAGCAGCTGCCAAGCTCGTTCTTTCTCAGATCTGAGGCCCAGGTCTCTGCTGAGTACCACCGATGCTTCACTTTCCCTGCAGAGTGGGGTTCTCTACTTGACAAGCCTTCAGGCCCTATCTCCACCGAGCAGCCATACTGCCAGCAACATCTCAACGTAGCATAAGGGATGGGCTCGAAATACCTAGAGAGACAAACTCTTTCTCTCTCGGCTTCTGTTCCAAGCAGTGGCATAATTAAAAAAGTATGTGTGAGGGGAGAGTCATACAGACATTTCGTCATGTGCATTGGAGCTTAGATGCGGGATGAGGCTTGTGCTGTCGAATACATGTGATATCACGTACGGTACCCTGCGTAAGTAATGGGACAGTGAAGCAGAAAGAGGACAACACAAGATTAGAGGCTTGTGATTTTTTCTTTTGGCTCTATACTCCAAAAGCTTGGATTTGAAATCAACCAATTACTATGACGTTAAAGATATTCTCAGCTTTTGTTTGATGGTATCTGTGTACGTATTGGTTTCACATTTTGAAATGGCAACACTTTTACACATTCAGGGCACCATATGTAATGGGACAGATTCATATCATGTCCAATTTAAGCACTCATGTTTAGTATTTGGGTGACAATCCTTTGCATCCATTGACCAGACACTGACCCAAACCATAACATCCCCGCCACCATGTTTCACAGGTGAGGTGGTGTATGCTGTAAATCTTGGGCAGATACATTTTTCTCCAAACTTTCCACTTGCAATCACTCTGGTACATGATAAGATTCGTATTCGGTACTTTTACCTAACTCTAACCTGACTGTCCTTTTTGACGATAAGTAGTTGTTTGCACCTTGCAGTGAAGCCTCTGTAGTTGGTTGGTGACATACTCTGTGGATGGTACTCTCCAACACATGCCTACCTCCTGGAGAGTGTTCCTGATCTGTGGGACAGTTGTTTTGGAGTTTTTCGTAATTATGGTGAGCATTCTTCGTTCATCCACTGTAAAAGTCTTCCTTGGCCTACCAGCCTGTTTGCGATTGCTCACCTGGAATGGCATGCCTAAGGTTTTGGCCATGTTTCAGATTGTTCACCCTAATAATGACTTCCTTGACTTTCATTGCACCTCTTTGGTCCTTATGTTGACAGACACCAATAGCAGACTCCAAAGGCAAACACAACTTTACTTTTGGTGCCCTGAAATAGGGGGACTATGTATAAAAAGTGTTGTCATTTCTGAATGTGTACACAAATACCCTCAAATAAAAGCTGAGAAACTCTACTTTACTTTAACCTCATAGTAATTGTTTGAATTCAAACTTTTGGAGTGTAGAGCAAAAAGATTCACTGCTTCACTGTCCCATTACTTATGCAGGGCACTGTATATTTTTGACATTCTGGGGCCCCAGGCAGTCGCCTATGGGCCGGGCCAGCCCTGGGCACCAGCCCAAGTTCTCTTTGTAGTTCCCTCTCAGCCACCCTGCAGTGGTGCTGTCCTGTACATGTACATTACTGTGAACATCCCTTTGACATTGGGACTACCTCTTTTGATGCTGTGAGGAAGGTAAGCCTTGGGGGTTTGGCTGGCGCTGCGCTCAGCGCTCGTACAAAGAGATGATGAGTCACAGAAGTCAGCAACAAGCATTGCCACGGGGAGATTTTCCCCAAGCGAACACTGGGTCCTCACAACAAGAGTGATATACACAGTAGCACAACATTAGAGCTCAAAACATCAAACTGAACTCTACATCAAAAGTCCCCTGCTAACTGCATTAGAGTGTATATGTCACCAACTCCACCACGGGTCCTTGAGGGCATACAGACGTTTTTTACTGAACTGACTGTTAACAACATTTTGATCAGTGTGCCCTTGACTTCTCTTAAGAGAGCCAGAGGCCTACATGTTGTAACACTTGATGAGTAGAACATAATGGTAGCGTAATTCTCCTCAAAACATGATGGTTACATCAATGTAAAAAATGATCTACCAGTGCTACAAACATCAAACAAATTTAGCCAGTTATGAGTATCTTATTTTCATCAAACAACAATCATCCTAATTGAAACTAAATGCTGGCAAGACTAACAACTGCTGGCACACTGAGTAGCAACAAAGTTACAGTACCAGTCAAAAGTTTGGACACACCTTCATTCAATGGTGCCTTTAAATCCTATAGTTTTCAACCATTTAATGATTTTTCTTTATTTTTATTATTTTCTACATTGTAGATTAATATTGAAGACTATGAAGGAACACATATGGAATTATGTAGTAAACAAAAAAAGTGTTAAACAAACCAGAATATGTTTTATATTTTAGATTCTTCAAAGTAGCCACCTTTTGCTTTGATGACAGCTTTGCACACTCTTGGCATTCTCTCAATCAGCTTCATGAGGTAGTCACCTGGAATGGTTTTCCAACAGTCTTGAAGGAGTTCCCAGAGGGGCTGAGCACTCATCCCAAACCATCTCAATTGGGTTTAGGTCGGGTGATTGTGGAGGCCAGGTCATCTGATGCAGCACTCCATCACTCTCCTTCTTGGTCAAATAGCCCTTACATAGCCTGGAGGTGTGTTTGGGGTCATTGTCCTGTTGAAAAACAAATGATGGTCCCACTAAGCGCAAACCAGATGGGATGGCATGTCACAGCAGAATGCTGTGATAGCCATGCTGGTTAAGTGTGCCTTGAATTTTGAATAAATCACCAACAGTGTCACCAGCAAAGCACCCCCACAACATCACACCTCCTCCTCCATGGTTCACGGTGGGAACTACACATGTAGAAACCATCCACTTACCTTTTCTGCATCTCACAACCGCAGGTGGAACCAAAAATCTCAAATTTGGACTCATCAAGATTCAAGATGGTTTTATTGTCATATGCACAACAATTACAGAGCAATCGCTGGCAATGAAATTCTTAAGTCTTGGGCTCCTCCAACAGTGCAATAAGAAGTGTAAATAATAAAAATAAAAGAAACAACAACAATAACAATAATTACCTAAATACAAAACTAAATAAATGTAAATGTAAATGTAAAATGTAAAAAGTGAAATGTAAACAGACGTTTTTATCCAGATGTCGACTGGTATAAAGTGGCATTTTATAAAGTGGCATGTTATAAAGTGGCATAGTTAAAGTGTCATTGTGGTGAGCTAAGTAGCTCAGGAGTTCAACAGTCTTATTGCCTGTGGGATGAAACTGTCCCTGAGTCTGGTGGTGTGAGACCGGATGCTGCGGTAGCGTCTGCCAGACGGGAGCAGCTGAAACAGTTTGTTGCTGGGGTGATGAGGGTCTTTAATAATCCGGTTAGTCTTCTTCCTGCAGCGCTGAGTGTAGAGGTCCTCCATGGATGGCAGCTCCGTCCTGGTAATGTGCTGGGCAGCTTTCACCACCCTCTGTAATGTCTTACGGTTGAGGGCGGAGCAACTGCCGTACCAGGCGGTGATGCAGCCAGTCAGGATACTCTCTATGGTGCACCTGTAGAAGTTGCAGAGTATCCTGGAGTCCATGTTGAACCTCCGCAGCCTGCGGAGGAAGAAGAGCCGCTGTCTTGCCGTCTTTGTGATGGCGTCGGTGTGGTGAGTCCAGGTCAGGTCCTCGCAGATGTGGACCCCGAGGAACTTGAAGCTGCTGACTCTCTCTACTGCCGTCCCGTTGATGGTGATAGGGGTGTGCCCGGCTCCCTGCCGCTTCCTGTAGTCCACAATCAGCTCCTTAGTTTTGCTGAGGTTGAGCTGGAGGTTGTTGTCCTGGCACCAAGATGTCAGGGCTCTCACCTCCTCTCTGTACGCCGTCTCGTCGCCGTCGGTGATCAGGCCGATGACGGTCGTGTCATCATCGGCCTGATCAGACCAAAGTACAGATTTCCACCGGTCTAATGTCCATTCCTTGTGTTTCTTGGCCCAAGCAATTCTCTTCTTCTAGTTGTTCTTCCTCAGTAGTGGCTTCTTTGCAGCAATTCGACCATGAAGGCCTGATTCGCGCAGTCTCCTCTGAACAGTTGATGTTGAGATGTGTCTGCTACTTGAACTCTGTGAAGCATTTATTTGGGCTCTAATCCGAGGTGCTGTTAATTTGTGGTTTCTGAGGCTGGTAACTAATGAATTTATCCTCTGCAGCAGAGGTAACTCTTGGTCTTCCTTTCCTGGGGCGGTCCTCATGAGAGCCAGTTTCATCATAGTGTTTGATGGTTTTAGCGACTGCACAAGGATACATTAAAAGTTCTTGAAATCTTCCGGATTGACTGACCTTCATGTCTTAAAGTAATGATGGACTGTCGTTTCTCTTTACTTAGTTGAGTGGTTCTTGCCATAATATGGATAAGAACAGTAGTCGAATAGGGCTATTCACTGTATGTAGCTGCAGAATGCTGTGTACCAACCCTACCTCTGCACAACACAACTAATGGTCTCAAACACATCAAGAAGGCAAGAAATTCCACAAATTAACTCTTGACAAGGCACACCTGTTAATTGAAAACCATTCCAGGTGAGTACCTCATGAATCTGACTGAGAGAATGCCAGAAGTGTGCAAAGCTGTCATCAAAGCAAAAGGTGGCTACTTTGAAGAATCTAAATTCTGGTTTGTTTAACACTTTTTTGTTTACTAAATAATTCCATGTGTGTTCTTTCATAGTTGTGTCTTCAGTATTCAGTATATTGATGTCTTCAGTATTAATCTACAATGTAGAAAATAATAAAAATAAAGAAAAACCTTTGAATGAGAAGGTGTGTCCAAACTTTTGACCGGTACTGTACATTAAGCCAAAACACCAGCAGATGGCGGCGTAGTGCTACAGAACTAAGACAGGGATGGTACCCCATCACTCCAGGGAACAGAAACCATTTCAGCCACAAACCAATCATAAAAATCAATCACTCACAGATTAACTCCCATTGAGGGTGCTTTTAGAGCCCAGTTGAGGTGCCAGTGAAGAGAACACTCTTTTCGATAGGGCTTTTCTCCTCAGGGCCAGTCAACCTGGAGTGAACATGAAAGTGTAAAAATGCCTAATGATATATACCAACAGAAAGAGAAAACAAGCTGCCCCGAGGACTATTTGTGGTACCCTGCATTGAGAACAAGGAGCATGCTTTATTTAGTGTGTGGAAAATGTGTGAAATGAAGCAGCAATGCAGACTTTTTAACCAATCAATTTCCATTTGTTCAAATGTATTTAACCCCCCCCCCAAAAAAATAAAACATATCAAAGTTGTACTGTACACCAAGAAATTGTTTGTATTTTATTTTACAAGAGTTACACATTGAAAAAAACAAAAACAGTCACATTTAGTCATGTTTAGTCACATTAGTAAATTGCATTCATTTCTGATTCTGAATGATGCATGACAAACTTGAGGTACAAAATTAACAAAAAGGTATCACTATATTTACAAATTTGTATAAGTATGTTTAATACTGTATACATGGCATCTACATGGTCATAGCAAGAGCTATGTGTCTCTAGGTGGAGCTGTGTGGCAGATCTGGTAGCAGGCCCGATTCTGGCCACCCTCTTCTACTGTGTATGCACTGAGAAACAGATCCAGCCACGGCCGCTCCGCTATGGACAGAAGACACATGTAAGGGAACTACTGTACTCTAGAATGTTAACACCTAGACCCTACGAATGGGAACATTTATTCCCAATACTATCATGCGACCAGACCATGAAGTCCAGCTAGCCAATTAGAGAGCATAATACTGTATCATACTGTATTGGTGAAGCAAGTATCATACTGTATTGTATCATACCATATTGCTTAAACCTACTTCACAACCTACTGAAATTAAATTGAAAACATGTTCTTAACACATTGATCAATGTGTTGTATGGCAAATGGAACACAATGTGTTAATTTCAAGGTGGCTGAGTTCTTGATGAATAGACATTGAAGCACACTTGATCAAACTTCCCTTAGTGAGACTGTGCAGACTGAGTGGCCAGTTTGAGATTCAGCCTTTTTAATCACATGCCGGTTCCGGAAGACAATTCCCCATTTAATATACACTTAATATACACTGTCTGGCTATTTAAGCTGAATTATTGTAAAAATCTGTGTACCAAAAATGTTTACAGCTCTTTCCTGGTCTGTAAACCCAGTCAATATCTATAGAATGTGCTAACTGGTGGAACATTTCTAGTCCCCATTATGAACATGGTCTCATAAATTTACCATTTTACAGAGTAATTCGAGCAAGTATAGATTAGTGACTAACCTGGGAAGTGAATGAACGGGTGAAAACGAATGAGAAAATCTCATCCGGACCTGAGATGATGAAAGCACCTCACCACTGTGATGAGTAACTTACCCATGCTGCTTCCTGGCAGACAGAGCCTATCCATGGTTTGCTGGACCCGGTCCTGTTCCTCCTGACTCACTGCCGTGTTCTGAGCTGAGACCTGGAAGAAGCTCTCCTGTCGTAGGACACACAGGTAATGTTAATTCTGTCGGTCTGTCTGTGGACTGTATTCTCCCATCTTATCACTTACAGCATCTCTCCAGAGCAGGGCCTCCAGTGATCCAGTCCCATCCTGCAGCTCCAGCTTCATGAGTATCCCGTACTGCAGCAGCTGCACCCCTAGAGCTGGAGGGAGAGAGCCAGGAGGAAAGCCATAACATTAAAACTATAGGATTTAAAGACACCATATGCAGGAATTTACCCTCTTTTGACTTCAAAGGGGAACTGCAATGATAATTCAGAATGTATCTCCTCCTCCCTCCCCTTGCTCAATGTAGTCTACTTCTACCTGAAACAATAAATCTGTCGATCATTTTCTCGATTTTAATCAAGTGGATTTCTTAGTTACATGACCTTGAAAGTAGCAAAGGATTTTTGTGGTTGAAAGTACAACCTTCATGTACAGTGCATTCGGAAAGTATTTCCACATTTTGTTATGTTACAGCCTTATTCTAAAAAAATTCCTTCATCGATCTACACACAATACCCCATAATGACAAAGCCAAAACAGGTTTTAAAAAATGTTTGCTAATTTATTAAAAATAAAAAACTGAAATATCACATTTACATAAGTATTCAGATCCTTTACTCAGTACTTTGTTGAAGTACCTTTGGCAGCGATTACAGCCTCAAGGTCTACGGACAATTCCTTTGACATGGCCTGGTTTTTGCTCTGACATGCACTGTCAACTGTGGGACCTCATATAGACAGGTGTGTGCTGTTCCACATCATGTCCAATCAATTGAATTTACCACATTTGACTCCAATCAAGTCGTAGAAACAAACAAGGATGACCGGTGGAAACAGGGTGCATCTGAGCTCAATTTCGAGTGTCATAGCAAAGGGTCTGAATACTAAATGTGATCAGTTTTTTATTTTTAATAAATTAGCAAACATTTTCTAAAAACCTGTTTTCGCTCTGTCATCATGGGGTATTGTGTGTAGATTGATTATATGAAATAATTGAACCCATTTTAGAATAAGGCTATAACATAACAAAATGTGGAAAAACTTAAGGAGTCTGAATATTTTCTGAATGCACTGTACACATAAACATCAACATGGAAATGAGCCAGCTAGCAGAGCCACTTGAAATAACACTCTTCACCTGAAACAAGTGCTTTACCAGCAGCTGTGCGTTCATACTGTGACAGATAACCTTGTCATGGATGCCATACAACATATATCTCCCTAAACTACCCCACCAGGTCTCACAAGGGCAAGGGTGCATGCTACTCAGTTGTGTGACTGGCTACACAGTACAAACTTCTTGTTTGTGGAACTTGGGTGGAGGGGAGACACAAGACATCACATTAAAGCAGGGTACGCAAGGGAGGAGGACATAACGTCAAAACAAAAAGGCGTTCTCGAGAAAGGGGCACAACTTAACAACCACAGAGGAAGACCATAACCATTACCATAACGTGAAACATAACAGTAGCTGGGACAGGAAGAAGAGACAGAATAGCCTGTGAATTTCAAAGTAATGAAACAGTAGCCTGATTCTATGATCACAGTAACATCAAAAAGGAGGAAGGATAACCATGAGATTAACATTTGGAGACAGCACTGAAATTGACAACATAGCAAAGTCAGAATATGAACATGAAAAGGATAGCAGAGAGAGCAACACAAATACAGCTAAGTAAATAGACACTCAGGTCACAAGGTCATAGAGAAAAAGATTTGTGTTCGGTGTAGAACAGCTTCTTTACTAAAGGCTAGCTTTTAAGGCCACACCAAAGCCCTTGAAACTGCTAATTTAATTGCTAACTGATCTACTAATCAAGCTGATTATTCTGGGTGATTGGATATAATTAAACCCTGTGCCAAATAAGTCCAGTTGAGACACCACAGCCTGAATGGTGAGCACAAGGAATTCAACCTTTGATGGTGGACAGAATGTACAGTGGCGAGAAAAAGTGAAGAAATGTTTCATTATTCTCTGGCAGCTCACTTTGGAGGAATGGCTAATTTTAATGATACACAGGAAACTTTCAAATAGATTCATGTTTATAAATAAATACTGTAAACCACTTTTTTTGCGCAGATGGTGTCCCTTCAATAATGTGGAACTTGGTAGGGTAATTTGAGTGCTTCACTATTGCCATTGCAGGGGGTTCACATACTTATTCACACAGGACAATTTGGTTATTCATTTTTTTTAAACTATTTCTATAAAAAATGTTTTAATCATTTTTGTTTCGCTTTGAATGTGTGGAGTAGATTGTGTAGATCAGTTTAAAAAAACTAAAACTATTAAATGCATTTCAATTTCAGATTCCCAAAATGTGAAACCTGTGTAGGTGTTCACATTATTTTTTCTCTGCATGTATATAGTGTATGTGTGTGTGTGGGCATGCATTTGTGCGTCAATGAGATCACTTCACTTTCACAGTTATTTTTCATTGCGAAAGTCGTATATCTTCACTATATATAGAACCAACTAAATGTACTGTTACAACACATATAGTCCCCTGTGTGAGTGTACCACAGTTGCTCAGACTCAGTACCATGTCAGATGCTTGCTTGAATACCGCTTCTTTAACTTTATCTAGGATGGCGAATACTTTGTTGAACAGAAATAGTTATCGGGCAAGAAAAAGCTAGTATAATCATACCCTCTGCCACACTCTTCTCATCGAGCACCTCCAGTCCTCCAACGAATGGCATCAGCAGTTTCACTTGGGAGCATTGTTTGCACCTAAACAATAAACAGCAAAAAAAAAAACACATCACCCACCATTAAGTACACTTTTTTTTTTTTTACCTAATTTGGGTTTTGATTTGCGATTGTTTGCACCTGAGGATAGTGCTATTTATGTTGCCCAGGGTTGGCGCTTCCTTCCTTTCTCACACCCAGTGCAGGACAGAGCTGACAAGAGGTTCCTAGAAGAAGTACCCCCTCGCGAGTGAGACAGGTTGCCCGACTTCTTCCCTGACTTTTGCTCAATGATTGTTTTTTACATGTTAGTGCTGTTAGAATTTGTAAATCACACATAAAAAACTATCTGGAAGCATTTTATAATTATTTTATAACCATTGCCACCGCCAAAGCTTGATATGGTGTGATATGGCCTATCTGCTCCCTTGTGTGTATGCGTAAAGGCGCAGAGCCCATTGAAAGGAGAACAATATTGTCTGCATATTGACTTGATTGTATATACTATATTTACAATTCTATTCCATTACAAGGTTTAGCTGTATACAGAGTTTTTGCAACATCATTGTGATCAGCCAGGAAAATGTATTTTGTGATAATGGCAAATAATAAGACAACACTTATTATCAACATAAGGACCTGATTGAATTGAGAAGAATAGTGTGATTGGGAAATTGAATTTGTGAAAAGAGCGTGTGAATATCGAGCCCAGCCACGCCAGGGTTACGTAAAGCATATTTGACCGTACATCTTGTGGTTTGAAGTGTACTTTTTTCTTTTTCTTTTTTTACAAAACACACACGCTTTCAGCTCTGACTTGGACCTTAATTGCATTCATTAAATGGTGGTGTTTTATTTAACAGTATGCACAGTAAAATCAATTATATCCATGAATGTTATATTCAATATAAGCCCGTCTAAATACAAAATGTGGTATTCTAACAATTCTTAAGTCCTGACTAAACACAACCAATGCATTATTTGTGCATGGTATTTGTCTAATTGAATCATTACACTGTAACACGAAGAAAAAAAAGTGATGAAGGCACGTGCTCGTAGTGTTAAGGAGTTCTGGATACTGACCCATAGTATTGTTTTGAGCCCCTGAAAAGGAACGGGGCTGAGAGATCCAGCAGAGTCAATTTTCCTTCTGATGACCTCACTGGGACAACGTTAGAGTACCCCAAGGCTACCTGACAGGTCTCCTCGAGAGTCGCACCTATGTGACAGCACCAAAAACAATCAAGATTTTAGCCAAGATTTTAACCTCCTTAAAGCTGGAAGGAGGTTTAAGAAAAATATCAACAGTAACATAGCATAAGTTTGGCGCAGTATCATGAAATGCTTAGAGAAGGATAAACAAAACAGCGTTTTGATATAAACAGATTGCGTTACATTTTCTGTGGATTACATTTCTATAGCAGTAGGCCTCAAGGCGATATGGATGTTGCTGGTAAAATAAAGGAAGTGACAGGATAGTTGGATTCTCTCACCCTTCAAAAAAATTAGCTCCTTAGCCTTGCCTGCTAACAACAGCTGGCTGGGCATGTGAAGGGACAAGGTCCGGTGGGGGGATGTAGGAGATCCTCCAGACAGATCCAGCTGGCCTGAGATAGTCCAGTCCTCATTGCACGGCCCGGCGTTCCCTCTCAACGCCTCTGTGAACAGTCTCCCCACTGTGTCGTCATCAGGGAGGTCTCGCCTGTGAGCAGTATTTTAGAGACAAGAGACATGATGTGCTTTGGTGTGAGGGAAGATCACTTTTTACCACTATCTTACCATTTACATGTGGCTGATACAATGACAGTGCTGTTTGATCTTCCATTGTGAATGGTGATCAATGCCTCCCTCTCTCAGACTGGAGCACTTATTTACAGTTGAATGGGCGTACCTAGTGGATGTGCCTCAGACTGTTGATAATACTTGTAAATTCAATGCCATTGTAATGCTGATGCTGATTAATGGGAAAGGTATTTAAGGAGAAAGCAGAAATACATTTGTTGAGTGTTAGTTTAGGCCTGCGAGCACATACATAGCTTTAGTTCGTTTACAACAATCTGTTTATTTTGTATGTATGAAATTGGTTATTTTGTATTGATACGCTATTCTCATTCGCCTCAATGTAATATTGACGGTATATACTGTATAACGTTTTTGTTAAAACAGCACAACATACTCGAAAACCAGAATTTCACAGTTCAATATTAATGTTCATGTGCATAGTTGACAACACTTTGACTCGAGTCATAGACATCAGGTATAACTCCTCATGATTTCTTGTAACTCATGCATGGTCATAGCATATTGGGATTCTTACTGTAATCTAGGATCAGGTATTAGTGTCTGTCATGCAGGGAGGAGCAAATCATTAGCAATAATTATTAAATCATGCTATATATTTTGGAGTCCGACATACGTAATGTTAACTTGTGTCAGTAGGTCATGTGACCACTAGTATGTACAGTCCGCTTTATCGTGTCCATAACAGTCTGAAGTTTATTAGGGAATAAATGTACAGTTCTTATCCCAATCCCTTCCAGTCAAGTCTTCAGGTAGGTTCATTTAAAAAAAAAAAAAAAAAATAATGTTCCGTTACAGATGTCAGATGACCTCCCTTTTATCAGTAACGTAATCGGTTGGATTACTCAAAATCAATGACATAAATCATATAACTTTTGGATTACTTTCCCTCAAAGCAGGTAACTCAATACGTTTCCTCGGGTTCTATCATTTGAATTTGTAGCGTTGTGGACATCGGACGTCACCTGTAGGCTAATAGTGGCACACGCAGGAAATGTGCCAGCTTTTGGTTGAGTTCAAACGAAGGAACATTCTGGAACATTCACATCTGATATGCTCTGTTTGCTGACCGAGAATGCTCCGGGACTCTGAGACCCCATTTACACTTTACACATGCGTCCTGTGATCGGATCACGTATGATCTGATGACGATCTGATCTGGCCAGCTCGCATTTACACCTTGCATTAAAATGTGCATTTTGTCAGCGTTTTCTAATGTCTGTCTAGTTGAAATAAAGTTAAACAGAACGTGGTTAACGACCCCTGTGTCTGAATTGCATTTATACTTGTCCATGATGCGGCCACAATGAGAGCTTGTCCTGAAGGGGGAGACATCAATTCTGCCCCCCTTTGTTGAGATCCCTTCCCCCTATGAGCCAAATGACTGTGATCTCTCTGTGATCTTTTACAAGCCCTTGGGAATGTGTTAATGCTGTGGTGTCATATGAACAGAATTGATAGGATGAGGTCTCATCGGTTCTCCTTGCAAACAGCTCTTAATGTAAATACGATGGTTGGAAGTCTGAAAAATAAAAACAGAAGGAAGAGGACAGATTCTTTCTAATATTTTGCTATTTTGTAAATTTCTTGTCAATATTTGCTATTTGTTTTTTATGTCCATACACCAACCTCATCGATCAATTTCCTGTGTGTGCAAATATATTTGACCAAATAAAATAATTCTGATTCTGATTCTCTTTGTGTTCTGGTCACGGGTCCTGGCTGTTGTTTCGTGAGTACAGTAACAGTTCAGGTGGTCTGGTCTGTCTTTGTTTCTCTCTCTCTCTCTCTCTCTCTCTCTATTTCTATCGATTGGATTGTCCTTACAGCAACTCTTGATTTGAATACTGATGGTTTAAAGGCATGTACGTATACAGCAGAATGTTGAGGAACATATCTTTCTCTTTGTCTTGCTGTTGTGGTCAAGCTGTTGTCTGTGAGTATGCAGGCCATGTGGTCTGTCCTCTCTCTCTCTTTGTTCTTTTCTCATTTACCATGAGGGTAGAATGTAACATTTATTTATGTTGTATTTGCCTTGTAACAGATGTATTAATTTACAATGTTATTTAAGCCTCATTTGATTTATTCTCCCTTGACCATTCTTGCTCTAGTCAACCCAAACTCAACAATTATTTGCACATTACGTTAATTAAAATGGAGTCAAAATATTACAGTACGCTTTGTTATTAACTATAAAGATCCAGACTTTCCTGTCAATCCTTCTTATTATTATTGTAACTGCCAACCTAAAAGGCTTGTCCGTTTGTTTTTTTATAATCCAAATTATATATTGTTTTCAAGCTTGCAGCCGCAGGGGAACAAATGCACACAGCAAATGTTTTGGCCGAAGCCTTCTTCAGTGTGTGATTTAGGCATGGGTATTATGTTACACCCCTTCCCCAGTCTGAGAGGTACAGGGAAACAGATAGATATTAGGAAACAGTGGGAAAAGTGTCTTCAAATTATGGATTGATTTGCAAGTATTACGAGGTCTGCTACTGCTACATGTTTTCTCTGAGGAGAGAGAATACTGGTTACATTCAATCCATAGGTAGATTTCATCAATCAATACACAGCGCTCATATCCAGTTTATATATCCAGGAGCCGAGGAGTTTGTCCAGGAGTATGAATATGTTCTAGCCTAGTGTGTGTATGACTTACATGGTTTTACACTTGTCACAGTAGAGTTTCAGTGACTGGAAAAGTCTCTGAGGCTGGTAAGACTTGAGCTGGGTGTGAACATGAAACAACCGAGGAGGGCCTCTTCTCTTCACTTCAGCGAGAGTCACCTGCTCCAGTGGGTCATCACATGTTCGCTCTAAAGACACAGACACAGGCAATACATTTTGGCTCTCAAACACCACACATACAGTGCCCTCTGTAAGTATTTTAAAGATACTCCCTCTATTTCAAGGCTCCAAAACTATTGGAAAAAATCATATAATGTCCAAATAAAGCACTCATGTTTAGTATTTCGTCGACAATCCATTGCATGCAATAACTGCCTGAAGTCTGCTACCCATTGACCCCACCAGACACTGGGTATCTTCTCTGGTGATGCTCTGCCAGGCCTGTACTGCAGCCACCTTGTTTTGAGGTGTTTTTGCGTTAAGTTCCGTCTTCAGCAAATGAAATACTAGAACTTTCCACTTTTTGGCCCTGAAAAACTCCCTAGTTGCTATGGCAGTATGTTTGGGGTCATTGTCTTGCTGTATGATGAAGCACCGTCCAATGAGATTGGAAGCATTTGCTCGTACTTCATCAGACAAGATGTTTCTGTACACTTTAGAATTAATTCTGCTGCTGCTGTCAGCAGTTACATCATTAATGAATACAACTGAGCCAGTTTCAGTGGCAGCCATACACGCCCAAGCCATAACACCACCATATTTCACAGATGAGGTGGTATGTCGGGGATTTTGGGCAGCTCCTTATTTACTCTTCACACTTGCCATCACTCTGGTACATGTTAATCTTTGTCTCTTCTGTCCACAACACCTTTTTTTCCAGAACTTTGCAGGCTCTTTTAGCTACTTTTTAGCAAACTGTAACTTTACCATCCTTTTTGAAGTTTGTACCTTGCAGTGAAACCTCTATAGTTCTGCTAGTGACATATTTTGTGGATGGTACTCTCTGAGACATTCACACATACCTCCTGGAATGTTCCTGATCAGTAGGACAGTAGTTTTGGGGGTTTTCTTAATTATGGTGAGCATTCTTTTGTCATCCACTGTAGAAGTCTCCCCTGGCCTACCAGCCCATTTGCGATTGCTGAGCTCACCAGTGCTTTTCTTATTTTGGATGATGTTTCAAACTTGTTGTTGGCAAGCCATAGGTTTTGGATATGTTTATGACAGTTTCTTTCTTGTTGCTCAGCAAAATGGCTTCATTGACTTGCAGTGACAACTCTTTGGTCTTCATGTTGACAGACACTAATAGCAGACTCCAAAGGAAAACGTAAAGGCTAGAATCTATACTAGACATTGACAGCTCTCTTATGCCTGCAGAAATTATGTGACGGAACACATCTGACTAACCAGAAACTCCTTTCAGGCCAATTTTCCAATACTACTGGTTCTCTGAAATAGGGGGACTATGTATAAAAAGGGTTGTAATTTCTAAATAGTGAAATCAATCTGAAAAAAGAAAACATTGAATAAAAGCTGAGAATCTCTACTTTAACTGCATAGTAGTTGTTTGATTTAAAATCCAAACTGTTGGAGTATAGAGCTAAAAGAAACCAAAATGTTTCCTCTTTCCAATACTTATGCACTGTACATGTCTTGTACTCTACAACTATCTAAAATAAATTGCCAAAATTGTGCTTACAAAAAATGTGTATACGTGTATTTTCATACCTGTAGATATTTCCTTTGGAGCAGTATCTAAAAGTATAGTAAAAATAAATAAATTACATGTCAAGGTAAGCTATTATGCAATTTAAGAGGAACAAACTGTAGTCAGTCCCATACCAAAGAGCTCTGGTGGTGTGCTCCAGACCTCTAACAGAGCAGAGTCAGTTGAGTCAGTAATGTCATTCACATCGGGGTCTGAGAAGGATTCCAGGATCCTGCAAGAAATAAATAAAGGAATCTCATTCCGATTATGTATATTATTAAGTAAATGGGAAACCGACTCTGGTTTAGCCACTAGCATGCAGTGCAATAAGAGGAGAGTGGGTAAACCATTACTGGATATTGACAGTAATGGGTACAAAGTAATGGGTAAAAGTATTTTGGAAATACTGATACTTTGGCGTTCAGATTTTATACTGGAAATACTGATACTTTGGCGTTCATGGGATATAAGGCTGACTAAAACTGGCCAATAATCCCAGCCTTACCTCTTGAGCTCCTGTATATCTGGGCTGTTGTCAGGGAGCACTCGTATCCCCCTGCCATACGAGGTGCCACCGTGTAGGTGGAATGCCAGGTGTTCCATCTGATCCGACTGGTCTGTGTTGTTGCCAGGCAACTTGCTGGCCCCAGGAACTGCATGGAGGTTGTATATTCTAAGGTACGCCCCGGGCTGACAGGAGAGAGAAGGGAGGGACAGAGATTACGTATGATTCGTTTTTTGGTGGTTGGGGTAAGTTGAAGAGTTTCAGACTATTTCAATAGTCCTTGGAAACTCCTTATTGTTAAAATATTACCTTAGTTTGCGCACATTGTAAGAGCCAATATTATGCAAATGATGGTCATTGAATATTTAACTGTATTAACTGCATCTTACTTGCAAGTAGCAGACTGCATCAGATGGTTTAACACTTACAGCCAGCAGATGGCGATGTGGTACCAAAGCTAAACCTTTCCAACAACATAAACAAGCACTGTATAGCTCCCTATGTGAAAACAAAGAACAATAAACTGACTTTTTGCAAGACTCTGAGGCTATCGCCTCAGTTGTTCTTCCACAACCAGCCTCACACTCCATTTGTGAGAGCCCATATGTAGTCGTAGTAGAGACACACTGTTTTGTTGTTGCTTCCCACAAAAATAGGCCATCTACCCATTGCCATGTTTTTATATGTAATGCATGGCCATGTCTTTTATTGTAACATGACTGATGCACAACGCAGTCATTAAAACCTGTCTATAAATTGGGAATGCAAAATAATCCAAAAGGCCTAAAATTCCCAAAGGAGCAGAAGCAATGGCCTGAATCGCTAGAGGCTATATCTCCAGCTGTTAAGTCTACAGCTACCAGATATCTCCCTTTGTTCAGAGTGCAGACAGAGGGAGGCAAGATGAGACAGATGAGCCCCCAAACCCTTAGCACACAAAGGGAGGATGAGCTCTAAGGATTGGAGCACCATTAGGGCAGACTGGAGAATTTGTACTGGATCTTGGAGGGCAGGGTGGAGACAATGACACTGGACACACCCACTCGTCCCATGATTGTCTGAAAGAAAAGGTGCACAGTCACCAGTTTTCAAGGGCTACAAAGTCAGAGCATTGTCGATATTTCAAAGAAACATCAACATAATATCATATGGTTCCTGAAAGACTTCTCAACTTCTCAAATATGGGCTTGTCCAGAAACAGTTTGGGTTTTATCTCTTATGCAAATTATTTCAGGTAAAAACCCATCCTGAATGTTTAGGCGAATGTCACTGACTAAGTTCTCATTGAACTGGACATCAGTTCATCAGTTTTGTTTTTGTTTGCATAGAAACAGGTGTTTGAGGCACTGAGTAAATGATTACTGCTCAGAGACTTGAGGGAACACCAGAGGACAGTGGAACTATGCAGAAACAGGGTGAGGCCGTGTAGCTCTGGTTCAAAGCCAGTTGAGCTGAGCACTGCTGCTAACCCAAAGCTGTTCCTGCCTATTACATCTGCCCAAAGTGGCCAGGTATGCTTATAATGAGAACACACAGACTGAGCCAAGAGACTGAGCTCACTTTCGACCGGCATCGTGTTACGGTGACATTGTTCATCTGCTAAAACAGCCAGTGTTCAAGATTGCAAACTTTGATATGTCTTTATTTTATCAACCAGGTATTTACTTAGAAAGTATTTGGAAATATCGCAATTACCAAATAATTGCATATCAATTAGGCTACACTTTGGTTTCTTTGGGATTCATTGACACAAGTACCACTGTGCACCCTTTAGTACCAGGTAGTTAACAATTTGTGTTGAATTCTTAGAGGTAAGTAAAAAGTACCCCCATTAGTTTCTTAAAAAATACCAGGTAACTATCAGCTTGAAACAGGCCGTAAAATAAAACTTTACCTGAAACAAACATAACATTTTAAACCCTTATCAACCATTAACCATTTAATGGATACTGAACATGGCCAAGAGAGACTAGATTCCTCTGCAAGTATTGTGAGTCAGTCTTTTTTGTAGTGCTGTTTAATGGACTGAAAATGTTACTCTACAGTAATGAAAAACTCTCCATCAATGGGCTGTTGTCATCTTAAAATAAACTAAAAGAGTTGTGTCAGCTGGCCTGTGGTCATGTCAGTGCATACTTGACCTGTATGACAAATACACGTCATACTGTAAGCCCACAGACTGACATTTAAAATGCAGCTCTATTGTCTCATGCTCTGAGTGCTGCCAGATTGCTCAGTAAAACGATTCTCTGAATTCAGAAGATTGCTTTGGGCTCGGGCTCAATAACCAGCCCAGAGTCTCCCCACCCCCCCAACAGAGGAAAAAAAACGCACCTCATTTATAATAGCAGGAAATAGGCTAGAAGGAGACAGCACAGCCAGCTATAGCATTAGTCAGACTGCAGGATTCTCTGTGGTAAGATACCAACTCAGAGGAGAGGCAAATAACAAGCACAATAAAAGAGGCTAATTTAGATTAAACACCTGGATTATAGTTTGGGCTCTTGCCGGGCATTTGTATAACACTCCAGAACAGTAACACTAAGTCAGACCAAGTGTCTGTGGAACAACAAGATGTTTCTACTTGCTGTAAACAACATCATACTTTTCCAAAGAATACGTAATAACTAAAATGAGACAAATCTCCAACGGTTTATCAGAACAAAGGAGATATTTAGTTGCACCTTCAAGCATTCTAAAACCAAATCACATACTGAAACATACACACACACACACACACACACACAGTACAGAGAAGAGACCATGGTAAATATGTATCACGAGACACTAACTCAACAAAGCCCCCCCCCGCCTGTACCCTTACTACCTGCTTATTAAACACAGTGTATGATGACAATTAGATGACTGCTGTGGGCTAAAATTTGATCTTGCTTTAAAGAGCAATTGCGCGAGTGTTCTGAGAAAAAAATAACGTTTGCACTTATGCTTCATCACTTTGCTTTCCTTTTGAAACACCTTGATCTGCTTTGCTGGCTTTCTCCGAGATAAGCATTGTCTTTATCCTGTGAACTATTTCTAAAACCTCCAAGGTTAACAGGTACAAACCTCTCTCCAAGGGTAACAGCTACAAACCATAGACCTATTCGTAAAGGTATTGATTGTCTACGTGTATGTTTTAAGGTTGTATATCACTTGCATCATATCCACTATTTGCTAAGCCTTTCTTTCTTTGACCTTGTTTTCGTTTTCCTGGAGCTTTTGAAAGAATTGAACACCGGTGTCTGAATCAGAAGAGTTTGAGGGTTGTTGACCTCCGCATTAGAATTCCTAGAATTGTGTAGACAATTCCACCCCCTAAGCTCAGGCCCTGAGCGGCATGCCTCAGAAGAGAGCTTCCTAGTACACAGGCTAAACACAACAGTCAACAGTTTCATTTCTAAATGACAACACTGAAACCAATATGTACATAAATATCCTAAAATAAAAGCTGAGAATCTCTGTTAACCTTGGAGTAATTGTTTCAAATCAAAACGTTTGGAGTGTGTTTGGAGCACTATGTATTATAACATGATTAACCTATTTTTCACCATTTCGGGGCAATCTGTGTGTAAAGATGGGTAAGAGAGAGTGTATGTGTGTGTGTGTGTGTGACCGACCATGTAGCTGGAGTGGAACTGAGAGCGAAATACTGAATACCCCATTATGTTACAATAGTGGCATGGATGAATGTGCACACATTCATGTTTGGGCTGGGCCAAAAATGTTATCGCAATATATTTTTGCATATTCGTCGATAACGATAACTATCACAATATACATTAAATAATGCTCTATGTAAAGTTTGAAGGGCATGTTAGGACTGAAGCCTGAAGAAACCAGAGGGTTAAACATTTCTCAAGGCTATACCAGACAACCAAAAATAGGCCGAGGTCACTATCTGTATCTGTTATTCTGTATGCATGGAATTTAAAAAGAGAGACCCTCATTAAAAGGGGTCTGACATTAAAAAGACTAAAATAGTGTTGCTCATCAATCGTCTCTGTATCAAGCCATAAATTATACTAGAGTAGTCTTCAATACATTTACTTTTGAGAAGCCACACATTTTTTCAAAGGGATTATATGCGCTGACTGTAAACTCATTAAGTGATGGAATCCAGAGAAACTAATTCTGTCAAACCATTCAATCAAAGTCAGCACTGCAGCTATAGCTGGTTCAAATCAATAGTAGACAAAATAGTAGACTAGGAACTTTTTTTAAAGTTTTGGTAAAACGTCAGACAGTTAAGATGACAAACTGGAAGGCATGTTAGTTACCAACAAAACAGCAGCAGGGAAAAGATTGCTTCTCCTCCACTACCGCTGTTGCGTATGTGTTGGGTTTGACAGGGAGAGGACCAATTGTGCTCTCAGCACAGGGAGAAAATCCATCTCACACACATAAGAATAGTTCTCTCTCTCTCGCTCTGCCCGAATTTTCGTGTTTGTGTGTGTGTGTGGCATGTGCATCCTGAAGGCGCCATACTGTGAGAATGTCCATGGGAAACCATGATGGAGGTGGATCGATTGGGCACTTTTCTTTCTCCCCCCTATCCTATTCCATCCTCTTTTTATGAGTTTCATTTATCCTAATAACCTCCTTTCTTCTCTAACCCTCTTTTTCAATAGCCAGCTTGGCCAATTTCACACAATATTTCCGCCTCATTGCCAAACTTAACAAATACTGCAGTCCACTTCTGAATTCATTTGACAGTCATACAGTCATGTACTGTAACTAGGAAATTTGCTGGAAAGAAACTTGAAAATCATTTATGGATTTTATAGTTTTGTTGAATAGTCATGACTGGTTTCAGGCTGGAAAATGTGTCCCAGTGTAACCATGGTAACGTTTTTGACAGCGCATTTTTTTAACTGGGCTACTTTTTATCCTTCCCATAATTGCTTGCAAGTTATCAGACAGATCAGTGTGGACAGATCTCTGGTAAGACAATTTTGCAATTTCTCACCTGCAACAGTTTGCACTCTGCAACAAATGCACTGTATCGTAAACCAAGAAAGACGTAAGGAACCCTGTTGTCTTCTTTGACAAAGAACTAGGAGGGGGCTCATCTCAGAACTATGATGAATAAGAGCACAATACAAGAGCCAAACTAAACTATACTGCTACTGCTACTTCTTAATCAAGAGAACACAGACGTTACTATTAGGGTTAACAAATCATATACTGTAATTACGCAAATGTATGCTAATGCTGCCTATCTGCACTGATAAGGATGAACGCTAAGGCAGAGAGGATCAACACTGGGCTGCTTCTGTCAAGCACAAAGTCTGAGTTATAAATTCAAAAGGAGGGGAAGAGACGATTGCAGATTCTAACATTTTAAAAATTCAAAGCTATTATTGTCAGCAGGGGAAAACAAGATTTGCCTGAGGCGCTGCAAAAAGCATTTGCACTCAAGTATTTATATGTTGAAGAACAACAGTGAGCTATTAAAAGACAAGAGAGAGAAGGTAATAAAAAAAACAGCCTTGTTGATTTAAGCGCACTCCACAAAAACAGCCCATGGTACAGTAGAACCCTGGAGGGTTTAATGAAGTGGCAGCACCTCTACCTCATGTTTTACCTGTCTCATTCCCTCTCTTTCTTTGAGTAATAATGGCACAGCCCTAGTGTCACTGAATGATATGAAAAAACAATTTCATTAGGCAAATCGCTGGTTCACTCACAAGAACATTAAAAGGTAATGACTTTTAGGCCCCAACTAGGAACAACACCTAGCCCCATATAATCTTTACAGATCTAGGCTACACATGGTTAAGGTAGGAGACAGGGGTTCATGTTACTGCACAGTCTCCCATGTTGAGCAGTGTCTGTGTGCCTTGTTACCTTTAACTGACGGGTGACTTCTAAGTGGTTGTCGTAGACCAGGATATTGGCAGTGAGGTTGTCCCTGTCCTTGGAAGGGGTGGGACTTCCTTCCAGAGTGTTTGGTTCCACAATCACATTCAGCAAAGGGTGCGAGCACTTGGTCCCATCCCAAACCTGGGGACAGAATACTGGACTTTAGAACAGATAGGGTCACATATCTATTCACTGTAAGGATGCACATTTCTGTTGACTAACAGAGCCTCATTAACCGGCTAACAACTGACAAAACAGTTACAAAATGTAAAAGACATGACCCACAAAATATCTTAATTGAATCAAATCAACCGATAACTATAACCAGTTAAATTTCTAATCATAAACATCCCTCATTTACTGTACAATAAAGGTAGATAAAAGACAATGTGACAGAGCGAAGTGACTTCCGCCAGAGACAGGGTAGACAGTTGACTTGTTTGCCTCAGCACTGGTTAGCCTTTTTTTCGTGTAGTAATCACATTAGTTGTATTGCTGTGCACATGCGCAGATGCCTATGGAATTGCTGGCAAATGTGAAACTTGCTGGTACTACCCTGGTGTAGTATCTGAAGTCGTTCCAATGCTCGTGGTAACATAATATCGCTGAATCTACGTTTAAAAGGGGCAAATTGTAATTGGTACATACATTTTTTTGACTTATTAAATTAATGATATATAGCCATTGATGCTTGAAGGATATAACTTATAAAGGCTTCATTAGCTTAGGTTCAGCTGTCTTACACCATCATAACCCCAAAGAAAACCATGTTTTACTCCATTGTTTGTAAACAATCCAATTGTAAACAAACACTGTATAGCTTCAAAACATGGTTAAAATTATAATTTTTTATCTCAATCCCTCAGCAGTTACCCAAAAAATGGCAGGGAGTGCACTTGATTGTTGTTTGAATTACAGATTGCAACGTTAACGTATTAATCTATTCCCAACACATACTTTTTAGAATACAAACCCCAACACAAAAGCAGAGAGGAAGAGAATGAGTAAGAGATGAAGGAAGAGCAAGACAGCTCAACTACGGTACAGTAAGTCAACAAATCAAATTGTCAGCAAGGATACATATCACCCGAGCCAAAAAGTGCTAACAAACTAGAGGGCCAACACAAAATGACAATTTATGGTGAATTATATCTGAACACGGTAGGGTCATGGA
This sequence comes from Argentina silus, assembly GCF_951799395.1. Classification (NCBI taxonomy): domain Eukaryota; kingdom Metazoa; phylum Chordata; class Actinopteri; order Argentiniformes; family Argentinidae; genus Argentina; species Argentina silus. The sequence goes on from NC_139657.1 coordinate 29,051,020, forward strand.
CATCCAGTTCTGTTGTGTATGGCAATGGGTCCCACAATAAGACACTAATGTAAACAACATACATACATGATTACATGTATATAACTGAGCAGTGGAACACAAATGAGGACACGTTCCCTGGGGGGGGGGGGGGGGGGGGGGGGGGGGGGGTGCGCCTGTCTGATATAATGAGACGTGTTGTCTTTAGCAGAAATTGTCAAACATTCACCACTTACGAGTTTGTCTTCAGTTGGCACTGCGGACGTGGTGTGATGAGGCTCTCACACCGTACATTTTTATATATATAAAAAAAATAAGTGGGTTTGAGTTTCCCAAACTTCTTATTAAAGGATGTTCCATACCTAACTCTCTTTGCACACAAAGTCAATGATCAAAAGGACGCATCCCAACACTCCCTCTTCCTAGGTGAGTGTCACAAGCAAATGAATAAGAATGTTATTCCTTGCCCTAACCTTTAACAGGGTGCAGCTGCTGTCCATGGGGGCTTTAGCCAGCAGCTGACAGGTCAGGTCAAAGTAATTCCTGGGCTGTACTGCAGATAAAGAGTGACTGGGTTGGGTAGGGAGCACAGACTGGTTGGTGGCCCAGGTGCGTAACGCCTCCACAGCCCGCCGGTCTTCGTCGTCGAAGTGGAAGGACCTGCTGGAGGTTCGTGGGACCACAGGGCTGCTGACCGCCCCGTCAAATGTGACCACAGAGAAACCATGGGTGGTCAGCAGGCTGATGGAGCCGTTGTAGAGCTGGGCCTGTGTGAGAGGAGGGGTCAAGAGAATGAGAGAGAGGGGAAAAAAAAGAGAAAGACTGAGACGGAAAAGAGAGAAGAGGGATTCAAGAAAGGCTCATAATCCGAAGGTCTTCACTATTTTGATATATATTTTGGATGCTTTCCCCTGTATGAATAAAGGATGAATAGGAATAACTTTTTTTTTTTCTTCTTGAAATTACTTACAGTGCCCTTGTAAGTATTTCGACAGTGAAGCATTTTTTCTTCTTTTGGCTCTACACTCTCAAAGTTTGGGTTTAAAAACAATGAATGAGGTTAAAGCACAGATTGGCAGCTTCTATTTTGAGGGTATTTGTATAAATATTAGATTCTCCATTTAGAAACAAGAACATTTTATATACATAGTCCCCCTATTTCAGGACACGAAAAGTATTTGGACAGATTCAAATTATGTGCCATACACTGGGTATATCTTCTCTGGTGATGCTCTGCCAGGCATCTTCAGTTGTTGTTTGCTTTTAGGTATTCTTGCCTGAAGTCTCATCTTCAGCAATTGGATTTAAATCTGGAGATTGACTTGACCAGTCAAGAATGTTAAACTTTCTGGCCCTGAAAAACTCCCTTGTTGATATGGCAGTATGTTTGGGGTCATTGTGTTACTGTATGATGAAGCGGCGTCCAAAGAGTTTTGGAGGCATTTGTTTGTACTTGAGCAGACAAGATGTTTCTGTACACTTCAGAATTCATCCTGCTGCTGCTGACAAGATGTTTATATACACTGCTGCTGCCAGCAGTTACATCATCAATGAAGACAAGTGAGCTAGTTCCAGTGGCAGTCATACATGGCCAAGCCATGTTTCACAGATGAGGTGGTATACTGTGGATCTTGGCCAGTTACTTTTTTTCTCCACTCTTTACTCTTACCATCACTCTGGTACAATCTTTGTCTCATCTGTCCACACATTTTCTAGAACTCTGCAGGCTCTTTTAGGTATGTTTTAGCTTACACAGAGCACTATACATTCATTTTTAGATATCCAAGTGCCCTGCGTAAACATTTTGGACAGTGAAGCATTGTGTCTTCTTTTGGCTCTATTTGGCTCTACTCCAAAAGTTTGGATTTGAAATCAGTACAGTATGTATAAATATTGGTTTCACCATTTAGAAACAACATTTACATATACATAGTAACCCTATTTCAGGGCACAAAATGTATTTGGACAATTGGCTTGACGGGTGTTTCTGATTAGTCAGGTGTGTTCTTTTTCCCATCATGTGTGCAGGTAAGAGAGAGCTGCCAATGTCTTGTCTTGATTTGAGGCTTTGCATTTGCCTGAGTGTCAAAATAAGGACCAAAGAGATGTCAATGAAAGTTAAGGAAGCAATTATGAGGCTGAAAATCTTGAGAAAATCTATCAAGAGACAAAACCCAAACCGTAGGCTTCCAAAAAATCTACAGTTTGGTACATCATTAAAAAGAAAGAAAGCACTGGTGAGCTCAGCAATCGCAAACAAGGAAGACCTCCAAAATAAAGTTTTTTGGTGTCAGTTTCTTTTAAACAATGCCATCATTAAATCAGACAAATAACATGCAAAAATAATGCATTGGTTGTGTTTTGTCAGGACATAAGAATCATTAGAATATCACATTTTGTCTTACATATATTACAATCTTACATAAAATACCTTAATTGCGGATCACACCAGTTTCGTTTTTAAAATGATGCATATAGGTCATGTTTATTTAACATATAAGCTTGTGATGGAATATTAAATTAGAAGGTTATTTCACTTTGCCAGTTATAACCTGACCAAAATGTGATCAAGAACGTTAACTATGATTATAATATCATTCACAAACTAGCGGAAATCAGCTAACTTAACAATGTATGTAGCCTGTTTGATCTTCTATGATCTTGAGTAGCGGGCCATGCTGTTTCATCCTTCAGGGTCTCTCTGTGATGCGTGAGCAGTTTTCACACTTTCACATTTTGGGCACACTGTCTGATGCATTGTAGTGTGAATGGTGGGGGGGGGATATCAAAGCAGACATAAAGGACATATAGCTTTGTTTTCATATGTTGATTAAACATTGACAGACAGAGAAGCTGATCGTGGGTCACAATTCTCTACACAGCAACAGCAAAAATGGGAATAATCATCATTGTGGCTGTATATAACTTATAGATCAAGCTTGACTACAGGTTTACCTTGACTCTGTGTAGACGTACGATATCTCCCATTTTGAAGATTTTGGGGTGATCATCAAGCTTGTCACAGAAGATAGTACAGCACACTTTCTGATTTGATTGGTCAATAATCTTCAGGGTAGAGCAGGAATCTATGGGACATAGAAGGGACCACTGTCAAATCAGATCAAAAGATATGGCCAGTTCAATGTGACAACCTGATGAATACACAGATGTGTCATAGTGTTTGAATCCAAATATTTTTTTAAATACTTCTGTGTGATTTGAGCAACCCACAACCCTTAGAAATAATTGAACTTTGTTGTCAAGGGCAACATGCTGTCTATCCATTCTCATGGTAATAGAGGTGAATTGATACATTGGTCAGTGGGTAGAGTGGGTGTTCATTTGAATGCTTCTTGAGGTCCACCCACAAAGCCAAGTCTGATTACATTGTTCGTCAGAAATGCTGTGCATGACGTTGGGGATGCAAAGTTCCTTGACCGAGGGTGGTTGGGGGATCATTCTAGGATTCAGTAGCATGACAATCAATGGTCAGTTAAAGCTGTACTACAAACACTAGGATTTTATTTATTCATAACTCAATCTGTTTTTGCTTCTGGAGAACTCATATGAGGCATGGGCCCTATACACAATAGGAAGCAAAGTGCCTGAGGTACAATGCTGCAGGCATAGAGATGTCCCCATTGGAAGGCCTTGACCATATTACAGTCATTCATATTGAGCTTTTTCTTTCATTGCAGTACATACAGAGACAATAGATGCCTCTATTGTGTTGACATAAGTGTTGACATTCCCTTAGGTCCCAGACTAAATTACTTCGGTGCTTGCAAGCGTTATACTGTTATCTATTATCAGGGAGAGAGAGTTTTGACATTGATCCACACTCTGGCCAATCATATAACCACCAGTGAAACAATCATAACCACTAAAGTATCACTATTTTATGCTGTACTACCACAAAAAAGAGCAAATATTGCAGAATGGATATTTTATATAGATACATAAACGGTTTAAAACTTCCAAAAGCGTAAAATGCTTTTCTGGCAACTGGAAATGAAGTCAAATATATTTGCTGGTCTGTCATTTGCAGGTGCGGTTGCATTCAAAATGTATCTCATGCAGTCTTTGCCCTCAATAAAGACATAATAAAGGACAAACGTATCCAGTCTGGCACAAAGGATTAGATTGGATGAGTTACACCGCACAGAGGGTGTACTTCAAAATCTGGTCAAATATGTACAGCGTTTCAATGAGTAGGATAAGGATGGATTTTTTTTACCACTTTATTTTGGCTTGTGACACGACTTAATGCTGGATCAATGCCCAGGCTGTGTAAAGGCGGAGATAGTTGCACTAGTAAAGAGGGTACTGTAATTTGTATCACTGAAAAAAAAAAAAAAAAAAAAAAGAGTTGAAAAATAAGAGCTAAAAAAGAGGTACTCGAGGATAAGGACAGGATAAGTGGGAGGAGGAGAGAGTACAAGAAATAGGTTTAAAAGTTTTCTCCACATCCCAACTCTTTGCTACTGTTTCGCCATTCATTGCTGTCCTTGTCTGTGCCACTGCTGTATAGCTGACTCACTCACGGCAGGGGTGGCCCGGTAAAAAGGCAGTCCTAGCACTTCCTAGTCCAAGATGGCGAATCGGAGCATAGCGAAACAGCAGGAATGCCCATTTCCCCTGGAGAGGAGTGTAGAGAGAGTGCTGGAAAGTTCCCTTGCCCCTTTGCCACACACATACACTTATTATCTAGGAGATCTCAGAGCTCGGGTCTAGAGGGTCCAGTCATTGTAGCAACCAGGCTGCAGGTTTAAAAGATAACTATTCTGATTTGTAGGTCTGACAATACAGTGCTCTCAATAAGTATTAGAACTAGGAAGCATGTTGTCTTCTTTTAGCTCTATACTCCAACAGTTTGGATTTGAAATCAAACAATTACTAAGGGGTCTGGTCTGGCAGAACATCACCAGAGAATATACCCAGCGTCTGGTCGGGTCAATGGGTCGCAGACTTCAGGCAGTTATTGCATGCAAAGGATTGTCGACCAAATACTAAACATGAGTGCTTTATTTGGACACATATTTTTTTCCAATATTTTTGGGCCATGAAATAGGGAGAGTATGTTTAAAAAATAATACTGAATTAAAGCTGAGAATCTCTACTTTAACCTCATTGTAATTGTTTGATTTCAAATCCAAATAATAATTTCAAAGACAAAATGCTTCCTCTTTCCAATACTTATGGAAGGCACTGTATGTACATTAGCTCAGTAAAGCACTTACATTGAATAAAAGTAGGACACCAGCAGGGACAAAAACACATTTTGTGACACGATTTAACAGAATTTTGGAGTTTCAGGTGTGTGGGGTTGCCCAGGGTGGTGTGATGATAAACCTGGTGAGTTTTGCCAGTTGACTAATGGTAAACACTGACAGTGTATAGTGTACAAAAACATGAAGACTTTTGCATATAGTTTTTTTTCTATTTTGCAAATAGTTAATTGGACAGATAACAATTTTAGAAAATCAAGGGTCCAACACCACTAGCCTACTTGGTTCAAAACTTGGAATGGTTTTTCTATTATTATGTGGTAAGGGCAAAAGGGGCACTTGTGTGTGCTTGCTGTGGCAATCATTTTCAAGCTCATAGTCTTTAAACTCAACATGGAGCTGGAATGGTCAGAAAAGGACCATGCAGTGTGTGTGTGTGTGTGTGTGCGTGCATGTGTGTATGTGTGTGCGTGCGCTTACGGTTTACTGTGACAACGTGATACGTTCAAGTCAAATACAAGAGCAGGATTTGGTTTCAGACTAAATTGGCTCTAAGGAGGAGGAGTACGAGTGTAATACCCTGCTCGACCACTTGAATGCAACATGCATGATTTGCAGGGTGAGCTGACCGACCTGTCCCCTTGGTCGGGAACGGCTGCTTGAAGAAGGTTACTATGGCGTAGATATTCACCACGACTCCAGGCTTTAGATCGCTCAGTGGAACGTAGCTGTACTTAGAGGCCTTTGCTGATGTAGTCACCTGAGGACAAATGCTACTGTTAGCATTCAGGATCTATGAGACAAGTAAGTAGAGTAAGGTGAAATGTCTCAGCTGGTTGAAAATGTAAAATGATACAACAACAAAAAAAAATACCATTCTGTATCAGAGGTTTCACCAAATGTCTCATCAAAAGGCAATGTAAAAAACTGTAAGGCTAACACATTCATCAACATACACACGTCACTACATACACCTAAGCTGGTTTCCCAGAGACAACCACAACCATAAACACACACACAAACAAATATGCACATATACTGTATATACAGTGTCCTGTGTACGTAATGGGCATTTGTTGTTCTTTTGGCTCTATACTCTAAAAGTTTTGATTTAAAATCAAACAAATACTATGAGGTTAAAGTAGACATTCTCATCTTTTTTTATGGTATTTGTGTACATAGTGGTTTCACCATTCAGAAATTACAACACGTTTTATTTATAGTCATACTATTTGAGGGTACCCAAAAGTAATGGGACAATTGGCTTGACAGGTGTTTTTGGATGCTTTGCCTATTTTTCTTATGCACTATAGTAGAAGGCTATTACAGGCTATTAATTAAATAGCATACAATTCGTCACATCTTTCACCATTGCATTATGCGCATGTTTTTATCATGTGTGTGAAATGCACTTTTTAACCGAATCTAACTTTTTTTCGGAGGTGTAATACCCCCAAGAAAAAGGGAAATCGATTGCTCTGCCGCCGTAGACAAATTCATATCTTGACACGTGTGCCTAATATTGTACTGTAAATCTTCAACCCATGCACCTTCAAGTGGATGTAAACTGAAGTACACCTTGGCACGCAAGGAGAAGTTTTAAATAATTTCAAGTGTGTACAGGCTCTGCAGAGCCTCCCTGAGCTTCCTGGCTATTTGAGTAGCGCTGCAGCACCATGTATGGCAGTCCGCGGAATTTCCATGCAATCTATATGGCTCCATCTGTATGTGTAAATAGCCTCATTCTCTCTCTTCCTTTTTCTCTCCCGCCAAGTAAGCTATTCAGCGCAACTAAGCAACTCAAGCAAAACAACAAATGCAGGGTCAAATTGGGATAAACATTTGATGACATAAAACATGTTGACATGGACAAGATGGCCTGTGACAGGCTCCACAAAACAAACGCCTTTCAGCTTACTCTGACCTCAGCACTGTCCATATTTTTACAAGTCCTTTTGTTGGCAATGGAGGTCGTTGGGCCAGAAGTGGAGGATGGACATACCTGGAAAAGACAGATAAACACACTTGAATGACTACTTGATTCCAATTCAGATAATGCTAACTGGAGTATGATTGAAATCCTATTGTTTTTGGGGGAAGAGATGCTAACGTTCTCCAGTGCTGCTAGCAAAGTTATGCAAAACAAATTAATGTGGCACTTACTACAGGCCCATAGACTGCTTCCAAGGTAAGATGGATATAAGAGAAACACTCAAATCAAGTGAACTTGGCTTTAAACATCAAATACTGACTGCTATCTCCGGGTTGTGAGAGTACGCTGACACACTTTTGGCTGCCACTTCTCTCTAAACTGTTGATTGACTATCTCTGAACTGATATTTATGAGGATTGACCATCAGTAAGATTTTTGCATAATAGTTTGCCTTTTTTGCCTGCAGAGTGGTTTACGGAGAGCTGTGATTGCTTTCTACTGTCAAGAGTGTTCCCCGTGGATTCTATCCGTTTGACTTTGTGAGGCAGGGTGTGTGTTGTTGTGTTTCTTACTACCAAACCTGAGCACCACTTAGTGTAACTTAGCTGAACTACTATGTACATTTTGAAGTATTAATAATGCATGATCTAAACCTAGACTGGTTGGCGCACATCTCAGAGAAAATCAAAGACCGATGCGATAGTTTACAACTGTCACAGTTAATCTCCAAACCAAAACTGCCTAATTTGAAGAACCCAGATTAATCCACCCTGTTAGACATCATCCTGACAAATAGGCCTTATAAATATATAGCCAGTGATGTTTTTGATAATGACATCAGCGATCACCTTCTGATTATCCATTCATCTCTGCTACAGGAAAACTAATCTCATAACTGTCTTTTATATCAGGCAGTCCCTAACTGCTAGAAGGACCAACCATTGGCTTCTGTATGTATGTAAAGCTATAATCCATAAAATCCCATGATATCTTACTTCACCTATTAGGTTCACTGGGCCATGAGACTTAGAGACTTAGGTTCACTGGGCCATGTCAAAACTTGATTGCTGAATTTTTGGTGGAGGATTGTTGTTGTTGAATGATTGTTTTCTGTAAAAACTCTATGTAAATGTATTGTCAATGGAATGGAATGTAAATAGTGATGTGGTGAGATATATTTTGTGTAATCAGGGCACAGAGAATCAGGGAAATAGAGACCATGGTCTCACGGTCTCATGGTCCTTTTCCCTGTATAAATAAAGAATAAATCAACTCAAAATAAAATAAATAACAGATTTAACACAAACTTGCTGCGTCCCAATGGTCTTCAAAACATACCATTCCATTCCTTTCCAAAACATTCTTTTCCATTGTTTTTATTTTTATTCTGTGTTTATTGGGCCTTTCTCAATGGTTAGAAACTGAATTGATTCAATTGATTCCTTGCATCCTCTCCTCCGTCCTCCACACGCTTCCTAGTGGGGGCCGGAGGAGAGGACGCAAGGAATGGAGTTTCTAACAATTGAGAAAGGCCCAATGAACGCAGAATGAAAATAAAACGAATGCTGTGGTTGAGGTACTCACATAAACCCAGGCGTCATCTCCGGCCAGCTGCAGGTTACAGGGGTGCAGCTTGTCTTTCTGAGCGGTGGGAGACTTAATCACAGTGAAGCCAGCTGCCAGCAACACATCCTAGAGGGGAACACAACAATATCACAGAGAGAAAAAAGGGATGAAAGAAAGAGAGAACCTTAAAGTGAGGGGAAAAAAGACAGTTTAAAGTATCTGTGCAATGCTTATATTTCCCTCCCAAAATGTATCGATATACACTCACCGGCCACTTTATATAACACTTTTACGCAAATATCTAAATCAGCCAATCACATGGCAGCAACTCAATGCATTTAGGCATGTAGACATGGTCAAGACGACCTGCTGAAGTTCAAACCGAGCATCAGAATGGGGAAGAAAAGTGATTTAAGTGACTTTGAACGTGGCATGGTTGTTGGTGCCAGAGTATTCAGTATTCGGAGTATTTCAGCGGCCAAGAGGCAGTACAGAGAGAAGCTGGATGGCTTCTATTCTACTGCTGACTCCGGGCGGATGTGGCAAGGCCTGCAGCACATCACAGACTACAGGACCACCACCAACACCATCAGCTCCACAGACAGCCTGCCGGATGACCTAAATATCTTCTACACCCGCTTTGAGACCTCCAGCCACAGCACAGAGAGGAGGCACACACACAACGGGACCACCCGACCCCCCTCCCCTCCACTAACCATCTCATCAGGCCAGGTAAACAAAGCCCTGAGGAAGATCAACCCCCGCAAGGCAGCAGGACCAGACAACATTCCTGGGCGGGCTCTCAGAGCATGTGCCAACGAGCTGGCTGATGTTCTCACCTCCATCTTCAACCTTTCCCTCAGTCACAGCACTGTTCCCTCCTGCTTCAAGACTACAACCATCATCCCCCTTCCCAAGAAGAGCCAACCTGCCTGCCTGAATGATTACAGGCCAGTAGCACTCACTCCAATCATCATGAAGTGTTTTGAGAGAGTGGTACTGGCACACATTAAGAGCAGCATACCGGACACCCTAGACCCCCTGCAGTATGCCTACCGGCCCAACAGGTCCACCTCAGACGCTATCGCTGCTGTCCTCCATTATTCCCTCTCCCACCTGGAAAACAAAGACTCCTACATCAGGACGCTCTTTGTAGACTACAGCTCCGCTTTTAATACGGTCATCCCCCACAGACTCATCCACAAAATGTCCACACTTGGCCTGCACCCCACCCTCTGTGACTGGCTCCTAGACTTTTTGACTGGCAGGCCCCAGTCTGTCAGGATTGGTAATAGGACTTCAGCCAGCATTATTACAAATGTTGGCACTCCACAGGGATGCGTCCTCAGCCCCATCCTCTACACCCTGTTCACCCACGACTGTGTCGCCTCCCACAAGGACAACATCATCCTAAAGTTTGCGGACAACACCGCAGTGATAGGATGCATCACTGGCGGGGACGAAGCGGCTTACAGGAGGGAGGTGGCCAGTCTGGTAGCATGGTGTGAGGACAACAACCTCACCCTCAATACGGACAAGACAAAGGAGATGATAGTGGACAGGAGGAAGAAGAGGGGACCTCATCGGTCACTGTACATCCGGGAACTCGAAGTAGAGAGGGTGAGCAGTTTCAAATACCTGGGCGTCCACATCAGCGAGGACCTCATCTGGACACTTAACACCACACAGCTGGTTAAGAAGGCCCAACAGCGGTTGTACTTTCTGAGGAGGCTGAGGAAGTTTGGCATGTCGCCCAAGATCCTCAGCAACTTCTACAGCTGCATTGTTGAGAGCATCCTAACCAGCTGTATCACTGTGTGGTACGGCAGCACTACTGTTATGGACCGCAGGCGCCTGCAGAGAGTGGTGAAGACCGCTGAGAAAATCACCAGGACTCCACTGCCCTCTCTGCAGAGTATCTACCACCGCAGACTCCACAGGAGAGCCGCCTCCATCCTCAAGGACCCCACCCACCCCCAGCACGGACTGTTCACACTTCTACCCTCAGGCCGGAGGTACAGAAGTGTTAAATGCAGGACCACCAGACTAAAGAACTCCTTCTTTCCCACTGCCATCAGGCTCCTAAACAACGCATAGGAGATTATAATCATGGACTACCTCATATAACTGAACCCGACTGTTACATTTTCAGTTTGCACATGCATAATTGCACTGCTTACATTTGCACTGTTTTATTATTATTATTGTTGCTTTTTTATTATCACATGCTGCCTTAAATTTAGTTATCTTGTACATTTTGTTTAGTATATATTGTATATTTTTTAGTATTATACTTTTTACATTGGTTGGCATTCTGCGGACAGCAAAGCAAGAATTTCATTGTACAGGGAAACATGTTTTCTACTGTGCATATGATAATAAACACTTTGAATCTTGAATCTTCAGAAACTGCTGATCTACTGGGATTTTCACGCACAACCATCTCTAGGGTTTACAGAGAATGGTCCGAAAAAGAGAAAATATCCAGTGAGCGGCAGTTGAAAATACCTTGCTGATGCCAGAGGTCAGAGGAGAATGGCCTGACTGGTTCGAGATGATAGAAAGGCAACAGTCACTCAAAGGTTGGTGGTGGTGGTGTAATGGTGTGGGGGATATTTTCTTGGCACACTTTGGGCCCCTGAGTACCAATTGAGCATCGTTTAAACACCACAGCCTACCTGAGTATTGTTGCTGACCATGTCCATCCCTTTATGACCACAGTGTACCCATCTTCTGATGGCTACTTCCAGCAGGATAACGCACCATGTCACAAAGCTCACATCACCTCAAACTGGTTTCTTGAACATGACAATGAGTGACACTGTACTCCAATGGCCTCCACAGCCACCAGATCTCAATTCAATCGAGCACCTTTGGGATGTGGTGGAACGAGAGATTCGCATCATGAATATGCAGCCGACAAATCTGCAGCAATGACGCTATCATGTCAATATGGACCAAAATCTCTGAGGAATGTTTCCAGCACCTTGTTGAATCTATGCCACAAAGAATTAAGGCAGTTCTGAAGGCAAAAGGGGGTCCAACCCGGTACTAGCAAGGTGTACCTAATAAAGTGGCCGGTGAGTGTACATATTTATTTATTTATTTAATCATACTTTAAATAGCAGCTTTTGTGTGCTATTTTTCCTCTAACCACTAATGTCTGGAATCCAGGGGTGTACGTTAGTTGAAGTTGTTGACGTTAGCTAGCTGGCTAACTTAACAGAACCTAGCAAGTAAAAAGTGATTTGTCGGAATATGAGCTAACCCTAACATATCCAGACCCAGTTTTCCTTGCATGAAAATTAAGCAGTGATCATAACTGCCCAAGAAGACCCCAAATAACACATTTACCTTTCAAGTAACTATACTTTCACCAAATTAATATTCTTTTTAGAAAATTACTCTGGCATCTCTGGACATCTAATGAGAATTTTGCATTCATTATTTTTCAGAAACTCACCTTTTTGACCACGTACAAGGCTCTTTCAGAGGAGCAGAATTTCTGTGTTTATAGAAAACTTATTAACTTACTAAATGTGTTTATTAAGATCTGTTGTTGAAGACAGTAGTTTCCTTTTGTGAATTGATCGCGTACAGACATTTTACCAGGTTTTTAAAGACATTGTTGCCTATATGCAACATCGGGCGTGAAAGGGTTATACACCTATGGTTCATTGCACAGACACTTTAAGACACTTTTCCCAAAGGGCATAGATGGAGACAGATCTAAATACTGGTGCCTCGCTAACTCACACGTATTGGGGTCATTCAGAAATTCACAAGTTTGCGAGGTGCACAACTTATTGAACACAACATTTAGCAAAGTAAGCCTCAGCAAAAGCACCCAACTAATTTAGGAAACATTTTATAATGATGGTTAAGTCAGCTGAACAAATGTGTAGGGAAGGGAACCACACTTTGGTGACACATTTGATAAGATTTGATTGATGTGTCTTAATGCTGAATTTTTGTAGCGTCATTCTATCCAGGTTGTAAAAAGATTTGCTGGTCAAGCCAGCACAGTTACCGTACAAACGCATGTCAACAAGTTACAGAGCGCGAGCATGTCACCACCTCTAAAGAGTGAGAGTGTGTCAAGTCACATGCCAGAGCAACACCATAATTGAAAAGGATAAATAAAAACATCTCTGAGGATTATCCTCCCACTCCTCAAAGAAATGCTATCTTGTGACGTGCTTTATGGTTAGGAAAACGTGCATCCCCTTTTGACGAATGGTGCTGTGGATACGGCTGAGAGGAAAAATGTGAGATGAAAGCTGGTTTGTGAGAAAAAGAAGGAGAATCCATTGTTTCCCTGCATATAAAGAAGCAAGCATCATTGGAGGAAAAATAATGATTCTGTGTGTTCATTGAGCAATCGCAGACTAAACCTGAGAGTGAAGGCACACCTTTCCGTCTCTATTTTTTCTTAATTGTTACACATGCCTAGACGGGTTGATGGATGATACATTTGCAAAATATGCAATCAGGACACCAAATATATAGGCCTACTTTAAGATAAGCATTCATTGTGACAGGTGACCCACCCATGTGCACTACTGATATTACCTTTTCTGTTTAATCTAGATCATAAATTGTTTTCATAAATTCCAGCCAAGGCAAACAACAAAACCTAAGAGTACAATGTAACATTTTAGCTTTTAAAAAGCTCTGATTAATCAGTAGCAATTAGAGCAAGAAGTTTTACCGGGAGTAATTAAAGATTGAACAAGTTTTGGTTTTGGTCTCTAAAATCACATTTAAAAATATGGTGTCAAGGTCAATCCCCTCGTGCTCCCCCCGCTTAAAGGCTGTGGTTTAGCCATTACTCAAAAGTGGCCTTCAGCAACAGCAGAAAAATCAAAAAATTGGTTTGTTACATCTTGAATCTCCTATCAGTTTGCTACATCTTGGTAGATTTTTTGCTAGCCCAGTCAAGCTCAACTTTGTATTAGCCAACCTCGCTTGGATGAAACACTGACTGCGAGAGCTCGAGAAGAAGCAGAAGTGATGTTTTTTCGCTCCCATTTTTCGTTACTCTTGAAAAGTATAAATTAGTCAGTGTTATCAACTTAGCTAGCATTACTAGCAAGCTATGTTTTTGAAATGCACATTGCTGAAGTGGTTTTATTTTTCCTGGAATTATAATTTGGTTGTTGGAACACTACAAATGCAGGGATTAGTGAAAAGTATTGGCTGTTCCATTTGGTACAGGTTTCCACCCCTTTGTAGCAAATTTCTGCCTTGAACCTCCCCAGTCTTTGAGAAGAAAGGTGAGGAGAAAGACTGGGAATCGAGGTTCGTAAACACATGACGTAGTTGCATGGAACCGCACCTGTTGTAGCTTTATTCACTATGAAAAAGAATAGCTCAGTTAGACTTTACTAGAATTTACTATTTGTTTTACCAGACTATATGCACAGCAATAGCCTGGGGACGAGGTTACTGGCTTGTTAAGAACACCACTTGAGTGCTTATGTACCATTTTTAAATGTTAAAAGGATACATTTGTAGTTATAAAAAAACAGCATATTTTGTTCTAAAACTATGGCATGGCATCAGAGGGCAGCCAAACGCAAAACATACATACTGTACCATAAATAATGTCCAATGTCCTTATAAGGGAATGCAGCCATCTTTGGAGTTGGAGATCATATTGGAAATGGTTGGAGGCCTACCTCTTTACTGACAGATTCAGAGTAGTCCTTCGCCAGTGCTCCAAACATGATGACATTGATGGATGTGTGCTCAGATGACGGGCTCTGTTGAGAGTCTTCTTCTGAAGAAGACAGAGAGAATGCTTTAGGTTGGGAGGAACAATGTGAACAGTTTAAAATCTGCTGCATATAGGTACACTACTTTATAGGTTGAGGATAAAAGGTATATCAAATGTTGGTAACTCTTTATTCAACAGTCTACAGTCTCTTGGTACCTAAGAATGACTTCATCTGTAACTGTGGAATTCCCTGAGGCAAATACCAGAAAGTAGGCCTACTAATTGTAACCAAGACGTTACCATGTTTAAAAGATTATTTCAAGTAGCCTAATTTCCAGAAAGTGTCAATTGCTACTGTACACCCTAGGAAGGGGAACAGATACTAAACTTTCATCAGGGCAATATTAATACTCATATCTTATCGATACAGTGCCCCTGCATAAGTAATGGGACAGTGAAGCATTTTTTATTCTTTTGGATCTACACACCAAAAGTTCTCAGCTATTATTTTATGGTATTGGTGTAACAGAGCTGTACATGTGTAGTATTGATTCTAGGCTTTGAATTTACCTTTGGAGTCTGCTATTGGTGTCTGTCAACATGAAGACCAAAGAGGTGTCAATGAAAGTCAAGGAAGCCATTATTAGGTTGAAATAACTAATCAGATGCAGCCAAAATGTTAGGCTTACCAAAATCAACAGTTTGGAACATCAATAAAAAGAAAAAAGAAAAAAATCACTGGTGAGCTCAGCAATCGGCTGGTAGGCCAAGGAAGACTTCCACAGTGGATGACCGAAGATTTCTCATGATAATTAAGAAAATCGGCAAGATCATTAACACTCTCCAGGAGGTAGCTGTGAATGTGTCAGAAACTACCGTCTGCAGAGGTGGTTTGCACTGCAAGGTGCAAACCACTAGTTATCCTCAAAAAGGTTAGTCAGGTTACAGTTTGCTAAAAAGTACAGAAAAAGCCTGCAGAGGTCTGGAAAAAGTCATTGTGGACAGGTAAGATGAATATTATCATGGAAGAGAGTGATTGCAACAGGAAAGTTTGGAGAAAAAAGGACCCAAAACATACTGCCATAGCAACTAGGGAGTTTTCAGGGCCTGACAGAGCATCACCAGAGAAGATACCTGGCATCTGGTGGTGCCACTGGGTTGCAGATTCAGGCAGTTATTGCATGCAAAAGATTGTCCACCAAATATATTTTTATACTTCAGAAATTATGTAGCTTTGTTTAGTTTAGAATATTGTCAAACTAAAGCTGAATTATACTATCCACCCTTCTCTAAACTGTAAAGGACCTCTATGACACTGCAATCAGCACACACTTGTCAGCATTTGAAGTTCTTCTATTACCAGACACTTTCCTACCCTTTAGCTTTTCTCAGTTCAGAAAATGTCAGCGGAGCAACACATAAACAGTGTAAAAGGACTAATAGTTGACTGTGACAATGACTGTGGTAATACAATTATTATTATGACCACAAATAATCCAGCACACTCTCCTCTTTCAAACGATCTCAGGACTATTTTGATTGTTTTACTTTTTATTTATCTATCTATTCTTGTTCTCTCCATGGAATGTAGTGTCTGAGTACTGAGAAAAGCGCTATACAAAACAAATGCATTATTATTATGAGACATGACAAGGAAACAAGCCATACTTCATTCTTGCAGCAGGGAGAGAGGGCAGTATTTCAAATGGCTTTTAAGCCTAAACAAGTAAGATAACCCTCTCAGAATAAGCAGCGCTTTGTCATAATGCAGAGATAAATGTAGCATGGACATCACAACAAAGAAGAAATGTCCCTTTTCGACAAGAATATATAATATATAAATCCATTCCAGCTGAATGGCTTACAGTGGGAGTGTGACACTCAAGCCAACTGAGATACAAAGGAGCCGTCGTGTAAATGGCAAACCGCGGCTTGCGGTGGAACCGCAATGAAATCATAATGTAAATATACTTTTCATGCCTAAATGATAAGGTGGACAGAGCTTTCACTTAGAGATCGAGTTGTAGCAACTCTAAACTCACTGCTAGCTAACTGGCTGTCTGGCATGAGACAGCCAGTTCACAGTTTGATTTAGCTAAAATCAAACTGTGAACTGTAAACACAGCCAGCTAAGTGACAACTGGCTGTGTGATTTGCTTAATGTCAGACAAAAAATGCTCATCATTTCAGCTGCTGTGTGTCCGTGGTGCCGCAAGTGGAATGTGATGTCATGAGTAGAGTGAACTTCAGGAGTGATTTCTCCAAATCAGTGTTCAGTAATACTGTGACTGTAACCGGCTCTTTCTCACTCATTATTGGGAGTTGAGACACAAATTTGGCTTGGTTAGAAAGCTGAGTCAAAAAACTGGGGGAAAATCCCACAACGATGGCAGTTGTTTGCTCTAACGGTACTAGTTAAACTCAGACATTTAAGTAGCTTTCATGAAATTGGCTTAAATTTGGAGTCCTGGAGTAAGCATAAATGAGAACACCTGGGTTAAGCCTCATTAGTATGTGTTCATGCTGTTGGTCTAATGGTGCTCATAAAAACCTGGAATGGAATAGAAAAGAAAACACCATTACTGAGACAAAACAATGGCAGAGGCAAAAAGAATTTGTTCTAAAAACCTTAGTGAGCATGAAAAAAC
The DNA here is from genome assembly GCF_951799395.1 of Argentina silus. Taxonomy (NCBI): domain Eukaryota; kingdom Metazoa; phylum Chordata; class Actinopteri; order Argentiniformes; family Argentinidae; genus Argentina; species Argentina silus. The sequence goes on from NC_139657.1 coordinate 29,068,093, forward strand.
GCTACTGAAACAAATTGTTTCAAACCGTCCAGTTATTGAAAGTAAAAACCATACTACTGCTACTGAGCAAAAGAAAAAGAGTGGCTGGGCTGCAATTTGCAGTGAATTCAATGCAAATGAAAATGTAACCACAAGAATAATAACAACTTCAGGTGAGATATCTTCATTAGTCAGTATTTCACATTTCTCATTCATATTTTTGTGACACCACTTATATTGAATGATATCTGCCTTTATAGACTGTGTGGAAGAACTTTAAACTGGCTTTGAAAAGAGAGCATGCAGAGATCAGAAGAGAGAGATTTAATACTGAAAAAAAAGACAAGACTGATGAATTGAGTGACTTGCTGTCCGGAATAACAGAGCACCAGCAACCTCTGCTGCTCTCATATCAAGAGCTGAAATTAGAAATGTTATGGTTGCGTGAAGCGTGGCTTCAGCCTTCCCTTCAGTGTTCTTTTGACTGCGGGATTAAGTAGTGGTTAATTCAGCAATTAAAGTAAACCTTTTAATATATACATATATTAACGCATACCAGACAATTACCATTTGGACAGGTCAGATGAAGAACTGAACATAAATGGTAAATATACCAAATAAAGTAAATTGGTTACTTCCCTTGGTAAATATATTCCACTGTCTGTGTCAATCTTTGTTCTTCTTTCATTCTAAGGACCATATGAGTTTATTTGTGCTGGTGTTGGTAGAGAGAGCTATGATCCAAAAAAGATACAGTAATGAGATAATTGTGATTATCAGCCATGGTGAACAATATGGTTCATATGAATGAGTGCATTCGGAAAGTATTCAGACCCCTTCACTTTTTCCACATTTTGTTATGTTACAGCCTTATTCTAAAATGGATTAAATTATTTTTTTCCCCCTTATCAATCTACACACAATACCCCATAATGACAAAGCCAAAACAGGTTTTTAGAAATGTTTGCTAATTTATTAAAAATAAAAAACTGAAATATCACATTTACATAAGTATTCAGACCCTTTACTCAGTACTTTGTTGAAGCACCTTTGGCAGCGATCAAGTCTTCTTGGGTATGACACTACAAGTTTGGCATACCTGTATTTGAGGAGTTTCTCCCATTCTTCTCTGCAGATCCTCTCAAGGTCTGTCAGGTTAGATGGGGAGCGTCGGTGCACAGCAATTTTCAGGTCTCTCCAGAGATGTTCGGGTTCAAGTCCAAGCTCTGGCTGGGTCACTCAAGGACATTCAGAGACTTGTCCCGAAGCCACTCCTGCGTTGTCTTGGCTGTGTGCTTAGGGTCATTGTCCTGTTGGAAGGTGAACCTTCACCCCAGTCCCCAGGTTTTCATCAAGGATCTCACTGTACTTTGCTCCGTTCATCTTTCCTTCGATCCTGAGTAGTTTCCCACATCCCCACAGCATGATGCTGCCACCACCATGCTTCACCGTAGGGATGGTATTGGCCAGGTGATGAGCAGTGCCTGGTTTCCTCCAGACGTGACGCTTGGCATTCAGGCCAAAGAGCTCAATCTTGGTTTCATCACACCAGAGAATCTTGTTTCTCATGGTCTGAGAGTCCTTTAACTGCCTTTAGGCAAACTCCAAGCGGGCTGTCATGTGCTTTTTACTGAGGAGTGGCTTCCGTCTGGCCACAAATAAGCCATACTAAATGCATTTCATATTTAAATGCATCTCATCTAGTTGAAGTGCTGCAATGTGAAAGCAACTCTGTGTGCAAGTCCTCATTGGTCATTGTCTGCCTCAGCCACAGGCACATCTGCTTGATCCTGATCTTCTATTAGAGCAGGGGTGCCCAATACGTCGATTACGATCGACCGGTTGATCGCGAGAGTAGTGCGGGTCGATCGCGTGACATTAAAACATTTTTTTTACGACGGACATTTGTGCTTCAGCACGGTACGAGGCAATTGAGCCAGTGAGAGTGCGCCACTTGATTGACGTACAATGCGGCCAGTCTGAGATCGCTTCTCTTCTACGGGTCACGTGTCATAAATATATATATATATATAGCATTTTTTAATGTGGGTAGATCATTTTGACCTGGTCATTTTGAAAGTAGCTCGCAAGCCGAAAAAGTGTGGGCACCCCTGTATTAGAGGATTAGGACAGCAATGCTGCTTCAGGTAGTTGTGCAGCACAGCTGTAGCAATGATCACCTTGCAGCATCTTCTTGGCTTGAAACGAAGTGTCCTGCGTAAACACTGGAATACATTTTTCCATACACCAAACATACGCTTGACTATCCCTCTAGTGCGGATATGAGCTCTGTTGTATCTTTGCTGCTTAGCTGTTGTGGGATTTATGTATGGAGTGAATAAAAAGTTACTCTGACCATATCCACTGTCACCAAGTAGTAGTCCACTAAGTTGTCCTCTCTGAAACTGAGCACGTTGAGTTGAGAAAGATCCTTGAATCGTGAGTTGCACCTTTCCAACGGGCAACAATGTTTGAAAACTCTAAATTAGGAGTGCATACACCTTGAACACTGATTGAAAACCTTACGGTTCCTGTACTCCTCAGCATCAGGAGTTGATGGACACTTGATGGGAACATGACATCCATCTATGCAGCCAATCACTCCTGGGAAGTGCCCATATTCATAGAATTGCTCTTTATAGTTGGCTTGGCCAGCAACATCAGGTAACTTGATGTAAAGACTCAGTTCACAAATGGCCCTGCAGACTTTGTGAACTATTCTATACACAGTTGCTTCACTGGCACCACACAAATCACCAGTTTCAGGATGAAAGATTCCAGATGGCAAAAACCTCAAAGTGATCATAACTTGGAGAGAATTGGGTAAAGGCCTTCCTCTTAGAGACAGAGAGGAAAGTCTAGGCTCAAGCAAAGATATTATCTCTGATGAATTACATACGAAAGCGGTCTCGAAAAGTTATTTCATCAAAGTAATTTAATGGAATACTCCTCTCTTCATTTGGTCTTCATTTTGATATTCCAAATAGTCCATGCTCCTTTACAAACTACTAAGCAGAAGTTAAACCTGCATCTTTGAAGGATACATTTAAGCTTCAATTTAGTCCTAGAGTAGCTCTAATCCTTCCTCTTGCAATCGGCTTTGTTTAATTCAAATCTACGACTATTTTAAGATAAGTCTGTGCAAGTTGCTTTGAGTTAAGACAGCTCAAACAGGCCTTTTAGTCTGGGACTAGGCTTAAGCCTTGTCTGTGAAACCGGCCCTAAAAGTTTTATGAATGCTTCAGTCAAGTTTTAAGTAGGAGCAAAATACCTTGTATCACGGTCTTCAGGACATAGAAGTCGTCATCCATGGATACCAATGGGCCCTTGTGAACCACTCTGCCCTGACAGAATAACAGGAAAAATTCAAAACTTAAGAGACAAATGGTACAAAACATGCAATCCATGTTTGAAAATGTGCTGCAAAAGGCCTATTCATCCAGGGAAAGCAGTTTTGCTGTTAAATGATTCCACAGCACAAAACCTTGTGCAATCATCTGCTCGTCATGTATTTGAAATAAAAGAGAAATGCACTGAAGATCCTAGGAGGAAATGTAATACATTGACAATACATTGGATAGAGAGGTGGTGAGAGAGGAGAAAAGAGAACCAGTGAGCTAGAAAGAGAATGCAGGATAGAAGTAACTATAGCTGGATATAGCAGGGAGAAAGGGGAGTAGAGGAGAGCAATCAGGCACTGAAGATGAGGAAAGAATGCAAGAGGGACAAAGATACACACAAATTGGAGTGGTGGATTGTAGGCATTTGTCCCCTGACTGAGACACACCTTCACAGTCTTGTTGAAGCAGTCTGAGGTGGGGCTGAGGAGTGGGATGGGGATCCTCTTGAGATGAGTGGGCACCTGGGTACCAGGGTTGGCCAAGTCATTGACAACGCAGACAGGCATGACTTCAAGTGCCTTTTCACAAAATGAAAAGAAAAGAAAAACAAGACTCAAAGCACAGAACAAATTCAAGAAATAGACTAATCTGTATGAACAATTATTAAAATCACAATCATAAGTCAATTTCAAAACTAAAAAAACACCAAAGCAAGCATGAACTTAAGAAGCTGATAAGTATTTTTGCTGCAATCCCAGCAGGTGGCTTGTTGTTCTCTGTCAGAGCTTGTTTGATTTTGACGGAATTTGATGGGCAAATCCCACAGTGCTACCTTGTGTGGCAACGGATGGTAGGGTAAGAACAGCCCCGGAGGCAGCCAGTCAGTCAACCATTCAGTCAGTCAGTCAGGCAGGCAGAAAGGGATCCAAAAAGACAATTAAGATCAGGATTGGAATAGCCACAGGCACACATCTGTGTAGGGATATGCTATTGGAGACCAGAGCTGTCTGCGAGGGGTTAACTTTACAAAATAACTCACCTAAGGTATTTTTCTAGATTTCCTCCTCCCATGTCTAAGATGATTCTACATCCACAAGCCTATAGGTCTCCCTCTCACAGCTCACTCTCTTAGGAAAAAGAGGACAGTCTGGGTCCTGGCCCTTCCTATTGCTCATCTGAACCTCAGAGCAGTGACACAACTGGAGGGGGTTACAGAGGGGTGGAGTGGCACCAGCTGTAAATACCACCCGCAGCCCTGGAGCTTAATGCCAGCCTGTTCCCAGTGAAATGTCAGACATGCTACAACCCTAGGCCCCGTGGGGGAAAGCCTTACTTGGTTCTCAGTGTTGCAAACCCCCAGTTCCTTCAAACCACAATCCCTCATTAACTAAGAAGCTAATTGAAGTTCATCCAAACAAATGTTTTTCATGTTATTAATATAGCCTACTGACCCAACTAAATTGACCAAATTTTACAAGCCAAACACTATAATTGCATTCTAAAGCGAGGCAGATCTTTGTTATCATTGGCCAATGACCATATTAGTACTAGTAGCCCATATATTTTGGCGGGAAAACACTTGGCGGGAAGACACACAAGAATGTACAAGAATGTACAAGAATTACAAGAATGTAAGAGTGGCGCTGCACCATGCTGTGAACTTGGCACCACCATGTAAACATTTCAAGGCAAATTAAACTATATATTTAGTAATGATAGAGTAGTTATTTTTGACAGCCAATGACATTGTTGTTGAAAACTAAAGTGAAAATGAAAGTGTTATGATGTTCCTCAGTGAATTAAGCGTTTTAGCAGTATTTCTTTCGCATTTTGATATGAATAAATGCGAGTCAGGTTTTGATAATACAATCCAGTGCCATTGTTCAAAAATCCTGGGGAGAACCCTGGAGTAGTACGGCAGCAATGATCATCCTCCCCTGCTTCATGTTTTCACTGAATCTTCGCAAAGTCATTAATCTAGGGGCTCAAGAATCATTTCGCTTCATGATCCATAATTAAGTCTCCTCTGTAACGATTGCTATGATCTATCCTCAAGCAAAAACCCAATTGGTTTGGCATTAGCCTGTGACAAAGGTTCATTACCTGGCTATACAAATCCCTGCTATATCAGTTTTATGCTTCTGCAGTTGTGCAAAAATGAAACCTTTGGCAGAAAGAAAAAAACATTGGAGATAAAACAGAACAGCAGGTGTTTTCTACTGCTCTTTTATCGGCCTAGAAACAGCTTGCCAGCGTGAGTGGGAGTGCATGCAAGAGCCTAGTTATGCGCCGTCTGTGCCGAGGCTGCTCCTCTCACAAACCTAATTTAAAAGTCAGCGTCATTCTCCTCTCGAGTCAGACTCACTCTCTACAGACGAGTGGAGAGGGGCATGACTAACTGCCTGCCTGACAGACCCGGCCTCAGACACTCGTCCTTGGGAGGCCTCCCGTCTCCGCCATCACGTCCTCGAGGAAATCAGGCTGGGGACATGAGGGCGCAATGATGATCCGGTCTGCTCGCCAGTACTTGGGCACGACCCAACAGAGAGGAAGGGTTTCTTATGCAGGCAACATCCTCAGAGAGAGAGCGTCACTGAACTAACTTTCATTCACAAATGCTCTACTACTCTCATTACTATCCAGAGTGACACCTGGAGACATTCCATTTGTTGACATTAGTTTAACAGTGTAATCATTGAATTAGATCAATACCATGTACAAAATAATGAACCCAAACAACAATTACTATGGGGTCAAAGTAGAGATTCTCAGCTTTAATTCAATGGGGTTTTTTCAGACTAGGTTCACCATTTAAAAAGTACAATATGTTTTAAACATACTCCCCCTATTTCAGGGCTACAAACGTATTGGACATGTATTGGACAAACATCCAAATAAAGTACTCTTTATTTGTTTAAACACTTGTAGTGTTTAGTATTTGGTTGACAATCCTTTGTATGCATTAACTGCCTGAAGTCAGACGCTGGGTACATTCTCTGGTTATGCTCTGCCAGGCCTGTACTGTAGCCATCTTCAGTTGTTTGTCTTGAATCAGGAAATGAAATATACAGTATGTTCAATTGGAAAAACTCCCTAGTTTCTATGGCAGTATGTTTGGGGTCATTGTTATACTGTATGATGAAGCACCATCCAGTGAATTTGGAGGCATTTGCTTGTACTCAAGCAGAAAATATGTTTCTGTACACTCCAGAATGCATTCTCAGGGTTCTCAAAACCCGACTTGCGTACCTCTGTACTGAATGCTGACATTCTGCAGATGGTAGTCTCTGACACATTCACGCCTACCTCCTGGAGAGTGTTTCTGATCTGTGGGACAGTCGTTTTGGGGGTTTTCTTACTTATGGTGAGCATTCTTCGGTCATCCACTGTAGAAGTCTTCCTTGGTCTACCAGCCCCGTTTGCGATTGCTGAGCTCACCAGTGATTTTTCTTTTTTGAATGATGTTAAAGCTGATGTTTTTTAGGATGTCTGAGGTTTTGGCTATGTTTCAGATTTTTTTTTCAGCCAAACAATGGCTTCCTTGACACCTCTTTGGTCCATGTTGACAGACAACAATAGCAGACTCCAAAGGCAAATGCTGAGCCTAAAATTAATCAAGATATTGACAGCTCTCTTATGCCTGCACAAATGATGTGACAGAACACACCTGACTAACCGCAAACACCTGTCAAGCCAATTTTCCAATACTTTTGGTGCCCTGAAATAGAGAGACTATGTATAAAAAGGGTTGTAATTTCTAAATGGTGAAACCAATCTGAAGAAAGAAAACACTGAATTAAAGATGAGAATCTCTACTTTACACCTTTAACCTAATTGTTTGATTTCAAATCCAAACCTTGCATGCTGCTCTGGCCTGCACATATGATAGGGCCGGCAGACTGGTGCATTTGCGCAGTCTAATATGTTACCCCCAAAGTGGCAAGTTCATAAGCAGCATGAAACACAACTTAAGTGATTTTTTGATCCCAGAATTCCTTGCTTAAGCAGCTGTTCAACCATTAGACGTTTCACATGAATTAAGATCAGTGAAAATATATGTATTTAATTAGGGGTGGTTGTACGTACAAGAATGAAAAGAAACAAGTAGCCTGTCTTAGTGTTATCGAAACACAAATAAATAAGACAAACCCGTTTTTTTTTTTTCATGGGACCACATCATTTTGAGCACCTCAGCTGAGCCGCACAAGGGAATGGAACAGCTGCCTCTCGTAGGGAGACAGGTCAGTTTATGCATTTGAGACATATCAAATTATACAATTTAACCACAAGTCAATCATTTTCTATTTTTGAACAAAATATTCAACTGAGGGGGTTCAAGCACTTTCAAGGACCATGAACATTTTCAAAAACGACCAAGGCCTTTTTTTCCTCATTCATATACTTTCAAGGATTCTCAAGGCCTGTGGGAGCCCTGTGCTTGATAGATATGTTCTTTGGTTGTGCAACTGTGGGCACAACTCCAATAAATGCAAAACAAACAGAACATCTTGAAGACTTCACTACAAGACAAGGTGTCATCCCTAAGATTACCTCAAGCCATTTGCTCAGTCTGATGTATGACTTTTCTTATATGTCTGTTAAATCTGTTTTCAAGTATCAAAGTGAAGAAAAAAAACAAAAAAGTAGGCAAATGTTATTTCATTGTCTACATCTCCTTGACACAGCACCTTTGCATGAAGATTGACATGATATTATTAGCAAAAAAAGTGTTTGCAAATTGGCTCGACGTCACAAATTATACCAGTGAAGGGTTGACGAATCACAACATGAATGTAAATAATTTGCTGTACCAAATCTTTCTCATGTGGCAGAGGGCATCAATGTGGGATTGAGGAGAGGCAGAGAGAAAATGAACATATTGGACAGAGACAAGAGCGATGTCGGTATTCAGCAATGCCTCATGGGTGATGCTGAACACATAAACTGTCTCCTCTTCGCCTTCACTTGCTATTGCGTACGAGAAATCTCGCTTGCTCCACATTTTCATAATCTGCTTTTTTGTTTGGGGGAGGCACAAAGGCTCTCCCGAAATAAGCTTGTCCAAATGATACCCATTGCCAAGGGGAGCTTTGTGTTCCTGTATCTCTACCGTGCACTGGCAATTATGGCACTGACAGAGATGCCGTTTATGTAAGAAGCATGTTGGGCCAGTGTTCCTCCAGAATGTCTTCATCTCCATCTTTCTCTTCACAATGTGCAGCTCAGCACTGTGGACTGCTATGGAATTGCCTCCGCATTGTACCGTTAAACAGACTCCTCTCTGCACCACCTATGGCTTGACTTGAAATGTCTATTTTAAAAGGCTATCATCCTTTGCCTGGGACCTAAAAGAAGAGTCTAGGCGATCAGGGGAGTGTAGGGCCCGCAGATTAGTGTGATGTCTCTCTAAATTTACCTTCTCATATTGTTATACACAAAAGAGCAAATGTGTAAAGAAAGGTCCCTAAAATTATTCAATATAGCCTGAACAATTGAGAATGTAGGGCTGACCCCATGGAGTCCACTCCACAAATCATCAGTCGGTAGACATGCAGTTGAAGTCATCTGAAGTCATCTCAAGCAACTTTTTTGTTTATCAATGTGGTAACATTCTGAATGTTGCACGTCAACAGTGACCACTGAGACATAGACATGGTTCAGCACTCTACCTATTCACTGAAGAGGGAAACACTGTGCCTTCAAGTCATTGCGATGTGTGACCCATGCCAAAGCATGCAGCTTCCATTTCAAAAGAGAGGAGCACTGGACGAACTTTCATAGGCAAAAGAGGATGAGTAACCTCAGTGGTGCCCAGGCTTATAAATATTCCCCCACACTTTCACTGGGCACTCCAGCCGGAAATTGCAGCCACTGGAGCGTATCGGAGAGGAAAACACGTGGTGAATTAATTGCCCAGTGATGCAGCGAGATTAAAACAACAAAAGTGTGTAGACAAAGAAAAAAAATGTATAGACAGAGAAAGGAAAATATAAGAGCCTAATTAATTCCATACGGGGCCTCTACAAAAAGTGATAATTCACTGCATCGATACAATCTCCTGGACCTGAACCATTACTCTCAAAGATGCATACCGTGATTCTAGCTACAGCATTTCCAAAGGTGAGATTCATTGTGAATTGTGAAATAATGGTGCCTGGCAATTTAGACAAACATATAGAGTTAATGACATTGCTCAAAGTAAACAGGGACTTAAAATAATCTAAAATGGAATACCTTAGCCATATCTACAGCACTTGAATATCCTATTTATCATGTAAAATTAAGACTACATACCTTCAGCGAACATTAGGGCAAATTAAACCTACTCAAACATAGCCTAATGCCACAACGACACCTCACTTCATACCTTTTAGAAGAAAGCCGAACATAGGATAGTAGTAGGGCTGTCGCGGTTTGGAATTTCTCCCCCTGCAGTCCTGTAATACCCTTTTCAGACAGAAAATACAGCTTAAATTGCGCTTCGATAACTGTATTGATCATTCCAAGCGTAACAGAGGAAAAAGTGCCGCTTCTGAAGCATCTGTACCCTTTCACAAAGCATTCAGTCAAGTACACCATGGAACACTCATGTTTCGCTACCTTAACAACAAACATGATTAGCCAGTTGGTTGCCAGCCAACAAGTTCAAATCATGACATTTTGAGACGTTAATCGGCTCACATTTCCCTACTGTGTTTTAAAAGAAGACATCCCAAACTTTCTCCAGATTGTCATTTGAAATAAAGATTTTGACAAACACGTTGGACAGGATCATGCACCCAACCGTTCAAAATGCCTCCTCTAGACTGCATAGAGAACACATTATGGACTGTGCACAAATCATTTTCCAAGGCTATAGAGTGGTAGTAAAAATCATGTTTAGCCTTGGGATATTATTTGTGTACAGTCCATTAGGTGTATGCAATCTAGAGGTGGCACTTTTAACTGTTGGGCCACAGTAAAGAGTAATGACACCCCTCATGGTTGAAACTTGATTCATATTCGAGACGTGTTGTTGAGTAGATTGGTAGTAAAAGTTTAGTTTCATGTTTAGCCTTGGAAAATGATTTGTGTACAGTCCATTATGAGTTCATTTTTCATCAGGGCAATTAGGATATTAGAAGAATTACAAACCCTTAACACAAATAATACATTGAGAGGATTAAATGTTTATTTCGAAATATAGTTACATATAATTCGTGGTTCCTTTAATCATATTTCGTATTTCTATAAGCTTAAACAAGTTTAATGTGGGCGCTTTTATTTTGAAGAAATCTTCGTTAGCTTCGTTTCCGAGCTAGGTGGGCAGAGTTCCACTATTTCTCGTTCACAGAACACAGATCCTGCGTCACAGGGAAGACATGATAAAACATCTCTTCTAATGACTTGTTTTACTTAATTGTAACTTTCCACAAGAAAGATCACAATAAACACGTAGGGTATCTTGAAGCAGATTTGTATTCAGCGACAAGAGTGCGGCGACATGTTTTTGTTTTCGTCCATGTATTTGTGTGAAACCTGAGTAGGATCCAGTCAGGTTGCAGTTAAGCACTGGTAGCTATCTGAGTGAATTATAGTCAAGCTTGTTAACCTTAACATGTGTCACTAGCTACTAAAACATAACCACGCCGTGTGATTTAAAAGACACATAGATAACATTAGCTAGCTAACCCAACTACTGCTGGTTAGCCAAGCTAGCATGCCAGCTAGTTAGCTAGTCATCAACAAACGCCTTGCACCCAAGCAAACATAAATCAGTCTTAGGACACTGAGCTCGTAGTCCAGACTAATATGGATTGTTCTGAGGCAATGTGGACATTGAAATTACAAAACAAATGTCAGCAGACTTACTTTGGGTTCAGCTGTTGTTTCCCTCGCTTAGTTTGAAGTCTGACAGCTTTTCACCCTGTGCGCATGCGTACGTCATGCAGTCAGCGTCTTTTTTGATGTTTTTTTTTGATGATGACATTTTCGATTCAAGTTTGATTTAGATTGTTGATTCTGTTTATGTTTGACGCTATACTTATCAATATTGCATTCCATTGCATATAATCGTGTGTGTCTTAAGTTAGTAATAAACTTCCAACGTTACAAAGAAGTGTTTTCTCTTGCTTTGACAAATGGTGGGTCTAAGAACAATTAACTAATTTACTAAGATATTTGAGATATCGAATACCCTTCAAATTACTGATATGAGACTGACTGTTGAAGTAATTATTCTGCAAAATAATATTTCAGAGTTTAGCTTATTGATCTCTGCCCAATAAAACTGATATATTATTCCTCTCTTATTGATCATTCCAAATCAGAAAGATGATTCAACCCCATAGTGTACTTCTCCAAGCCATGGGCGCTCGCTTGCTGTGTTCAATCACCATCGTCCTGTTGTCCAGCCAAATCTGCTCCCAGCAAACACAGTACATAACCACAACCTTGAAGTTAGGCTGTGGTGAGTTTGCTGCAAAGTTAGTGCCAACATAACCCAATGACTACCTTCTGTTAATGTAGCATGGTGGTGGTAAATGTTGGTGCCATCCTGGTGCCAACACAACAGCATGAACTTGTACTTTGCCATTTGTAATGCCAAATCACACACCTGAATCAAGCTGATTCTAATTAGGCCATGAGACTTTTGAACAGCTAACCATAGCTGCTCACCTGCACCTAAGACAATTTGCACTTACTCTGCACATAAACCATATACACACGCTCTCTCCTATCACTCGAAAACACACACACACACACACACACACACACACGCACGCACGCACGCACGCACACACACACACACACCCTTTTTCTACCTGCCAGCACAGACAGGAGACCACCAGATAATATTTATAGGCCTATGGTAAAACAAGCTAGTGTAAATATGCGACAAACCTTTCCCTGTCAGCGGGTGCAGATCACAACATGTTCTTCTCAATATCACTGTAATAGGCTAGGCTTTTAAAATGGGTGTCACACGCTAAATGTTGGTCTTTGGAACATTGTATTGGTATGGCTAAAACGCTGGGATTAAACTCTTCAACCACGGACATTGAAAAATGCCTATTTCAGTGTGCATGACTGATTATGTTAAGGCATGCCAAATGGAATAGCCTGCTCAAATATAAAAATTGACAGTGAACAAACAATTTTCATGATCTTTGCAGTCCTGATTAAACACACTGTAAGAAGCTAATGAAAGTAATAAGCCTCCTATTATTTGTTACTTTTAAGGAATAATATTCCATTATTTTGATTCCCATTCCGTAAGTAATGGAACAGTGAAGCATTTCATGTTCGTTTGGCTCTCTACACTCCGACAGTTCGGATTTAAATCAAACAATTACTATGAGGTTAAAGTATAGATTCTCAGCTTTTATTTGAGGGTACTTGTGTACAGTGCATATTGGTTTCACCGTTCAGAAATTACAACACTTTTTAGAGTAACCCATAGTCCTCCTATTTTAGGCCACCAAAAGTGATGGGACAGATTTATCAAATGTCCAAATGAAGCACTCATATTTAGTATTTGGTAGACAATCCTTTGCATTAACTGCCTGTACTGCATGCATGTTCAATAAATAGGATTTAAATCTGAGGTTGATTTGGCCAGTCAACAGCTTTCCACTTTTCCACTGGTCCTGATAAAACTCCCTAATTGCTATGGCAGTATGTTTTGGGTCATTGTCCTGCTGTATGATGAAGAGCCGTCCAATGAGTTTGGACGCATTTGCTTGTACTTGGGCTAACAAAAGGTTTCTGCACACTTCAGAATTCATCCTGCTGCTGTCAGCAGCTACATAATCAATGAAGACAAGTGAGCCAGTTCCAGTGGAAGCCATACATGCCCAAGCCATAACACCCCCTCCACGGTATTTCACAGATGAGGTGGTATGCTGTGGATATTGGACAGTTCCTTTTTTTCTCCACACTTTACTCTTGCCATCACTCTGGTACATATTAATCTTTGTCTCATCTGTCCAGAAGACCTTTTTCCAGAATTATGCAGGCTCTTTTAGGGACTTTTTAGCAAACCGTAACCTGGCCATCTTGTTTTTGTGGCTAACTAGTAGTTTTCACCTTGTAGTGTAGCCTCTGTTGTTCTGCTGGTGAAGTCTTCTGCAGATGGTCTCTGTCATGCCTACCTCCTGGAGAGTGTTCCTGATCTGTGGGACAGTTATTTGGGGGGTTTTCTTAATCATGGTGAGCATTATTTGGTCATCCACTATAGAAGTCTTCCTTGGTTTAGCAGACCGCAATTTCTAAGCTCACCAGTGCTTTCTTTCCGTTGAATGATGTTCTGAATGGTTAATCTTCGTAGGTTTAATGTTTTGGCTATGTTTTTGATTGATTTTTTGCTGATATTTCAGCTTCATAATGACTTTCATTGACGTCTATTTGGTTCTCATGTTGACAGACACCAATCACAAACTCCAAAGGCAAACAAACGCCTAGAATCCATACTAGACATTGAGAGCTGTCGTATGACTGCACAAATGAACCAGAAACACCTGTCAAGCCAATTGTCCAATCACTTTTGGGGACCCTGAAATAGGGGGACTATGCATAAAAAGTGTTGTAATTTCTGAATGGTGAAACCAATATGTACACAAATACCATTGAAGGATCGGGGAAAAGTGGTCATAGGTCAACTTATGAGTTTGGTGCCCCCACAGCCATTGAAAGTAAATAAATGTCTAGAATATAGAACCAGGGCTTTAGTGATTCTGACTGGTGTATTATTGCTATATTTGACATATTTTGCTTCAACAATGTAGTTAACTTTTGATAATAGAACAGAGCCTCTTTGTCTGTGAGGGTGAAGTCAAACACAGGTGTCCAGCATTAATTAGAGAACTGTTTTACTCCTTAATGTTACCTCATGGGACCCGGAGAGTTTGTGGTCCACAGAACATGGCACAGGGCAAGATAAGATGGGGAAATTGATAAACAGCTCATTGTTGCTTTGAAACCCAAAACCTATTACGGTGTTCTAATATGATTCTAATATGAGGGTTGGTTTTGATTCCTCCCATAAGAAAATACAAATCAGTGCAACACTAAATCTGACGTAGAACCAGGTATAACTGTGAATGCAGAGGAAAATGATTAAGGATTAATTAAATTAAGGAGACTTTGAGAAATGGCTGATCCAGAACTTTCTCCCAGGCACCTGTCTTGTTTGCTGCTTTTGTGCCTGTTTCGTCTGCGCCTGTCTTGTCAATAAAAACATCATCTTATTCTCAGCAAATCCACTGTCTGATATCTCTTCACTATTGACCACTTCAAGGAGTCCTTCACCATGAAATAAAAGCTGAGAATCTCTACTTTAACCTCATAGTAATTGTTTGATAGAGCCAAAAGTATAGAAAATGCTTCACTGTCCCAATACTTACACTGGGCAATGTACATCTTTCTGTGTTCGATTTATTGAAATGATAGAGAGGACACAGACATGTTAATTAATCCCCACATTTGATGTTTCAAGTGGCAGACTTGGTGCATTATTCACCACAAATCAATTCCACTCCAAAGCAGTTGGGCTATGGAAAACAACAGGCTATTTAGTTGTTATTTAAAGCCTAATGTGTCACAGTCCCTCCTCCTAACCGACCCTCTGGCACTACCTTGAGGCCCCGGTGATCATCGCTGGAGCGTCCAGCTCCCGGTCAGCAGTGCACCTGTTCTCTATCACCAATCAGTGCACCTGCAACCCATCGCCAATCACTTACCTATAAGAACCCTGCCCGGTCTTCACTCCAGTGCCAGATCGTACTGTGACTCATATTAACTTTCCATGAGAACCGCAGACGCTTCTGCCCTCCTAAGTATCCTTGCTA
The DNA here is from genome assembly GCF_951799395.1 of Argentina silus. Taxonomy (NCBI): domain Eukaryota; kingdom Metazoa; phylum Chordata; class Actinopteri; order Argentiniformes; family Argentinidae; genus Argentina; species Argentina silus. The sequence goes on from NC_139657.1 coordinate 29,083,241, forward strand.
TTCCTTGTGTCTTGTCTTCCCCTTGTGACTCACCTCGTTCTCCTGTGCCCCTCCAGAACCCTTGTCTCCCTCAGACCCCTCCTCATCTATCCATTCCACGGATCTAGCCCCTACCCGTACCTCGATGTCTCCCTGTTGACCGGTCACATGCTATAATGGGCCGTCGCTGCCCTGGGCAGTAACTCTGCCTTGGCGTCCGACTACGAGGGCTTCAAGGCATTTCGTTTTGTTTTCGATCACCCCCAGGAGGGCTCAGACGCAGCTGCCCGCCTCCTACATCATCTGCCAGGGGACCCGTTCAGTGGTGGATTACACATGGAGTTCCGCACCTTCGCTGCGGAGAGCGGCTGGGAGGATAAAGCGCTTCACAGCGCATACAAGCGGGGACTCAATGATGACATAAAAGACTGGCTCCTCAAGAATCACCCCGCGTCTTACCATGAGCTGGTCACCCTCGCCCTGGAGATGGACGACTGTCTGCGTGAGAGACGCTACGAACGTAGCCTCGGCCGTGGACCCCCCAGCTCTCTTCCCGGACCTCCCAGAGCTCAAGACCCCACAACCCCCATGACCACCTCGGTCCCCAGAGACGAGGAGGAACCTATGCAGGTGGGCAGGTCCCGTCTGTCCGCAGCGGAACGCGAGCAGCGTTTCCGGGACCAGCGTTGCCTCTACTACGGGCAGACCGGCCACTACATCCGGGCCTGCCTGACCCGTCCTCGTCCCCCGGGGGTAAAAGACATGGCTTACCAGAGAGAGGGGTCCTGGTAAGCCACACTACGCTCGCCCACTCTGGCACCCCTCAAAGTTGGGTCATCCCCACAACCCTTGCCTGGAACTAGGAGTCCTATAGCCTGGGTGCCCTCCTGGTTGCCCTCCAGCCTCAATGATGCCACACTGGCGGGATTCCCCTGCTCCCACTGGATACCCCTATTCACGCCCAGGCTCTGGACGGCTGAACCCTGGGTACCATTACCCACAGCACCATGTCTCTCACCCTCACCCTGTTGGGGAACCACCGCGAGACTCTCCGGCTCCTTGTCATCCCCGCGTCCATGGCTCCCCTGGTGCTAGGTAGACCTTGGCTTGAGAGGCACAACCCCCACGTCTGCTGGACCTCTGGGAGGATCCTGGGATGGAGCGTGGGGTGTCATGCTAACTGTCGAGAAGTGCCAATTCTGTGGAGTACTTGGGCCACATCATGGAGAAGGGTCACCTACGGGCAGACGAGAGGAAGATCCAGGCGGTGGTGGAGTGGCCCCAACCCTTGAACCTCCAACAGCTGAGACGTTTTCTGGGCTTTGCGGGGTTCTACAGCCAGGTGGCCGTCCCACTAACCGCCCTCACCTCCACGCTCCGCCCGTACTCCTGAACCTCGGAGGCGGAGGCCGCTTTCTCGACCCTGAAGATTCTGTTCACGGTGGCCCCGATGCTCATCCACCCCGACTCCCAGATGTCCGCGGAGGACCAGAGGATCCACCCCTGTGCGTACTTCTCCCAACGGCTGACACCAGCGGAGAGAAACTATGACGTGGGAAACCGGGAACTGCTGGCAGTGTATGCGGCCTTGGTGGAGTGGAGACACTGGCTCGAGGGGGCCCAGCAGCCTTTTGTGGTTTGGTCCGACCACAAGAATCTGACATACATCCGGTCGGCCAACAGACTCAACTCCCACCAGGCGTGCTGGGCCCTCTTTTTCACCCGTTTGAGTTCACCATCACCTACAAACCAGGCTCCAGCAACACCAAGGCCGACACACTCTCCCACCTGGCCCCGGAGGAGGTGGCTCCATCAACCCCCGGCACCATCCATTCCCCCTCCCAAGTGGTTGGCGTCGTCACCTGGGCCATCGACTCAGTGGTCAGAGCTGCCCAACGCACTCACCCCAGCCCAGGAGGCGGACCCCCTGCATATGTCTTTGTTCCCCCGTCAGCCCGATCCCAGGTCCTGGAGTGGGGGCACGCCAATAAATTCGCCTGTCACCCAGGGGTAGGCCGTGCTCTGTCTTTCATCCACCGACGGTTCTGGTGGCCCGCCATGGAATTGGATACCTGGGAGTATGTCGCATCAACCCCCGGCCGGACTAATACAACCCCTGTCTATCCCCCGCCACCCTTGGTCTCACAAAGCCCTGGACTTCATGACCGGTCTCCCTGCCTCCCAGGATAACACCGTGGTACTTACCATCGTCGACCAGTTTTCGAAGTCTGTCCATTTCATCGCCCTCCCCAAACTCCCTCCTCTGCCGAGACCACCGACCTCCTAGTGATCCATGTCATGCGACTCCATGGGATTCCCCTGGACATCGTGTCTGACCGTGGTCTCCAATTCACTTCCCGGGTGTGGCAGGCCTTTTGTAAGGGCATTGGGGCCACAGTCAGCCTCACCTCCGGGTACCATCCCCAATCTAACGGCCAGGCTGAACGGGCCAACCAGTGCCTAGAGGCTGCCCTCTGTTGCGTCTCCTCCAGCCATCCTTCCTCCTGGAGCCGACACCTGCCATGGATTGAGTACGCACACAATTCCATGGCCAGCAACGCCATGGGTATGTCCCCATTCGAGTGCTCCCTGGGCTACCAACCCCCTTGTTCCCCAGTCAGGAGGTAGAGGTGTCAGTTCCATCCACCAGGGTCCACCTCTGCCGGTGTCGGCAGGTCTGGAGGACCGCTCGGGCCGCTTTGGAGTTAGCCACCGAACGGTCCAGGTGCACCGCCAACCGCAGACACAGACCCGCCCCGACCTACCGTCCCGGACAACAGGTTTGTTTACGGGCCAAGAACCTTCACCTTCCCTCCACCTCCCAGAAGCTCGGCCCCCGCTATGTGAGTTCCTTCCCAGTCGACCGGATCATCAACCCTACAGCGGTACGTCTCATCCTCCCAACCTCCATATCAATTAACGCCGTGTTTCATGTGTCCCAACTCAAACCAGCAGTCTCCAGCCCTCTGTCTTCCCCTGTCCAAGCCCCTCCACCACCCCGGGTACTGGACGATGGTGATGATGGAAGATGCCTGGAGGCCAGGTGGGAAGAGTAAATCGGTGCAGGATTTACGATCATCCTTGTTTAATTTTTGTTGGGAGGTGACTCCTACTCTGTCACCCCTCCCTCCTCTTCTTATTGCGGTTATTTATGATAGAAGTTCCCCGGTAGCCACTGTGTGCCCTTTCTGTTTAGACCACTGTCTTGTTTGGTTTTATGTCTGGCTACTTGTGGGCACCCTGTCACTAGAGTACATGACAAGATACTGACTTCACAATTTTGCACAAAGGAGACAGTAGACCTCACACAAAAGTATGAAACTAAAGATACAGGGAATTATACCTACAGTATCTGCTGCAGACCACCGTAATGATCGGTACCTTCGCAATCTAGAAAAAACTGGAAGTCAGATCAGACCTCTGACCTGAACTGAGTACACACACACACACACACACACACACACACACACACACTCCCTCAGTGGCTGATATTGCATTATTGTACACTTAATAATTTAACATGTACATTGTTCACAGAGGTGGGAATGGGTTTACTTCCATGTTTCTCTGACAAAAGCAATATCATTGTGTTTCTGCTCGGTAGGTCTTTGTAATTTCACACCACAATGTCTCATAGGTTTGTGTCCATACTGGGCATTTAGACCTGAATTACAATATTCATTCTTAGAGCAGCACCATTGTGGGAGTGTTTGCAATAACCAATCAAAACCAGATTTTGATTGGTTATTGCTTGAAGTTTATAGAATTTTAATTGCATTGGAATTTCATTCAAATTGCACCGTGTAACTGTGAAATTGCATGCAATTTATTTGCACGCAATTTCACAGTTACATGGTGCAATTTGAATGAAATTCCAATGCAATTAAAATTCTACAAACTTCAAGCAATAACCAATGGAAACTAAGGTGTATATCATGTCATTCTCTATGACACAGTATTCTATATGACAAGCTATATTCTAGAATACATTCTTGATGTGTTCTCCCATGCTGCCATGCAGACATACACGCACAAACAACGAGAAATTTATGATGCAGTTTACATCGCATGGGGCATGGGGATCTTTTTCTCAGGGGGCCTCCGTCGGTAATACATCAGGAAAAGTGTGTCTCAAAACTATCTCCAGCTGCTCCCTTGCTGACCAGCATCAGCACTACATATGCCAACTCCTGCTGTTTTTGAGTGTCATGGCCATAATGCTTTTGTGGCTGTACATTTTGTGATATTAACTGTTTGGAGTAACTCTTTGTGATATGTTGATCGTGCCTACCGTGGTTAAGGAGAGCTGTTTATCTGGGGTTTGCTGTTAGCATTGTAACTCAGGTGTGTGTGCTCTGCCAGATTTCAGTCTTGATGAAGACTGACTTAAAGAGCAAGTCACAAGTGAAGAGAGCAATGTCCTGCATCTCTCTTTTGGAAAGCCATTGCATATGTATGGCCTATCAGTTGTAACATTTGTCTTCCTGAATCAGTTGACATTTAGCCTGCATATGTTTGCATTAAATAAGTTATTAATTAATAGTTTTAGAAGTTTAGTAGGCTAGACTAGTAGAATGTGAGCATTAGTAATACTTCAGGGCATTAGAGAATATGTGGCCAATTGATAGTTTCGAGACACACTTTTCCTGATGTATTACTGATGGAGGCCCTATGTATAATAAGATCCCCCATAATACTACAAACATGTCTTGTAGTTTAGATGTAGTGACAATGTCAATCCGATCCATCTGTGCTGTCTGTGTAGCAATGATATGTTTTGATAAGATAGGAGTGCATTTAGTTTGCATTCCCCTTATGTTTTGGAGACTGAGGCAATACAGTGACGATGCAATACTGAGGTCTGTCTGGGTCAGGGAGAGTTTAAATAAGTTGGACAGTGAATTGGCGGTTGTTTTTGTGTTGTGTTCGGCTTTGAATGCTGGGGAGCAGCCGGAGTTCAACATGTGACATTATTTTCACTCTTCACAAACTAGAGTGATTAAAAAAATGCCTCCAACACACTAGAAGAGCCTCTGTGGAGGTATATCGACTGCAAAGTCCTCTCTTCTCCCCTGTCACTTTCTATGGCAGGAGACTCCTTAGGCTGACAGGTTGCGCCAAATGACTTCAACTGAGCTCTCCTGATATTTCAGTCTCCAACTGAAACTGCCCACTTTTTTGTCAGATAGCATGGCCAATGCCGGGATAAGAAGTTGTTATTTGCCTAATTGTAGACGTTCCCCAACAGGCCGAAATCCTCAGTTGCCCCTGCTTAAGTCAAGCTCACTTTATTCCCCCCCCCCATGATGAAATCGGAGAGGGGACTATAGATCGGCCTCTGTCTGTTCATATGTCACAAAATTCTGGCAGTTCGTATATCACACGCTTCATCTCCGACACCACTTGGACTATTTAATGAAACTTGGGTGAATGATGCGCCTTGCCATACAGATGCAGCATTTACACAATTCAACTGATTGGCCCAATTTTGACAACACTTGGATGAATGATGAGTCTTGCCATAGAGATTGATAGAAGTTTCGAGGTGACAATCGAGGTAATTTCGAGGTGATGATCTTGTGATGGTACGGTTAAAATTATAGGTTGTTATCATTAAAGACGTAATAATAGGATGCAACGAGGAGAGCACTGCTCAGACAGCACCAATTGACTGTTTTCAAATAATACTGTCAAATCCTTGGAAATTAATCAAATAACCACTACAAGCTCCGGTAACTTTTCAGTCTACCTCAAATCCGTTGACTGCCTAAACGCAAAGCTGTAAGAAGCAAGACTGATAACGAATCAAATAAACCCAACATCCTTACTCCTGTTTCGCATGGAAATTCCTAACTTCATTCCATAATCAATACATTACATTATTAATGCCGACTTGCGCTTATTCATGTCAGACTGCGTTAAATCATTTCCCTCTGTTTCTCTGTGCTGAGAGAACGCATATGAAATTAGATAGGAGTTGGTCCCATTGCTTGGTCCTCGTTAAAATAACCTGATATTTAAACCATTTCCACTCTTCACCTCTGCAATTCATGAGCTGCTATAATAAACTTGACACAAATATACACAAATACCATCACATAAAAGCTGATCATTTCTATTTTAACCTCATAGTAATTGTAAACTTTTGAAGTATAGAGCCAAAAGAAGATGCTTCTCTGTCCAATTACTGACATATACGATATATCTATATCTATATATATAAGACATGGAAAACAGACATACAGCATAGTATGCCAATACCAATTTTATTTAAAGTCCAGTATTGACTTAATTGACTTAATTATATTAAGTCCAGTATTGACTCATATTGCGTTATAATTTCTTAAGAATCTTGAATACAGTTCGCAACAGTTCCACAACAGTTCCACAAAATGCTTCCTGAAAATAATCATACACTGAGGCCTTCTTGGCCAGGTCTCCCTTGAGAAAGAGGTATTTTGACCTCAATGGGATTTAATGGGATAAATAAAGGTAAGGTTGTCACCAGCATTGCAGATTAACAAGGAAATAGCAAATGAACACAAACACTCCTGAAGCAATCTTACTATCCTGCTGTTCGTCTCTGCCAGTGATGGCAGCAAGTATCCCTTTATCTTGCAACATCTTGGCTTGATCCTCCATGATCAACAGCAAAGTACATACCACTAGTAAAATTGGATAGTCTGGCCCTTGATAGTGGTGGTCTTCGGCTGACACTGAACTCAGTGTTGGCCATGCCAGGTAGATTAAGCTTTTGTCATAACCTGCTGGCAAGCAAGCAAAAATGTCTCTTTTGGAGACTAGTTTTCTCAAACAAATCCTCGTAACAGAACTGCATCATACACTTCTTCTGAAATGTCCAAGTTGGAGAGTAGGCGAGGGCATCCCAGGGGAACGCAAACTGGGGGGATGGTAAGGGGGAAGGTATTGTTGGACATTATTGGTTGATAGATTAAGCCGATTAAGCCAATGGTAATGCGCCATCCGTTTTCTTTCTTTTGGGTTAATGAAGGCCAAGTATAACACGTTGGTCCACCAGACCTTTTGCGCATTCGGGGGAAGTGTCTGGGAACAAGACTATTGCTCAGGAGAATGTAGACGAAATGCTTGAATAGTTAAAGGGTTCCTTGTACTATCAGGTTCTTTTTGCGATAAAAAATGGCAAGTGAAGACATGGACAAAGAGTTTGATGAGTTTTGCTAGGAGACTGTAGCCATTTTACTCATAAGCACCCTTTTGGAAAGCCCTTGACTGTATCTTTGCAATATTGTCAGATGCAATTCCAATGTAGTGTATGCTGCAGTGCTTCAACCTCGGCTGCTTGCTGGCCTTTGATATCCTCAGAGGGTTGACACTGCATTCTATCTCCCCTTCACAAACATTGTATATACAATATACAAACTGTGAATACAATAATCGCTGGGGGAATTTGTGCGGATGTTGTCAGTCTCAGTCTGCCAGTGTATCAGGAGCTTATAATCATGTGTGCATGGGTGTTAGTAAGCAACCTCTGCCACAGAAAGTTGAGTGTACAGACGTTCTGATATGCGATTTGAACAATAATGTATCCCGTGGCGCTGCTGACACCTGACTACTTATTCTTGAAAGAAAAGGATCCAAAGAATAGGAACTTTCCCACAGTTTGTGACAATACGTTTGAAAAACTGAGAGAAACTTCAAACGCAGAGCATGTTTACTTATTCATATTATTATCCGAGACAGGAGACAAACAGGTATAGCGATAAAAATGTTTTCCCAAGCAAAAATGTGCCTTTCATCCAACCCAGCTTGTAGGTCGTGGGGCATGGTCAAAAAAGCATGATATGAATTATGGAGCGAACAAGGAATGAGATCACATTTTAAAAAAGGTTCAGAGTAGAGCATTGTTTTAGTCCAAAATGTAACCACATTGTCAAATCTATCCAATCCTCACAGATCTACAGGAATATGGGAGACCGGGGACAAATGTAACAGGGGTCAGTTGTAACACTCTGTTTTTATCCAATCAGAAACAAGCTAGAGAGATGAACTCACTCAGTACATGCACAGTTAGGTTCAATCCAGTAAAATATCTCACCACCTGCAGGTTTTATTCTGAAAATTAGGGGTAAATGCAACTTATCCCACCACCTGTATGTTTTTTATACCGTCCAGAGCTTTAATATCCAAGAATAGCTAAACATTGACATGATGGATATGTTTTTGTGTCTTGCTAGCACATGAGGTTTTGTCATGGCTGTTAGGGTCGGGGGCGATTGTAACACAATGTTACATTGCCCCTAAGCCAAGCAGCTATATGATGACAACTAGTGATTTTAACTTTGAGATGGTATGAATTATACAAATATCTATCTTTTGATAGCCTTTGGATTGTGAAGTGCAAATAAAGCTTTAGACGGGAATGGGCTGGGCACTAGGGCAAATGTAACATCAGAATTTTGGGATTGGAATCAATAATGTGATCCAAATGTCCTCTATAATGATCTATACATGGTATGAATGATTAGAACTGTTGTATGTTTTTTAGATGTAAATATGACTGGTCTCGGTTGAGTGGGATCTGAGTAATTGAGTTAATTGCAAAAATGTGTACAATTGCCTCCGGTTACCCCTATATAGGGGGTGGGGGTGAGGGGTCGAATTGGAATTCCACATCACTAGGGCATTCCAGTCAGGGCCATGACCATAAACACTTGTGCTTGGTCACTGCGGTCTTGATAGAGTCAACACTCTGTACTTATGGGCTAATGACTCTCTAAGGCCATAGTAGCCAGACACAACCCCTCCATCTGGCTCCAGATTTAATGGCCCTCTGAGTTCTATGAGTTCTAATTCAACCCAAGGATACACATACTGAATAATGGGAGATAGTGTATAATAGCAATGTATGAGTATGTCTTTGATGGGCCGTTTGACTGTGCCTATGGGACTGTTTCATGGACTGTTTGACTGTCAGGACTCTCATTAAATCTCCCTGGCTGAGTGCATCTGCTCTGAGCTTGTATAAAAGCACTGCCATTACCGGGTCATAGACACATCTGTGGGATGTGACTGAGGTTTATAGGGCCTAATTGTACCCTGTGGACAGGATGTTCTGGGTGTTGCTGCTTTGACATGCATACACACCCTTTTAAAAAGGACCCAAATCAATATGGCAAAGAGCCCATAACTGTTCAAACCCCCAACACAACAGAATCATCCCACACACGAAATAACTGACTAGTGACACTGGTTTCATTTGAGGTGAACCCCCTGGTGTCCCCCCTGCACCTTCTTAAGTGCAGAGATACTTTTGGCCTTATGGATCAGACAGAGGTCATTCTAGCATTATGTGAAATAGCAGACTATGGGCCCAATTTGCATCCATTAAAGATTGCTGCTTTTCACTAAAATCATGTTTAATACAGACTGTTTTGGTAATTTGGTGTCACTGCAAAGTGCATCTGCCACAGACTAAAACAAACTTTGCACCAATATAGGCTGAGCAGTAAATGGGAGTGTAACGAGGTTCTTTTCACACAGAGGCAGACGCAGTATCTTAGTGAGGGATTTGGTCCCGTTTATTTGCACACTCATTCAATGTCTTAGCTTTTCAGCCCGTCTTAAAGTTTTGGCGACTTTCCAGTCGTCAGTCTCGAAAAACCTCCGTCGTTCCCAGCCCACCTACTGAAAAAGCAGAGGCACACACATCTTAAGCATCTAGTCAACGAGGCTTCATTTGCAACAGGTGTGCAACGGAGCCTCGCCAACATAACCCTGGCCACGGTCCTGTAGCTCCCTCTACAGGCCGAACGCTGCATGTCCCCCCACAGGGAGTGTTCAGAGGGTTGGCAAGGGGAGAGGGACAATTATCCATTCGATGTTAATTACCAATAGGCAAAAAAAGACACTTTACAGTGCCCTGCATAAGTAATGGGACAGTGAAGTATTTTGTCTTCTTTTGGCTCTACACTCCAAAAGTTTGGATTTGAAATCTAACAATTACTGTGCAGTTATAGTAGAGATTCTCAGCTTGTATTTGATGGTATGTGTACATATTGGTTTCACCATTCAGAAATTACAACACTTTTTATGCATAGTCCTCCTATTTTAGGGTATCCAAAAGGTGATGGGGCAATTGGCTTGACAAGTCAGGTGTGTTCCATAAAATCATTTGTGCAGTCATAAATTAGCTCTCAATGTCTAGTATTGATTCTAAGCTTTTGCGTTTGCCTTTGGAGTCTGCTATTGGTGTCTGTCTTACTTTATGATGAAGACCTGTCTAATGAGTTTGGAGGCATTTGCTTGTACTTGGGCTGGCAAGATGTTTCTGTACACTTCAGAATTCATCCAGCTGCTGCCGTCAGCAGTTACATCATCAATGAAGACAAGTGAGCCAGATGATATTTCACAGATGAGGTGGTATACTGTGGATACTGGGCAGTTCCTTTTTTTCTCCACACTTTACTCTTGCCATCACTCTGGTACATTTTAATTTTGTCTCATCTGTCCACAAGACCATTTGCCCGAACTCTGACTTGGGGCTGGTATTTTAACAGTTTTATAGAAAAGGCATGTAAAGATCGAATGAGCAGCCTACTTCTAATATGTGCACCTCTCCTTGGCTTTCCTCAACAACAACAATGCACAAATACACTCGCCTACTGCTGTTGCCTCTTGATTGTGATCTGTCATACAATTTCAAAAGAGGAAAGTATTTGAATATGAACATGTAATTCCATTCCATTAAAAAGGGTAATGTTACCATTAAAGTGCATAACCTATATCAACTAAATGCAAACCTAGAAGGCTATTCTTCTGAAAACAGTCCACTATACTGTAGGGTCTATTACCTCTTTGAAGAGTAAGTATTAGGTTGTTAAAGAGAAGCAAACAACATGCCCAGTGCTGATTGTAGCCTATGTTGTTACAGTAGCCCAACATTGTAGCAAGACTCCAAAATTAAGTTCAAGTTGAATGGCGCAGCTGTCTGTCAGGTGACGGACCCTCAGGTGACGGACAGCTGATTCACACGTATGCAAAACATCCATCACATGCCTCTACATCCTCATTAAAACCTCTTTTGGCGCAGTATACAATAGTGCCCTCCGCTTCATTATGGGAGCCAAATTTAACACACATCATTGCTATCTCTATCAGAAAGTAGGTCCTCTCGACGAGGAGAGAACAACATTGCCTTCTGTTTATTTATAAAGCCCTTTTATAATAACTTCCAATCTACATCACTCCTAAATTATAGGAGTTCGTGAGGTCTTGCACGTTGCATGTACCTTGGAAAAACAGCTTTTAGCCAGTATGGTCCAAAAAAGTGGAACAAACTCCAAGTGATATTAAAATTAGACATTAGGTTGATGACATTAGCAGCTCCTTCCCTCTACCTCTCACCAACAATGCTACCTTTCCTCCCAAACCCACTGTGCAACACCCAGTCTCTGGTTTATCAGATTTCTCCCCCCTTCCCCTGACGATGTTCTAAAACTGGTCACATCCAAGCGGGCAACCACCTGCCCCCTCGTTCCTTACCACTTTAATCAATTCCTCTCTATCCACAGGATCTGTCCCAGCTGCCTTCAAGACAGCCAGAGTCAAGCTTCTTCTCAAGAAACCAACTCTTGACCCGTCTGCTGTCCATAACTACAGACCGGTATCCCTTCTCTCCTTCTTATCTAAAACCCTTGAACTCTCTAACCAACTGTCTAACTACCTCCTTCAGAACAACTTCCTCGACCCTCACCAATCCGGCTTCAAAGCTGGGCACTCTACTGAAACTGCTCTCCTCCCTGTCACAGAGGCCCTCCACTCCGCTCAAGCTTCCTCCCTCTCCTCTGTTCTCACTCTTCTGGACTTGTCCGCTGCTTTCGACACAGTAAACCACCCGATCCTTCTCTCCACCCTCTCAGAATTGGGGATCTCTGGCTCTGCACTCTCCTGGTTTGCATCCTACCTGGCCAGTCGCTCCTACCAGGTGACGTGCCCTAACCACTGGGGTCCTCCAGGGCTCTGTTCTTGGGCCTTTACTGTTCCCTCTCTATACCAAATCTCTCTGCTCTGTAATTTCTTCACATGGTTTCTCCTATCACACCTACGCTGATGACACTCAACTTTTTCTCTCCTTCTCCCCTTCTGACTCACAGGTGGCAACACGTGTCTCTGCATTTCTGCTTGGATGTCAGCCCACCACCTCAAGCTCAACCTTGACAAGACTGAGCTGCTCTTCCTCCCAGGGAAAGCCTGCCCTCTCCAAGACTTCTCCATCACAGTAGAGAACTCTACTGTGACCTCCTCCCATACAGCCAAGAACCTTGGGGTGATCCTTGACAACCACTTATCTTGTGCAGCGAACATCACAGCGACAGCACGCTCCTGTAGATTCTTCTTCTACAACATCAGAAGGATATGCCCTCCCCATAACCTCCCCAAATTCTCCCATGTCACGCCCCTCCCCTGCACCCTCCACTGGCTTCCGGTAGCAGCTTGCATCAGATTCAAGACCCTGGTGCTCGCCTACCAGGCGGCAAAAGGAACAGCCCCTCCCTAATTGCAAGCAATGGTTAGCCCCCAAAGCCCTGCATGATCACTCCGCTCTTCCACCTCGGCTGCTCGCCTGGCACCACCACCTCTACGTGGATGCAGCGGCCGCGCCACTCGGTCACGGCTTTTCACTGTCCTGGTGCCCTGCTGGTGGAATGAGCTTCCCTCCACTGTCAGAACTGCAGAGTCACTACCGATCTTCTGCCTTAGATTGAAAACCCATCTCTTCAGGCTACATCTTAACAGTCCTTCCTAAGACCTCTTCACCCCCACTACCCTCCCTGTACTAACCCTAACCCCAACCCATGAGACCTCTTCACCCCTACTTCCCTGCTGTACAAGTTCTCTCCTGTTAATAAATAATTTAAAAAAAAATAATTGGCTTCTGGCAATGGCCCCTGGTGTGAGCATTGATTACTTTGTCTTATGATGACTATTGGATAGATAGATTCACTTATATAACAAATGTATTTGTTGAAAGTCACTTTGGATAAAGGCGTCTGCTAAATGCCACAAATGTAAAATGTAAATGTTATCGTGCTTCGACCTCCGCCTGAAAACCCTCTATTGGATTATCTGCCTGTCTCTGGACTGCCTTCTTGTGTACCGACCGCTGATCTACTCGCCTGCCTCCCCTGCCTGCCCTGCCCTGCCCTGTCTGCTCTGCCTGCCCTACCCACCTGCGTACCCAGTCACCCTGTTACCCTTTCCCTGTTTTGTTCCTTATCAAATATCTATATGATTTTATACCTGTGTCCCGACTTTGTGTGCTGCACTTGGGTTCACTAGTTCTAATACTTGACAGCCCTAGTCCTACAAATGTTTGTCACTGGTAAATAGAATGAAAGATATAATCACTAGTGCTAGTGCAATAGAAGCAAGCTGGCCATCTTGCTGGTTAGCTCTTCTTGTCTCTAGATAGCTTGCTCTGTCATTTACCACAAAGACTCCACTGAACTACCTCCAGCTTTAGCAATTCTCAGAACCTCACTGCTCTTACACTGTTGAAGCTAGAAACACCAACCAACTCACTTATTGATCTTACTTGAATATTGAATATTCCATACACCATATGTAACACTCCTCCACTAGTACACCCAAGCAGGCTGTAAACCCTTACAGACGTGTAACATTCTGCAAAAAACTCAACCTGCAAGAGAAGATAATAAGATCATTGACAAAACAAGGATTAGGATGTTCAGAGCTTTAGACATTCAGAGACATGGGCAGCGTGGGCACTCCTGAGAAGCATGCTGAGAAGCATCCTAAAAACAAGAAACACCCACCAAACACAGCCGAGAAATGGTCGGGAATTGAGAAAGATGGGGAAGCACTGTTGTTTACATTTTCCAAGACGTTGAAAATGGGAGACCATCCTACCGAAGGAGCCTTGAATGTCCCAGAGTGGCAGGAACATGATCTTCCCTAACGAACAGAGTAGCGCAGCCCCTCTAGTTTGGCAGGGCATGTTTGGGAGGGCTGCCCCCCCCATTCATTGTCCCACATAAAGGATAACACAGTGGTCTTTGAGAGCTTTTATTGGAAGGTGGAGGAAACACCTCAAACCATTTGAGTGCAAAAAAGCAACATTACATCCATGTACATGTATTTACAGATGCACTGGCACTTCAGAGGCAGGGTTAACTCAATTAGTTGGACAGGTTAGGATGTTGGTGTAGGCCATGTTCTACCTTTAAGTCCCTTATCCATGGCTCAAGTTTGTTTTTAGATCATAAACATTCCCTCAAACCGAAACTAAACCAAGTAGAAAATGTATAGTGGAAGAGTAAACTGATGCAGTATCAGGTCTGAGGCTCACCATCCTAACCTGTCCAACTAATTGAGATAACCCTGCCTCAGACCTGATACTGAATCAGGCCTACACCAACATCTGATGAACCATAGTCATGAATTAGGATCTGGTGTGATCAGTCTTCAACTAAAATGAAACAAAAACACTTAAGATTTTCTTTTTTTAAGTGCATCAAATCACCTGCAATAGGACCTCAGAGCAAACTGATGGCAGCAGTTCCCAGTGTGTACCTGACGTTACCATGCCATAACTGCATCCCAATTGGCTAAAGGTGACCAGCGATGATCTTTCCTGCTCTCTTACTGGTCCTGGAGTGGAACAGGTCCAGAAGAGACAGCAGGTTGCAGCCGATGACCTTCTCAGCTGACCTAATGGTCCACTGCAGTCTGCCTTTGTCCTTGGCAGTGGAGGCAGCGAACCAGATGGTGATTGATGAGCTGAGGATGGACTCAATGATGGCTGTGTAAAACTTTCTGCAGCATGTTGAATTTCTTCAGCTGCCGCAGGAAGAACATCCTCTGCTGGGCCTTCTTGATGGTGGAGGTGATGTTCTCTGCCCACCTGAGGTCCTTTGAAATGATTGTCCCCAGGAATCTGAATGACTCCACAGTGTTAACTGGGGAGTCACACATGATGAGGGGGGCGGTTGGGGCTGGGCTCCTCCTGAAGTCTACTACCAAGCCAGGCTGTCAACTTCCTTTCTGTAGGCGGACTCATCCCCATTGGAGATTAATTCAATGAGGGTTGTCTCGTTCACGAACAGGAGTTTGACAGAAGGGTGGCTAGAGGTGTAGCTGTTGGTGTAGAGGGAGAAGAGTAGAGGAGAGAGCACATAGCTTTGTGGGGCTCCAGTGCTGATGGTCTGGGGCTCCGAGACAAGCCTGCCCAGCCCAACGTGCTGCTTCCTGTCTGTCAGGAAGTCAGTGATCCAGTCACTCACACATGCACTGTCATCTTAACACATATGCACACACATAATCATCCATCTGCTATTTATATTGCTTACTTATATGCTTACTGCTTATACTGTTCATATTGTTTATACTGTTTATACTGTCCATACTGTATATTTTTTAGTACTTCTATCTTTATTTTATTGTATTTTAAAACTTATTGTATTGTTGCACTACTCTGTGGCACTGTCACTTTTGCATTTCACTGTATACTTGTATGCACGTGACAAATAAAGAATCTTGAATCTTGAATCTTGATCCACCTGCAGGTGGGCTCAGGCATGCTTAGCTGGGATAGCTTGTCCTGGAGAAGAGCTGGGTCGATGGTGTTGAATGTGGAGCTGAAGTCCACAAACTGGATCCTGGCATAGGTGCTGGGGGAGTCTAGGTGCTGGAGGATAATGTGGAGTCCCATGTTGACTGCGTCGTCTACAGACCTGTTGTCTCTGTAGGCAAACTGCAGTGGGTCGAGGAGGGGGTTGGTGATGGCCTTAAGGTGGGTAAGCACAAGGCGCTCAAAGGTAATTCATTACCACAGGGGTCAAGGTGACTGGTCTGTAGTCATTAAGGCCTGTGATCCTTGGCTTTTTGGGAACGGGGATGACGGTGGATGTTTTGAAGCAGGCAGGTACCATGCATTCAACCAGTGAGGTGTTAAAGATATGCATAGTGCTTCAGTGTGGAGGGGGAGACAGCGTCTGGTCCAGCTGCCTTGCGGGGCTTCTGTGTCTTTAACAGTTTGTTGATGTCTCTCTCCTGGATGGAAAGAGGTGTAATGGGGGGGGGGGGGCTGTCTGGGTCTATTGTGTAGGGGGGGGGGGGTGTCTCTGTCCAGGCTGGGAAGAAGAGGTGTGATAGCTGTGGAGGGGGGTTGGTTGCGTGGGTCAGAGTCAGGACTGGTCCATTGTCTGTCGAATCTACAGTAGAAGTCATTCAGGTCATTTGCAAGTCTGAGGTCCTCCATAGAGTGGGGGGATTTGGTTTTGCAGTCTGTGATCTCCCGAAGGCCTTTCTAGACTGATGAGGAGTCGTTGGCTGCGAATTGTTATGCCAGCTTCTTAGAGTACTGCCATCTGGCCTCCTTAATCTCCTTGCCAAACGTGTACTTAGCCAGTCTAAACCTTTCCTTGTCTCCACTCCTGAAAGCCCTCTCCTTCTCCAAATGAAGCTGTTTGAGTCTCGCTGTAAACCAGAGCTTGTCATTGTTGTAACTCATCCTGGTGCGTGTTGGAATACATCTGTCCTCACAGAAGCTGATGTATGGTGTCACAGCCTCTGTGTATTTGTCCAGGCTGTTGGAAGCAGTGTTAAAAATGTCCCAGTCTGTGTTATGCAGGCAGTCACATAGTTCCTCCACTGCTTCTCTGCTGCTCCAATTCTTAGATCTCCACACAGCAGGTTTTGAAGGTTTTAGTTTCTGCCTGTATGCCGGGATCAGATTAATAAGAGAGTGGTCAGATAGTCCTAGAGTCGCGCGGGGAACTGCATGATAAGCTCTGCTGATGGTGCTGTAACAATGATCCAAAATCTTCTCCCTGATCGGGCATTTGATTAACTGTTTATATTTAGTGAGTTTGTTAGTTAAGCTGCCCTTGTTAGTCCTCTCTCCACTCCTAAAATTTGGTCGGTGAGTTGACGTTGAGCCTCTTGCATGTCAGCTTGCGGTGGGATATAAACACCAGCCAATATAAAATAAGTGAATTCACATGGAGAGTAAAACGGCCTGCAGGTGATGAAAAATGATTTCAGGTCAGGAGAACAAGTTTGTAAAATCACTTTCACATTGTTGCACCAGCCTTGATTTATATAGAAACAAATCCCTCCACCTTTTGTTTTGCATGAAAGTATCGGGTCGTGATCCGCACATAACAGCTGGAAGCCAGGCAGTTGTAAGGCGGAGTCCGGTGTAGATTCAATCAGCCACGATTCCGTGAAACACAGAACAGAAGAGAGAGAAAAGTCTCTATTTGTCCTGATAAGAAGACACAATTAGTCCATTTTGTTGCAGAGTGAGTGGTCATTTGAGAGGAGTATTTCTGGTAGAGGCGAGCATAATCCTCTCTCCCTGAAGTGCACCACAGCCTCGGTGTGCTTATCTCTCCATCTCTGCTTGGCCAAGGGCCAGAGCACCTTTGACCAGAATGTCCAGTAAATCCACAGATGAGGCGAGAAAGTTTGGGACATAAATCAGATGGTGTTGAGTCCCCGATGTTAAGTATCTTGTCCCTTGTAAAAATAATCAGAGTGGAATCACAATAAACAGAATTAAAGACTAAAAACAAACAAAGTATTGCACATCAACACACCATGGCAGCCGTAGGAGGCGCCATCTTGTAAATCTCATGTACATAAGTATTCAAACCCTTTGCTATGACACACAAATTACGTAAAATGCAAAAATGTCATCAACAAATCATTCAATAAGTTGAATTGAGTCCATCTAATGCAAGGATAATAGTTCATATAATTTTGGAATTAACATCTTTGTTTTCATAGGGTCTCTGATTTGCATAGGAATCAAGTACACATTGTGTAGATTAGGATGTCACTGCCAACTCAGCAAATTTCATAATTTCCTTTTGATCCTGACAAACTCCCCACTATTCTTCACATGGGAGATGGTGCAGAAACTGCATTGCATGTGTTGGATTTGCACCAAACTTAATGTTTTGTAGTAAAACCAAATAAACACATTTCCAGCCACTTTCTTTGCTGTATCACTTGAATTTATTGTTGCAAACACAATTATGGATATGAGATAGATTATTTTCCATTAAGGGATTATTTTTGGCCACTTGGTTATAGACCAATTTTGTAGAGTGACTGAGATGATGTTGTCCCATCGACTGTGCTTTTTCCTCTCCACCATTCAACTTTGTAGATTTTTGTAAGTCTCCTCAAGCTTCAGGGTCGCATTGCTGAGCAGTTTTGTTCCTCTCCATTTGCTCAGTTTGTAATGACAACCTGATCCACAGTGTGTAAATGATTCCTATGCAAATCAGGTGACCCTATAAAAACAAAGATATTAATTCCAAAAATACATCAACTATTATCCTTCTATTAAGATGGACTCAATTCAACTTGATATGTTATGATATATTCTGTATTTCAATTTTATTAAATGTACTGACATTTCTAAAAGCCTGTTTTCACTTTGTCATTCTGAGGTACTGTGTGTGGATTGATAGCAATTTTTAATTTAAATTAATCCATTTTAAATTGAGTCTATAACACAACAAAATGTGGAAAAAGTGAAGGGGTCTGAATACTTTCCAAAGGCACTGTATACAGAAATAGTGGAACCAAAAAAATCGATATGCAAGTGTCCAAATTCTGTTTCTTTAGAGTCTATTGTAGAAAAAGTTGAATTACAAGTTGAAGATCAGTAACGCACGTTTTTGATTTCATTTCTTCTCTTCTGCCTTCTCCCTTTTCTCCTCTTTGTTTTCCTTCGATGTTTTGGTTACTTGGTTAGTTCTTCCAGTTTCTCTGCCACTTTGTCTGTGCTGTCAGAGTCACCTGCAGAGAATGATAGAGGACTATAATGTTAACCGTTTATGAATGTGCATTGGTTGTTGCCCCCATTGAGTGACCCATGGCAGCCCGTGGCCAGATTTCACACTTACATTTGAACTGTGGGGAAAGTACTATCTGCATGGTTTATGCTTAGGCCATAGTATATACAATGACAATGGTGGTTGTTTGTCATTAGAACTGCAGAGAGAATCATTTTAAATGTACTGTTATGCACTTGGACACATGCTAACACACACACACACACACACATCCACCCACCTACCCACCTACCCACCTACCCACCCATCCAGACAAACACACACACACACACACACACACACACACACACACACACACACACACACACACACACACACACGCGTGCACACACACACAGAAATAATTGCTGTTCTAAAAATGACTGCGTTTCATCACAGCTCTCCTCAATATTATTCTGGGGACTGTTTTACTGTGAAATTCAACTGGTGTTTACTGATTCTTATTGAATGATAATGGAGGAAAATTCCTCTCATTCTTTTGGAATTGAATTTCATTATCAAATGATGTAAATGAATCCTGCATACACGTTTTTGCCAGATTTTTCACATTTATTTGTAAAAATAAATAGGTCAACCAAATGGTCAACCTTCAAGTCAATGATTGTCCAGGCATTGTGTGGACAATGAAAGAGACATTGAAATTCCATCTGAATCTCTGGCATCTTCTCCTCCGCTTCTTGGGGATAGGGTCATCCTTGGAGTTGCTGTTGTGTCCCAGTGTTTCCTCCCTCTTCCTCTTTCTGGAGGCTGAAGGACTCAGCACATTTAAGAGGACAGAGCTTTGAGGGTCAGAGGCCATCGTGTAGTTGCTGCAGATGGAGGAGGTTATATTTGCTGTAGTAGTACCTGACCTCTTCAGAGCTGTCGCTCACCATCTCCACATCATTGGGGTATGGGCTGGAGCATCGGGAGGTGTCACTCACCATCTCCACCTTCTTGGGGTATAGGATTAAGGAGCATGGAGGGTAGCTGTAGGCACTCTGACCGTTTACTCCATGATTCGAGTCAAACACAGGGGTGAAGGAATAATGAGAGCAGGAGTCTCTAGCTGAGAAGACAAAATATTACACAAGTGGAAGTGGAGTTACCATGAACTGCTTACTAAATCGATAGTGGCAGGCGAGTTTGTTGAATCATAACCTTCCTCATGTCTTTACTGCTGACTTTTTAATGACAAGCACTGCATTTTTCTGTCTCTGTTGATTATTCATAATACCATTTAAAAAAAAAAAAAATTACTATTGAATACATACACATCTAAATGTTTTAATATATACCAGGGTAATTAATCTGATCCAAAACACTATGGGTTTTCATCTTGTTTATGGCTGTTAGAGTGCCCTGCCTGAACTAACGCTATGCATGCGCTAACACTAAACATGCTTACCATTCATTTTCTCTGCGAAATTAGTTAGCAGGCTATACTGTCCATACACATTTTTTGATATGAGCCTATATGAGGCCTGAAGTTATTGTGGTAAACTTTAATATTTAGTTAGACAACCATTCAACTTTACACCAATTTGAAATACTTTTTCTTTCATTCAAAAAGAGAAATTGCAGTACTTTTCAAACAATATCCATGTTGCCTTGCTTGCCTGCCTCAAGTAATTACACATTTACTGCAACAAAGAGACTTGTTTGGGTATTTCAATCACTGCCATCATTGGCACATTTACAGAGGCAGCAATATTTGTTTAGCCCTTTAATTAAAATCCACTGTCTGACAGGAACTCTCTTCTCAGTTTGACAGAGCTTTGATGAGATGCATTTGTCCAAAATGGAGAAATGGGCATATTGAAAGATGAAAGTCAATCTCCTGAAACGAGTCTCTCTATTCACAACAATAAATAGAACAGTTTAGAACAGTATTATTTTAACTGGGATGGATTAAATATTGTGAGAATATGCTGGGTAAACAAAAGTGGTGTCATTATCTGCCATATTTCAAACTGGCAAATGATTTGTCAATATATTGCATTTCCTTTTTCCAAATGTGTAGGCATTGTTTGTGATTTGTAATTACATTTAAAAATTCTGTATTGCATTATCATTTTCATGATTGAGTATGCATAATGCCTGCCAAATTGAAAATTGAACTGCCACATTGAAAAATAAAATGCAATTGCTTCAATGACAAATCAATTCTCATGTTTGTCATTTATGTTTCTTGATGTGAGTGCATGACTAAATAAAACAAATAAAATGAATACTCAATATACAATTGACAATTTTGTTCCATCTTCTGATAAGTATGAGACTGTCAAAATTAAAATGTTCTATCAAATTAGATAAATGAATAATAATGCCTCATTTTGCTCTTTCATTTCCTTACAGTCTACAGCTAAATCGAACTTCTGGAGGAACGGAACTTGTTCTGCACTCACACTTGTAGTTATAATGCAGTGACATTCTAATACCAGTATATGACGATGCATGACAGTGAAGAAGCTGCACCAGAAGTGTGCTGCTCTGCTGAACATTCATTTGCCATCGTGGTTTGTTTTGGTTCTGTCTTTCTGTGCTCATATGATCATGAGGACTGCTCACACAGTCGGCAGTACAGTACTGTAGGTTATCACAGTACTTAATGAAAGAACATTCTTAGAAATGCTGAAATAGCATTTACAGCTTGCCAGTTTTTTTGATTAACATCAGGATACAATGTGAGATTTCAATTCGTACAGTAACTCTTGCATTTGCATTTATGAAAAGCCCCCCCTGACAGATATGCCGACCCCTCCTGGCTGTGCGAGGCTCAGGGTCTCCAACATGGGGCTCTCAAGGAGGGCACTGCTATTGGGGAATTGGGTATCCAGTCGCCCAATTCGAACTGCAACATTAATACATTAACATTTAATATTTTAATTATTCAAATAGTCCCCACAATGAAACCGAGGAGGAAACTATGGATCAGTCTCTGTCCATTTGTATGTCACAAAAATCTGTCCATTCCGTCACACGCTTTAGCTCCGACGACACCACCGCGACAAATTTGAAGAAACTTGGGTGAATGATGGGTCTTGTCATAGAGATTGTATTGACGTGACGCCGACTCATCTTGTGATGGTGCGTTAAAGTCATAGGTTGTTATCATTAAAAACGTCATAATAGGGTGCAAAGAGGAGACCGCACATTCAACTGTTTCAAATAATACAGTCAAATCCTTGGAAATGAATCAAATAAGCACTACCAGCTCCGGTAACTTTTCAGCCTACCTCAAATCCGTTGACTGCCTTCAAATAAATGCAAAGCTGAATAATGAATCAAATTCTACCCGTCTGCCTGCCAGACCCCTGCCTGTCTGACTACCCATATGCCTCTTCTTATTTTCACTCTTCTTATTTTCAAACATGCCTGTATCATGTGAAATAACAGAGACTCACTGCTTGCGTTGTGAATTATTCATGCCTATGGGTGAAGCTTACAGTACATGTAGCTGCATGTGTTGTGAATTATTTATGCCCAATGGTGAAGCTTACATGTAGCAGCTGGGGTTGCATGTTGCTCATTTGATGTCATTACTGATGATATTCATGTGTTATTGTTTTTGGGGAAGTGCAGGGACTGTTTGTGAATGTAGGAAATTTCAAGTGTTCTCATGGAAATCCTGTGTTTATTCCTCTCATGACTGAGTTTATCATTAGTGGTTACGTGGGGACAATCATACTTTCAGGAGCTTTATTGGCCTTGGCCTGAAACATTAACATACTACTAAACATATATCTTTACCTCTGTCTCTGAATTGTAGATGATAGTGGCATAGTAAACTCATTGTAATGGTAGTTATCTTGCAGTTAGACTGTCTCCTTATATGCAGTAAATGTTAGATTTAGAGCAGTTGTTATTATTCAAAGACATGTTAGATTGTCAGCCTGCCTTACCAGACACTCAAGGTCAACACATCTCTTGAGTTCTGTGAGTTCGTCATCAAAAGTTTAGTTCCATTGGTTCCACTATGCAGAGAATATAGTGAGGAGACCTATGTCTCTATTCAATTCATTCTATTTCTGGGAATCACCTTCCAATTACTGTAGCATTCATTGCCATTAACATTGAAGTGGCACTTTGGTAAATAATATGAGCTGGAGTGATTGGGCTGTCTTGGGCTGTTATTGTTTTGAGACAATCAGCAGCTGGTAATTATTCTGGAAGAGTTGCAACAGTATGCAAGCATTTAACCCCTGAGAAGCCACCCCAGGGCTCTCAACATTCACAATTAGCAGCCCATTGTGGTGTGATCATGAAGGAGTTCCGTCAACTGTGACTCTGTAGCCCGTGTAAGAGCCCCTACATCTCTTCTCATCAACCCCCTTTCTACCAACTTTCTCTCTTCTCTCTCACATATGCACAAACACACACTGATATAATTATGCAGTTCATGATTGGAGGCCACGGGTACCAGTTCTATTTCAAACAAAGGAAGCATATTATGAGGGAGAGGAGTGTGGATTACAAAATGTTTGGAAAACCACCTGGATCTGCTTGAAGAATTATGAGCCTTAATATATGTTTTTTGTTTGTTTGTTTCTCTCCACTTTGATATGGACATGGGATGGTCTGGAACATGATATGGACAATACAATCATTTGATACTTTGGATATCATACAACAGCCAAACACTGTTGGAATCACTGAACAGTAATGCATAGAGCATGATAAGCTTGATATTACATATTAAAGTAGCAGTACACACTTGTCCCTTTCTTACATGACATGTTATGGTATGCATACCATAAAAAGTTAACTACTGGATATCCTCAAGTTTTTTTGGGAGAAAATAAATGCAGTCATCCACCTAACTGGTACATAGCAATTGTTAAAAAAAAAATTCAGCACAAACTATCATCACTTTGCTCAACCACAACATCATTTCAGCCCTCTTGATGGGCCAGGCCACTTTCATAGAGGCCACTCCCCGATCGCCACATGATGTAAGGTGGGGAGCGGCCCCTCCCAAAGTGCAAGTAAAGTCAACAGGTTATCAAAATTCAAACAGAAACTGAAACAAAAATAGCATGTACATTTAGCTGCTGTGATAAACTAGCTTCAAAATTGATAAGAATGTACTAAAAAGAGAAAAGGTAATACCAAGAAACTGAGGGGGAAAAAGCTACAGTGCCTTCAGTAAGTATTCATCCCCCCCTGGACTTTTTCTACATTTTGTTGTGTTACAACCTGACTTTATAATGGAATTAATAGATATTTTTGTCACTGATCTACACAAAACACCCCATAATGTCAAAGTGAAAATAATTTTTTCCCCAAAACATAATTTAAAATTAAAAGATCAAATGTCTTGAGTCAATAAGTATTCACCCCTTTACTATGACACTCCTAAAATTAGCTTAAATGCAAACATGTCTTCAACAAGTCACTCAATAAGTTGAATTGAGTCCATCTGAATGCAAGGATAATAGTTAATGTGATTTTGGAATGAATATCATTGTGTTTATAGAGTCTCTGAATTGCATAGGAATCAATTACACACTGTGTGGATTAGGCTGTCACTACCAATTGAGCACATTTAATAATTTTCTCTTGATCCTGACAAACTCCCTAGTCCCTGCCAGTGACAGGCATCCCCATAACATGATGCAGCTACCACTATTTTTCACACGAGGGATGGTGCGGAAACTGCATTGCATGTGCTGGATTTGTACTAAACTTAATGCTTTGTAGTAAAACCAAATAAACACATTTCCAGCCAGTTTCTTTGCTGTTTCACTGGAATTCATTGTTGTTAACACAATCATGGATGTGAAATAGATTTGTTTTCATCAAGGGAATCTTTTTGGCCACTCGGTTATATAGACCAATTTTGTAGAGTGATTGGGTTGTCCCATCGACTGTGCTTTTTCCTCTCCGCCATTCAACTGCAGATTTTTGTAAGTCTCCCCAGGCCTCAGGGTAGTATTTCTGAGCTGTTCCTCTCCATTTGCTCAGTTTGTAATGACAACCTCATCCATACAGTGTGTAATTGATTCCTATGCAAATCAAAGACCCTACAAAAACAAATATGGAAAAATACTTACAAAGGCACAGCAGTGGATTTTGTGGGCTGGTGTGGGGATGATGAACGGAGGCCGTATACATATTTCAGTTAAGAATCCACATTAACACTAGTCTTACCAACTGGAGGTCCATGGGCGCGATGTGACCCTATAATTACATAACTCTGCTGTTGTAAAACCAATGGAAACCTCCTTCCCTGACATTTCTTAAATATCTGTTTTTAACATAATAAACATCTGGAAGCCTTTTCATGACTACCATACCTTTTTTTGATAGCCAACATCTCCAAGTCACATTCTGGGGCACGATTAACACCTGCTGAAAGGCTGCCAGCCTGACACTAGCTTTACCTTCATCATGGTGATTTGAAACTGACATTAATTAAACTGACATTAACTTTATGTCTCTAAACTTTTGTTATTTCTTGCTACTTGGGTGATCATTATTAGGATTGACCATTTGTAAAATGTTTGACTAATAGTATTGGCTTTTTGCCGACTAAGTGGTTTACGGAGAGCTGTGATTGCTTTCTACGGACTGTGAAGAGTGTTTCTCGTAGATTCTATCTGTTTGACTTTATTACCAAACTTAGATTACCCTCTTGAATCTCGTACAGCGAAGTGAAGCACTAGCGAGAATTGTGTTTTGAACATGTTTTCTGACTGTGGGTCCTAGTGCTATCACGTATCAGAACTAGTGAACCCAAGTGCAGCACACAGAGTCGGGACACAGGTATAACATAATATAGATATCTAATAAGAAACAAAACAGGGAAAGAGTAATGAGGTGAGGTGGGTAGGCAGGTGGGCAGGCAGAGCAGGCCAGGAGGGCTGGGCAGGCAGGGGAGGCAGGCGAGTAGATCAGGCAGTGGTCGGTACACGGGAAGGCAGTCCAGAGATAGAGGCTTATTCAGGCGGAGGTCGAAACACGATAAGGCAGTCCTTAAGAAAAGCAGATAATCCGGCAGGAGTTAGGCAAAACACAATTCAGAAAGACAACAGGCGTGGAATTGCTGGGACGTATAGGGGTAGCACTATAACGAACTGGCGGGGAATGAATGAAAAACCTTTAGTTTAGTATAAATCACAGAAGGGTGATGAGGAGACGAGCCGCAGGTGTGTAGATGATGACGTTACTATTGGCAGCCACGCCCACACCAAACACCCAGGCTGGGAAGAGGGAGAGAGACTGACATTGGCTAGGTGGAAGTGGAGGGCGTGACAAGTGCTGGCTGGTTTCAAGTCTGTGTTTGGGTTCTGGCTTGCTGCGTATACCAACTTGGTGGTTTTATGAATGATGTGGTTCTAACTTGGTGTCTTGCTCATCCTGACACGTTTGTTGCTGTTTTCTTTCCTACACTGACATTTTTCTTTTGCTACTCTTTACTTCTGGATACTACTGTACTGTATATCTGGGTGCAACTTAATACTGACCGGTACTCAAACCGGTGGTCACAGGTAGCGAGAAGAAAACCAGGCAGGCTGCCGAGAGTTTCACTCCCCAAGTTTTCCCCCATTGGGGACAACCTGGTGGAGCTATCAAACTGCTTTGTCCTCAACCATGGTGCTTCCAGCTCCATCGACCCCTGATGCCCCCTCGGATTCCCATCCCACCTGGACAATGGCGTTCCTGGCAACAGCAACATCCTCAACTCCTACCGGTGCCACCAAGCCTCCCCAACCAGAACACCAGACGATTATGAAATGAGAAATGGGCTTGGACTACTACATTTAAATGCCAGAAGCTGAATAAATAAAATGGACTTAATCAATACATGGGCTCAGCAGGCAAACCTTTATGATCTCTGAAACTTAAATTTGTCAGTGCCTAACAATGATGTGTCCTTAAATGGTTATACCATATTTAGAACAGATAGAGAAGGGAGAGGGGGAGGTGTGTCTATTTTTGTCAAAAGTTTTTATTGCATCTGTTCTGCAGTCCTCCACTGTCCCAAATCAATATAAATTCTTAGTCCTCTAAGTGTGTGTTTTGGAAATAACTCTATGTTGCCTGTGATAGGAATGTATCGCCTACCATTTGCTCATCATCATGCTCATGATAAGTTAGCTGAACGTCTATAATATCCTCCTATGTACATTCTGAAGTAGTAATAATAGGTGATATAAACCTGGACTGGTTGTCACAAGCCTCAGATAGATTCCTATCCAAATCAGAGACCCTATAAAAGCAAAGATATTAATTACAAAATTACATGAACTATTAAGATAGACTCATTGCATTAAGATAGACTCAATTCAACTTATTGAGTGATTCGTTGATGACATTTTTGCATTTTAGCTAATTTTAAGAGTGTTATAGGAAAGGGTCTGAATACTTATGAACATGAGGTATTTCTGTATTTCAATTTTAATAAATGTACTGAAATTTCTAAAAACCTGTTTTCGCTTTGTCATTCTGGGGTATTGTGTGTGGATTGATGGCAAATTCTTTTAATTTAATCCATTTTAAATTGAATCTATAACACAATAAAATGTGGAAAAAGTGAAGGGGTCTGAATACTTTCCGAAGGCACTATATGTAGACAACAAAGGCGCTAATTTGATAAAAACATGTGCTCAATAACACATGTGCCTGCATCTCTCTCAGATCTATATCTTACCTATGGAAACAAACTTTGATTTGATCTCTGAAGACAGAAAATCCACCTTGCCATTTATCTTAACATTCAAAAGTCTAAAGAGAACATATTTGATGACAGAAGACAGCTGATGAGTAACCACTGAACTATAAGCTCCTCCACGTCATCTAACATGACATATTGAGGACATAAATTCCCAGCAAATGAGATCTGAATCAACAGTGTTTGGGGTTATGTAAGAACAATCGTTCATGCTATTTTGGATTGCAGACATTAAATTAGTGAGTAAGCATGTTGTGAAAGGTATCTTCAGACCCTCTAACACTGCAAATATAATTCACATGGCTTAACATTCACATACTTTGTTTTTGAACACAGCAAGGACATGCTAAAGACTAAACAGCCACAACGTACAGTATATCTAAACTCACAGTTCACATTATAGATCTGGTTAGTCAAAAATAATAGTGACTTTGATCCCACCACTGAGATTGAGGCAAGGGGATTCACCACCTTGAGGATGTGAGCTTCTTTTGGTCTTTTGGTATTTATTTCACTCCTCCATGCTGCATGTCGACAATCTGTTGAGCCAGCTTTGGACTCAATTTACACAGAGGGGATCATCAAGAGCCTTGTTTATGACATGCAAAAGGTGGATGACTCACACACTTCCTGTCCAACAGTTCTGGCCTGACTATAGAAATAGAATGAGAAGAGCGGAGCCCATTCATATCAACATTCCATGGTGGATGAACTGGCGGCCATCTTTTGGTGTACCATTTAGACGTATTACTTTACAATTTTATTAACAACTAACTCAACTCAACTGACATTGAAAGTTCAGTCAAATAATGCTTAGTTGCTATGGTGCTGCCTCAGAATTTGAAGCTTCTCTCTGTGTTCTACACATGCAATTACAATGATTACCATAGCAATTTATGTATTACAATTCCATGTCGGCCATCTTTTGGTATACTTGCTATGGTCTGAGGGACCATGTCCGGTCTATTCATGGGTCTGACCAATGAGCATACTTAAGGATTGTCACTGAGGTGTTTGTGATATCATATTACAGTAAATTAAGATAGAGCCTGGCTCTTTTTTTACCAAACATCCAGAGTGCCGCCTTTATGCATAGATTTGTTAAAACAGCCACACAGTTAACAAATAACAAATGCTTTCATGCGGCAGCGATGAGCATTGCATTTAAAGCTTACCTGATGATCAACCAAAGAAAATGGCCAATAGAGCTGTGTTTCATTTAAAGAAAGAGAAGGTTTCATACAATGGCAGGCAGTGGTGCAGTAGATCTTTCAGCTCCAGGACACCCTTTAACACTAGAAGCACCGGGCCCTCATTACTAACCAAAGTATCCAGAGTGATGTCTGGAGACCTCCATTTGTTGGCATTAGTGTAACAGTGTAATGATTGAATTAGAACAATACCATGCAAAACATAATGAAATGGTTATGTTTAGTCAGGACTACAGAATCATGAGAATATCACATTTTGTATTTTAAAGAGCTACATATCGAATATAACATATTGACAGTTGGTATAACTGTATGTAGCCTATTGTAAAAATAAAAAATAAAAAAACACTGTTAAATGTGAAGCGTCAATGTTTAATAACTAAAACAGAACACAAATCTGAAGCAATAATGACATGTAATGGAATATTATAATAATCATTTGATAAAGTAAAAACGCAAATGTGTCCAAGTCCACAGACAAATCCGTTGGCTCTTATGCTCCACCATGCAAACTCGCAGAAGTGTTCCAAATGTCTTTAATCAGGGAAAATTGGTCGTCTCCTTGCCCGTGGATATCGTGTCCTTATCATCCATCAGACACACATAGACTACTGTAGCTTACATACACACACAGATGGAGAAAAATAGGTTATAATAGACTGAGAGCAAAACTATGGCTTGAGTAAAACAGATGTAATAAGCCTACATTTCGAAATACTGGTGTGATGAAGGGAATGAGTGTGTTCTTCGCAGGCTGGGTGCACGCTGCGCGGGCTTCTATTCCCATGTAATCGCTTTGGTCATACAAATAACTTGTCAAATAACTTGATTGTCTGTCTGACTATGTTACTGATACTGCTGAATTCTTCTTACATACCCCCAAACACTGTTGATTCAGATCTCATTCATTTATTTTCTGGGAATTTATGTCCTCAATATGTAATGTTATATGTAATGGGTTGAAATGGGTAAGCCATTCATAACTGTAAGGTGCAATTCATAAACCCGCCAGACACACACATGCACATACATGGGTAAGGAAAATGTTTGTCTCATCCATTATTCATGCAATCATTATGCATTGCCCACTTTAAGTATTCTTATCAACATCACTGGCCTTTACGCAGACACATATACTATAGCCTACATACACACACACACAGGAAGAGATATCATAGGATGCTCATTGAAAACAAGGTCTAAATAGACTAAGAGAAAAACTGTGTTTAGATATACAGGTGTCTCTTTTCGGCTAAGTGTGTGCTGGCTTTTATTCACATGTAATTGTGCACTGATCATGCAAATAACTGCTATTGTCTTTCTGTTTATGTGCGTGACCCATAACGGTTGAAATGGAAAGCCATTCATAACTGTAAGCTCAGTTTCGATTCACCATGATGAGGGTAAAAGATATGGTGAGGAGCGCAAAGGAGCACATGTTAATCAAGCCTCAGGAGGTGACTTGGAGAACTTCAAAAAAAGCTGTGGTAGTCATGAAAATGCTTCCAAATTTTTTTCTGTGTGATTCAGAGATTGTATAAAAGCTATTATGTTAAAAACAGACTTTTAGGAAAAGTCAGGGAAGGAGGGGGACATGGATTTCAGAACGACAGAGTTATTTTATTATAAAGTGTCACACACCTGTGGACCTCAGTTTTAGACGACTCGTGTTAAAAGACTTTGACAGCCTTGCGGATCTCTTTCACAATACCGTTGACAGATATTCCAGAGAGTGGTGTTAAACATTGAGTAGTTAATTGCAAATAATTGTTTTAGGAGTATACAGTAAGAGCATATAACATCCTCTATTATTACTTCAATTACAAATTGTCCGCATCAGTCTGCACCTGTTTTGTGCATCTGCTAGTTCTCAACTTTTAAAGGGAAACAAAACATTCTAGAGCAGTGCTTACTGGAATCCTCAGTGCTACATTATAAGGCTCAATCTGATTTTTTGGGTGTCTCCAGCAATACGGTTGAAGTAGAACCTAACTGATTTTTCTCAGGAAATGTCAGAATGTTTACCTGATCTTTGACCTTGTGGTAAGATATTTCTGGAAGACTTGATTATCACCCAAAGGGAACTAATTACTAACTAACTAAATTGTCTGTAGTGTCTGTCTGTTTTACAGACTCTGTCTCTGGGAGAGTGATGCGAAGCGGCAAAGCTGTGTTGTGTATGGACTATGTTGTATTGTCTTTATCTTTGTAACTTGTGAAATCTATAAAAGTAATTGTCCTGAAAGACTATGTTATCAGTGTCTATTTTAGGACATCCTCAGTTCTCAGATCAAAATGATCTAGTTATCAGATCAAACTGCTATTCTCCCTCAGGTGTAAGTCCAAACTGCCTTAGGCGAAAAGGCTATACTCCCTAAGGCCTTAGACTGAAAGGCTATACTCCCTACGGCTATACTCCCTACGGCTATACTCCCTACGGCTATACTCCCTACGGTCTTAGACTGAAAGGCTATACTCCCTACAGCTATACTCCCTACGGCTATACTCCCTACGGTCTTAGACTGAAAGGCTATAATCCTTATGGTTTTAAACTGAAAGGCTATAATCACTACGGCTATACTCCCTCAGACTTCAGACAAAAAGCCTACATCTAGACAAGAACAAACAAACGAACCCACATCACAGGTACATCAGTTAGTGATATAATGCAACATAAAGAACAGAAATTCACAATTCCCTACCAGTGTTGCTTTGAAAGATGCATTGCATTAAAAGTAATGGGTCTGCTGGTGTCATAAAATGATGGTATGCAGATTAACGTATTTAAAGTCTTGTGTTAGGGTTAGAAAAAACTAACTCACTCTTAATTTGCCTACCATGCCATGACAAGCAAGGTTGCTTCTATAACTTTATAATCTTTTGAAGTGTGTTCCAGGATGAAGGGGTATTATGTGAAAAGGATCTTTTCCCTGTCTCAGTTCTAGCCTTATGAACAGATAATGATATCAGCGACTGCGAGGGAAGACTATATTGAGTGATCTGGTCAATACGGAACAGAGATACTGAGAAGGAAGTTGCCTTAACAAAACTGTGTACACAAAGCTGTACCAGTGCTTTAACATCCTGGTGGAGAGAGAGGTCCATTGCACCATGGCATACAATTCATAGTGATGAGTGAGAGATCTGCAAGAGCAGTACTTGCTGAGGTTTGCATATAAACAGTATCACCATAATCCAACCCAGATTTAAAAAAAAGTCCTTTCTAACTGAAAAGCAGATTTGTTCCTATAATAAAAACCCTATTTCAACTTCAGTTTCCTGTCAAGTTTCCAATGTGCTGTTTAAAATGTAGCTTTTGATTTAACCAAATCCCAAGGTATGTATAAGAGGGACACTTGTACACTTCATATGTAACACGTTTATAACATCTGACACTTCATAACACCTTCATAAATGTTGTGTCAGCCGTTTATAACTGATTTATGCAATATCTATGTCATATATGATATATATGTGGAACAGTATTTT
Organism: Argentina silus; assembly: GCF_951799395.1. Taxonomy (NCBI): domain Eukaryota; kingdom Metazoa; phylum Chordata; class Actinopteri; order Argentiniformes; family Argentinidae; genus Argentina; species Argentina silus. The sequence continues at coordinate 29,115,448 of NC_139657.1, forward strand.
AGATTAAATTGGATATGGATGTCAAAATAAAATAATAAAATAAAATAAATAGGATTCTTGGCTCTACTAGGCTACAGCTAGTGATAGCTAGAAAGTCATAGTTTGTGTTTTAGATTTTAAATTAGGCTATACAATGATGGAGCTAACATTAGCTAGCTAATCAACTCAAGCTGTAATTGTTACTACAGTAGAGTACTTCAACTAGTTTTTTAACTCATGATTGGGTTTTTAATGTAAAATGGCTTTTAAAGTGCCTACTGTTTATGTCTAAATTTTTGGCTGCAGGGAAGCTATGGTTCAAACATTTTTAAAACCACAATGTTACATTGTGCTCATTTTGTGTTCGAATATTGATGACTGATTCATGCTGGACTTCGCCCTGACAGTCTGAGATGCAGAAATCCACCTCTACATCCATGAGGTTGTCCCCAAGTTCTCCCATGTCACCCCCCTCCTCCGCACCCTTCACTGGCTCCCGGTAGCAGCTCACATCAGACTCAAGACCCTGGTGCTCGCCTACCAGGCGGTAAAGGGAACAGCCTCTCCCTACTTGCAAGCAATGGTCAGCCCCCAAACCCCTGCCTGATCACTCCGTTCTTCCACTCCAGCTGGCCGCTTGGCACCACTGCCTCTATGAGTATGCAGCGGTCGCACTCTTCAGTCACTACCTATCTTCTGCCGTAGACTTGAAGACCCATCTCTTCAGACCCACCTCCTAAAGACCTCTTCACCTCCCACTACCCCTCTGTACGGTTCCTCTACTGTGAATTTAAAAAAAAACACAAAAAAAGTAATCCTTCCTTCTTTTAGCATTGTGACTGCCAATGGCAATCTCTCACAGTCTCTGCATACACATCTCTCTAGCATAGATGTATAGATGATTCACTTACTTTAGACAAATGTACTTTGTACTTTGTTGTAAGTCGCTTTTGGATAAGGGTGTCTGCTAAATGTCAAAAATGTAAAATGTAAATGTCTGCATCTACTCTGCAAACCCCCTGAAGTGGTAAGGCATTGTATAATAATCATGTGAGGGATCTCACTCCTGCTGCTTTGACTACTGGCCACCAGAGGCCACTATTGACTCTTTTTGTTATTTTCCTTGTTCATCTCATTTTGGAGTAATTAGTGACACCTGTGTCCTATTTTCTCCCCAGCATATAAGCCTGTGTTTAGCATATAAACTTTGTGTTCAGCCTTGATTCTGTATGTACCTGTGCGACCTTGCTAATCTAAGTAAAGTCTACGTTTTGATTATTGCAATTTTGAGTCCTGCCTCCTTCCTGCACTTGGGTCCATTTGAAACCCTGTTACAAATCAGTCATATAGGCACCTCTGATTTCTAAAAGAGTACAACACCCATGCCATGACAGAGTTGCAGGAAGGGTAGAATCTGCAATTCTCACACTTCATCACATGACATTGGGTGACTTCCATTGTACAGACCAAAATGTTCCCACAGTTAATAAAGTCAGTCACAGCATGTTTGATTTCTGCCGTTTATATCAACCACAAACCCCTACTCCTATGTATTTGTTTAGACCTGATATTGGATAGATGTATCTAGTGAATTTGGTTCAAATTTCACCTGGCCTATCAGAGAGCTAGATGAGATAGAGGGCAGGGGCTTGAGGTTGTTGTCAGATCTGTGTGTAAGCAGGAACTCAACCTGTGGCAACATGACAAGATGGATAGCTATATTCCTTTCCTTTGATACCTTTTTGGGTGAAAATATGTTTAAGGACCATGGAAGACTGCCCGACAACATGTGTGCATGGAGATGCAGAAGCCCCCCTCCAGTTCCATGACATCATCTATTCTGCAGACCAGAAATGATCAGTCATATTATAAGGTGTGGAATCATCGTGACTTGTGAAATTAGTATGATGATATAAGACTGTTAGACCCCTAGAACTGTTAGGGGTAACTTATTATGTCTTGCTCATTGTGCCCAGTAATAATTTAAGGAATTAATTTTGCATTACATTTCTGCTTTTCTGCTTTATTTTCCTGTCTCTGTTCATGTGTCTGCTGCAGTCATGAATAAGGATCTACAGGCAATCGGCAATGACATCGAGGGTGTCATGGCGGACTACCTTAGGCACTCTGCATAGAGACCCTTCAGTGATGGATACAAGAAAGATATTCCTGAGATGACTCATGACTCTTTACATGTCAGAAAATGTGGAGGATGAATGTGTAATTACATGTTGATTTTAGTTGAAATCGAACCGCTGAAACAACCTCAAAATGACCTCTTTTCTACTTTCACATATGTCCCTGAAATGATCGTGGCATCAATGTCGGACATAGAGGTCTTTTTAACATAGAATCAACCACAAAAAGTTTACTGGGATGCCATGCTTCACTTAGATTGAAATGTATCCTCATCTGTTCAGTAATGGAGAAATGTTAGAATGTAACACTTGCTGCATCTGTATACGGTACAGTTGTCAACTGTACAATAACAGTGTTATGCTGGCTTTGGTATTTTGGTTTTGTTTCATCAAGTTTTTCCTTTTATCATGGCATGTTAAAAATATTATATATATTAAATATATATATTAAAAATTAATTTAATATATTAAAAATATATTAAAATCTTTTTAAATTGTTTTCTGGTGGTATTTATTGACTCCCTTTATACCCTTTTTTACTACCCTGCCCCTGTAATCTCACATTCTCCTCAACTTTTGAAAGTATTCATAGATATAGAATTGTAAGTCACTATACTATGCGATATCCAAAAACCTCTATATATGGTTATGAGCTATGAATCATTCATTTGTATTGCTTTGCACGTCACTTTACTATAGGGGCGATACATGCTTTGTATGTTCGTTATGATATATATGAACAATAAATGAATGAGTTGGTATAAACATTTTGCCCTTGTAATGATTGACTCTTATACAAGTGTATTGTAATGGGCCTTGGCCTACAATGTTGAACATGCTGGCCCTCAATGTACTGTACGTCACCTTTCAGTCTGAGAGCTCCATCCAACGCACATTTCATTGGAGTAAGTATTTATATCAATTTAGTTAATTACACAATTGTGATAGAGGGGCAAAGACCAATTCTTGGTTGTATGCCGAAGAGGCAAATTCTGACAGAAAAATGTATAGTTTGGGGGGATTTTTATTTTGACACTGTTCAACATATATGTCATATAGGACATATATGTTACATAAATACTTTATACTTTACACAACATTTATGAAGGTGTTATGAAGTGTCCATGTCAGATGTTATGAAGGTTTATGCATACCCCTTTCATATAAAGTGTTATCATAGTAGGCATACACAAATAGATGAAAAATTGTTTAATAAAAGAACATCTTTTAGAAGTGTCTTCACTCATACTTTTGAAAACATTTAACAGATAATAAAAGCTGTTGTAAAAATTGGCTTTTTTAACACTGACAAACCCTTGAGGGGCAGATAAAATATGAATAAAACAACTTGAGAACTTGTTAAAACATTGTGACAAAACATTGTATCATTCAATAAGGCATTTGTGGTTAGAGAACACATTTTACAGTAGGGCAGGCAGACTGACATAAAAGAGACTGTGCCACCTTCCTTTCCCAATGAATCTCAATACATTGACTTTAAACAAGCTCTTTTTTAAATCTGCCACAAACCTATGGTAAATTGTCTGTGACCTTCCATCATCCCAATGTCACAAAGAGAATTAATTCATAAAACCTTTAACAGTTTATCAAATTAAAAGCATGGGAACTTCAACAGTGCTGCAATATTTTTAGGTGATTGTTTCAGGTTGTACATCTGTGTCAGTTGGTCACCATTCAGAGAGATCAGTGGTTGGGCCACCTCTCTCCAACAAACGATCACAAACATTGGCTTTTGCACTAGCTCTTTGTGTGATATCTCAAGCAGGATGTCTGCAAGTTTCTCTGCTGTAAATCTCCTTCGGCAACCATAGTTGTCAAGGACCACCAAAAGGTCATCAGGCTCAATGGAGGAAAAATCTTTCAGCGCTTGACTGAGGATCTCTCACACAGCAAACAAACTGCAGAAAGCTTTTGTTCAGGTCACTGTACACTGTACTGAACAGCATCTCTTCCACAAAAGGGGGTGCAAGCTTGACTGGTAGGTATTGGCTAGTCTCGTTCCCACACACTTCCGCCCGAATGCGCGAAAGGTCTGTGGACCAACACGTTAAACTTGGCCTTCATTAAGCTAATAGAAAGACCATTGAAAATGGACGGCGTATAGCCATTGGCTTAATCGGCTTAATCTACCAACCAATCATCTCCAACAACACCTTCCCCCTAACCCTCCCCCTGGGATGTGCTCGCCTACTCTTCAACATGGACATTTCAAGTGTCACACCCTCTACCTCTAGGTAGAGGCCAGTCTTTCTCTCTCTCTCTCTCTCTCTCTCTCTCGGACGACTATCTGCCTACCTGCCTGTTCCCCTACATGACTGCCCGCTTCCCTGCCTGACCTCTTGTGTGTACGACTGCCTGCCTGCCTACTCGACCTATGCCCGTCTGCCAACCCGATTACCTGCCTGAACTCTGCCCGTCTGCCTGCCAGCTTACCTGTTTGACCCCTGCCTGCATGACCAACCGCCTGCCTGACCCTTACCGGACTACCTGTCTACATATCGGCTCAGTCAGCCTTCTCTTAATTAATACACCCCAGCTTGGGGTTTCACTGATCCTGTCTCTTAGTCTGTGTTCTGCACTTGGGTTTACCTGTCTGACCGTTACACAAAGTTTTGGTGCAGTTCTGTCACAAGTGTGTAAACTGCACACATTAACATCAATAAAGGATGTACAGAGGATTTGCTTGAGAAAACTAGTCTCCAAAAGACACTACCAGGCATGGCCAACACTGTGCTTCGTGTTAGTCGAAGATCACCACCATCATGAGCCAGACAATCCGATTTTATTAGTGTTATGTCCTTGCTATTGATCATGGAGGAGCAAGCCAAGATTGCAAGGTAAAGGGATACTTACTGCGATCACTGGCAGAGACGAACACCAGGATTCTCGCTTGAGACCTTCGTTGGCATCGATAAATGGAGAAGTCAATTTCATTATTAGTATAGTACAGTAGAATTAGTAAGTGTTTGCATCTGTTTGCAATTATAATGTTGATTAGTCTTCTTCTCTACTGGCTAACTTAATGCATTTGTCATTTATCTTGACTTGATCATTCTTGACAGCAAAGAACATAGCTTAAATGAACGACAGGATGTTTGTACTTGCTATTTTGTTTTCCCCACAAGCGTGACACACACCGACCACAGATTTTGAGGGTGTATTGCATTTTTTTCTCCTCAGTAAAGCATATCATTAGCTAGCTTGCTGTCATTTGTGAGCTAGCAAGCTCGTATTGTTTTTTTTTTCTCCCATTGTGCCCAGGGGGAATGTTTTTGGTAGCACACCCCAAGTTCCTTCCCGGGTTCTGCCTTCATTTGGAGCCACGCCTTGCAGTCGTGTGATTTGCTAAAATTAAATCATGATAAATACTTTACTCAGGGTCACTCCCATATAATTCTATGGCCACTCCCAACAATTTTGAGTGGTTTATATTCCAGGCTTATCTGCACTGTGAGCAATAGCCTGGGGACAAGGTTAGGTATTCTTGTTATCCCTTCACAATAATGCTTCCAATAGCCTTCCAAGTGTCTGTGTTGAAATGATGTCTGATGAAGGGCACTTTCAGTGTTGCTCCGGGTGTGTCACGGTCATAGAATTCTTGCCAGAAACTACTGAACACATTCCTCAGGATGCCCAATCCACTGTCTGCTTCTTCAGTGTTATCTGGTAGTAAACGTCTCACAGCCAGTGGTTTGGTCAAAGCCTCTGGGTCAGAGAAAGCTTCAAGAAAGTCACTGAAGCAGTTTGCATGGCGTAGGGTTATCATCTTGTAACTCACTGGAGGTGGATTTTGGGGCATTACATCAGGTTCATAAGGCTCTGTGTCATCCAGGTTTCACCCTCTTAGGGTGGACAAAATGTAATCTCAGGGTCAGGTATATCATCAAGTTGATCACCAATAGCCTCTGAAGGCTTAGACAATAATATCTGCCTGTTAGCTGCCTGTTCCATCTCAGGCAGCTGAGGAAATTCAGAGTCTCCCGGAGGATCCTTCAGTCCTTCTACTCTGGAGCTGTGGAGAGCATCCTGGCTGGCAACATCACCGTCTGGTACGGTAACAGCACGGCCCAGGACAGGCGAGCTCTGCAAAGGGTGGTACGCCTGGCAGAAAAGACCATGGGAGCTCCAACCCCCCCTCTCCATGTCCTGTACACCAGGAGGTGTAGGACCAGAGCCTACAGGATTATGAAGGACCCTCACCACCCGAAACATGGACTGTTCCAGCCGCTGCGGTCAGGGAAACGCCTCCGCTGTCATGCAGCAAGAACAGAGAGGCTAAGGCTGAGTTTCTTCCCCCATGCCATCAGAATCGTCAACGATGACCCCACCAGTGCCCCCCTCAAGTCACTCACACATGCACTGTCATCTTAACACATATGCACACACATAATCATCCATCTGCTATTTATATTGCTTACTTATATGCTTACTGCTTATACTGTTCATATTGTTTATACTGTTTATACTGTCCATACTGTATATTTTTTTAGTACTTCTATTTTTATTTGATTGTATTTTAAAACTCATTGTATTGTTGCACTACTCTGTGGCACTGTGACTTTTGCATTTCACTGTATACTTGTATGCACGTGACAAATAAAGAATCTTAAATCTTGAATCTAATATCTTCCTGTAAACTCAGTTCAGGCCATAATTGGCTTCACTGACCCCACATGCCTGGTATTCATTCGAGAAAACAATCACTCCAGGCATGGACCCAGTGCTGTCATACTCATCATCAAAATCAACATCATCATCATCATCATGAGAGCCATCACTCAAAAGCTCAGAGTTGGAAGTGTCTTCAAACTTTGGCTTAGTTGCAAAAAAACAGAACTTGGGTAGCTTGACTGTCTCATACATTGTGCCAATGGAAACATCACCAGGGACTGTGGATCTTTTTGCTTGAAGACCCACACTTCAAACTCCTTCCCCTCTTTCAGGACCTCAGTAACTCTTGTACTGCAGTCTATAACAGCCCTTCTGGTGCCTCCTCCTTGCTTTGCTGACTTGTTTGGTCTCCTTGTTATCAGTGTGAATCCACCCTATTTCAATAGTGTGAGTGGTTGATCTTGCTCTGGTTTTGGGTTTAGAGGTTTGAGATTCCTCTTCCACATCGCTGGATTGGTTTCTTAGTTTCAGCTTTTCCCTACTCTTTATTTTTAATTTTTTATAAAGACTGAATTTCCGTTTCAAAACTGGCTTTTTTTTTGGCAGAAATTTAAAAGAATAATCCTGTCTCCATATGAGGGAATGTCGTTGACCAGATCTGCATCCTCCATAAGAAGGATAACATCTTTGTCAATATGTGGAGAAAGCAAATATTATATAAAATGCTAAGCAACAGTGTACACTGTCATTTCATTATTTTATCCTCATTACATTGCCCTTACATGGATAACTGCATACGAAACAGCTGACTGTCTTGCACTTTTCTGCTTGTTTGCACATCTGGTTAGACGCTAACTGCATTTCGCTGTCTCTGTACTTGTACTCTGCACAATGGCAATAAAGTTGAATCTAATCTAATCTAAAATCTAATCTTATTATCATGCAGCAGGGGGTGACAATACAGTGTTTGTCATAACATCGATTTATAATTAATAGTCCTTAGAGAAGCTATATCCCACCAAATTATTCATAATTTACAATGGTGGTTATCTTCATCCCTACACTGGTTTTCAAATATAATATCAATGTTCTACAGTCCAGAACAATCCTGTAATAAAAAATGCAATGGCAACAACACTCCACTAGATGGCTTCATAATTATGCATGCTGTACACATAGGCTGCTAGGCTTATGATGAAAGCAAGGATATCTAGTTCAACCCTTACACAAGCACAGTAGGCTGATTTTATTCACATCAGTATTTGGCACTGATCTACAGGAACCTAGTTAGCAGACACACATTTGGTGCATGATATTATTTAGTTCACAACTGAAGATAATGGCCCCTCAAATATTAGGGATTATGGTTGAGAAGCATGCTTGAGATCATGGTTGAAATAGCACCAATATTGTCCTATGTAAGATGAGAATAAATATGAGTTGAGTATGAAGTATTTGAAGCATAGAGGAAATGCAGAGGGTACAGTCCAAAACAGATGGTAAGGCACTGATCAAAGATAAATAACACCAGTAGTGTCTATACGGTAGTGTAGGCGAGTGGTGACGAGAACTGCAGGCATAATCTAATAGCCAATTTGCTGAAATTACAGTTAACCTCTTCTGCTGAAAGCCCTATTTGACTAATTTCTGCCTAAAAGCCAGACCCAAACTAAACTGCTCATAACATTAGAAATATGATGATCAGATGCAAAAGCAGGATGCCATTTGATAGGTAACACCTTTAAGTTTTGTGTGGATATGCTCAGATCATAGTTCAGAATAACATACTACACAGATACAGAATTTGGAACCAATTATGGACCCATCTGGCTTAAGAGGAGAGTACTCTACAGTATGTCCATGAACAAATAATTGGTACTCAACTAACTACTGAAATGTAGACCTTAAGCATTAGCCTACTTCCACAGTTACCTCATTCATAACCTGTAGGCTAATTATGAACCTGTAGTCTGGTTCATGAACTTTGCTGCCATCGCTGTGAGGAGGTGTAGTATACATTTCATCACCTATACAATCCATCACGTTATAGGTAGGAATGACATGAGATGTTTATTGTTTCCTTGTTTATTGATCACATTATCACTTACTGCTTTAAGTGCCAGCTTCTACCGCACAGCCATAAGACTGATGAATGAGCCTGTTGATCACTGACTCTCACACATCCACTCACCAACATGCTGCTATCTTACTTTTACACTGTTGCTATTGACTTATACACTGCTATCTAATGAATAAGTTGCACTACAGATACATACAGTGGGTAATGGGCGTAAGTAATGGGACAGTGAAGCATTTTTTCTTCTTTTGGCTCTGAAATCAAAACATTTCTATGATGTTAAAGTAGAGACTCTCAGCTTTTATTTGATGGTGTTTGTGTACATATTGGTTTCAGCATTCAGAAATTACAAAACGTTTTATGCATGGTCGCCCTTTTTCAGGGTACCCAAAAGTGATGGGACAGATTTATCAAATGTCCAAATTAAGCATGTTTAGTAGTTGGTCAACAATCTTTTGCATGCAATACATACCTGAAGTCTGCAACCCATTGACCCCACCAGACGCTGGGTATCTTCTCTGGTGATGTTCTGCCAGACCTTTACTGCAGCCATCTTCAGTTGTTGAGGACGTTTTGCCTTAAGTCTCCTCTTCAGCTAATTAAATGCATTTTCAACAGGATTTAAACCTGGAGATTGATTTGGCCAACAGTCAACAACTTTCTACTTTGTGTGACTGAAAACCTCCCTAGTTGCTATGGCAATATGTTTTGGATCATTGACCTGCTGTACGATGAAGCGCCGTCCAATGAGTTTGGAGGCATTTGCTTGACAAGATGACAAGATCTTTCTTGTACACTTTCTGTACACTTCAGAATACATCCTGCTGCTGCTGTCAGCAGTTACATCAACAATTAAGATAACTGAGCCATTTCCAGTGGGATCCGTACATGCCCAAGCCATAACACCCCCTCTGTCATATTTCAAAGATGAGATGGTATGCTGTGGATATTAGGCAGTTACTTTTTTCTCCACACTTTACTCTTGCCATCACTCTGGTACATGTTAATCTTTTTCTCATCTGTCAAAAGACTTTTTAGGATCTCTGCAGGCTTTTTTAGGTACTTTTTAGCAAACCGTAACCTGGCCATCCTGTTTTTATGGCTAACTAGTGTAGTAGCCTCTGTAGTTCTGCTGGTGAAGTCTTCTGTGGATGGTAGTCTCTGACACATTCACGATTACCTCCTGGAGAGTGTTCCTGATATGTGGGACAGTTGTTTTGGGGTTTTTCTTAATCATGGTGAGCATTCTTCGGTCATTCCTTGACATTTACATTTTACATTTATGGCATTTAGCAGACGCCTTTATCCAAAGCGACTTACAACAATACATTTGTTTAAGTAAGTGAATCATCTATCCAACAGTCATCATAAGACAAAGTAATCAATGCTCACACCAGGGGCCATCGGCAGTCGTAATGCCAGTAGGCTAATTTAAAAAAAAAATATTTTTTATATTTTATTCTATTTTATTAGCAGGAGAGAACTTGTACAGGGGGATAGCAGGGAAGAGGAGGTCTCGGGGTTGGGGTTGGGGTTAGGGTTAGTATAGGGGGGGTAGTGAGGGTGAAGCGGTCTTTAGGAGGGACTGTTAAGATGTAGCTTGAAGAGATGGGTTTTCAATCTACGGCGGAAGATCGGAAGTAACTCTGTCCTGACAGTAGTGGGAAGATTACAAGATGGCGGCGCGTGCACACGCAGCGACCACTCGCGCTCCAGAGAATGCGGTGTTTTGTTTGTTTAATAAGTGTTTGCCCGAAAGTTTGTCGTGTTCGTCTCGTCTGTCTGCGTCGAAATACAAGTACAGTCGACAGGCTCTGCTAGACATCTGCGAGAGCAAGATTTACAACGTTTTGGACACCACAACAGAGACACTCAAAGAGCTCGGATTACTTCGCCGGCCCGCGACTACTCGACCCGACCCGACTCGACTCGACTCGACTGCCAACACTCCCCCGGAAAGGAGAGGTCGGAAGCGGTGCGCGAGGAAGCAGAAGAGGGGCAAGCGCGGAGGTATCCGGGCTAGGCTAGCGGCTAGTCCAACTCGCCCAGCCATACCATCCATCATCCTGGCCAACGTACGATCCTTGGACAACAAAATGGATCATATACGACTGCTGAGGTCAGCGAATCGGACAGTGAGTAACTGCTGTGTACTTGTTTTCACTGAAACATGGCTGAACGACAACATCCCCGACTCCGCTGTACAACTTGAGCAGCTGACATGCTATCGAGCGGACAGAGCCCTCGTCAACGGAGGTAAACAGCGTGGCGGCGGAGTTTGTGTTTACATTCGTGATGCGTGGTGCCGGGACGCTGTGGTAGTATGCAGACACTGTTCACCACTGGCGGAGTTTATGATCATAAAGTGCCGTCCTTTCTATCTGCCGAGGGAGTTTACTGCGGTCTTGCTAGCCGCAGTATACATCCCTCCAACCTCCAGCAACAGTGACAGGAATGCGGCACTTTGTGAACTGTACCAGGCCATCAGTGAACAACAGACAGCACACCCAGATGGATTTACCATCCTCGCTGGAGATTTTAATCATGCTGACCTTAAGACTGTCCTACCAAAACTCCATCAGCATGTCAATTTCCCAACAAGAGGGGAAAACACCTTGGACTTGGTCTACACTTCTCACAAAGGAGCATACAAGGCCTCCCCCCTCCCCCACATCGGACTCTCTGATCACATCACTGTCATGCTAATGCCAGCATATAGGCCCAGAGTGAAAGTCGGAAAACCGGTCCGGAAAGAGATAACTGTGTGGCCGGAGGGGTCCAGGTCTGCTCTCAAGGACTGTCTTGCAACAACAGACTGGGACATGTTCAAGCAAGCAGCCACACAGAACAACCATACGGACAATGAGGAGCTCACAGACACTGTCCTCTCCTACATCCGTAAGTGCTCTGATGATGTGACCCACAAAAAGACCATCATCACTCGGGCTAACCAGAAGCCATGGCTGACAGGGGCAGTCCATCGGCTGCTGAGGGCCAGAGACAAAGCCTTCAGAGCCGGGGATGAAAATGGCCTAAGAACAGCGAGAGCCAGCCTGTCCCGTGGCATCAGGAAAGCAAAACGGGACTACACCAACAAGATTACCTGCCACTTCAAGGACAGCAGAGACACGCGGAGCCTGTGGCAGGGCATTCAGACCATAACGGACTACAAGCCCGCGCCACAGACCTGCGACAACAACATCTCTCTGCTCAACAACCTCAACAGCTTCTTTGCACGGTTTGAAGCAACAAACACAACAAGCCCACAGAAAACCCCACCCCCCCCCCACGATCAGGTCCTGTGCCTGTCTGCTGCCAGTGTGAAGAGGACACTCTCTACCATCAACCCCCGCAAAGCAACAGGCCCAGACAACATCCCAGGCCGTGTGCTGAGGGACTGCGCAGAGGAGCTTAAGGATGTCTTCACGGACATCTTTAACACTTCTTTGCGTCAAGCTGCTGTCCCATCACATTTCAAGACCTCCATCATCATACCTGTGCCAAAGAAATCCGCTCCATCCTGCTTCAATGACTATCGCCCTGTAGCACTGACCCCCATCATCATGAAGTGCTTTGAACGGCTAGTCATGTCTCACATTAAGTCCATCCTCCCCCCCACCCTGGACCCCTTTCAGTTTGCATACCGAGCAAAACGTTCCACAGAGGACGCAATCTGCTCTGCTCTCCACCCAGCCCTCACCCACCTGGAAAAAGCAGACTCATATGTGAGAATGCTTTTCATAGACTTTAGCTCAGCATTTAACACCATAATCCCGCAACAACTGATCTGTAAACTGGACCAGCTGGGGCTCAACACCTCCCTCTGCAACTGGCTGCTGGACTTCCTCAGCGAGAGACCACAAGCAGTACGAGTCGGCAACAACACCTCGAGCAGCATCACACTCAGCACAGGGGCCCCCCAAGGCTGTGTGCTCAGTCCCCTGCTCTTCACCCTGCTGACTCACGACTGCACATCAACCCACAGCACCAATCACATGGTGAAGTTTGCGGACGACACAACTCTGGTGGGTCTCATCTCCAAGAACGACGAGACCCACTATAGAAAGGAGGTCAACCTTCTGACCACGTGGTGCAGAGACAACAACCTCCTGCTGAATGTCAGCAAAACGAAGGAGATTGTGGTCGACTTCCGGAGAGGGCACACCGAACACCCACCACTGACCATCGATGGTGCTGCTGTGGAGAGAGTGAGCAGCACCAAATTCCTGGGGGTGCACATCAGTGAGGACCTCTCCTGGACCACCAACACCGCATCACTGGCGAAGACAGCCCAGCGGCGCCTCTACTTCCTCCGCAAGCTGAAGCGAGCGAAAGCTCCCACACCTATCCTGACAACATTCTACCGAGGCACCATTGAAAGCATCCTGTCCAGCTGCATCACTGTGTGGGGCGGTAGCTGCACCGAACACAGTAGGAAAGCACTGCAACGCATTGTGAACACAGCTGCTAAGATCATTGGTGCCCCACTCCCTTCCCTGCAAGAGACTTACTCCACCCGCCTCACCCGCAAAGCTACCTCGATTGTGAGCGACGCAAGCCACCCCGCACACAGTCTGTTCAGCCTCCTGCCTTCTGGAAGAAGGTATAGGAGCCTCCGTGCCCACACCACCAGACTCACGAAAAGCTTCATACCCCAAGCTGTCAGGAAGCTAAATTCTCTCCCCTCACTTCCCCCAGCCACATCCTCCAAGCTGTCAAGAAGCTGAAACCACCACCCCCCCTCCCAACCCTTCAGCCCCCCCCCCCCCCCAAATAACACTACGGACTCTGGACAATCCACTATTCTATTGCTACAATGCACTATTGCACTATTATTATTTTTTTTATACAGAATACACAGTATTTGGCTGCTACTTACTGTCTTTACTGACTGCTCTTTTTGCACTGTTTAAATTATTTTTATTGAATGTTTTACTTTTAGTATGTGTTATCTGTTGTGCCTGGGCACTTTATCTGTCTCACCGTGGGAGAGTGAGAAACGTCCTCTCGATTCCTTTGTATGTCTTGACATGTGAAGAATTGACAATAAAGCCACTTTGACTTTGACTTTGACTTTGAAGATCGGAAGTAACTCGCAGTCCTGACAGTAGTGAGAAGCTCATTCCACCAGCGGGGCGCCAGGACAGTGAAAAGCCGTGACCAAGTAGTGCGGCCACTGCATCCATGTAGAGGCGGCAGTGCCAGGTGGGCAGCCGAGGTGGACGAGCGGAGTGATCTTGCAGGGGTTTGGGGTCTAACCATTGCTTGCAAGTAGAGAGGGGCTGTTCCCTTTGCCGCCCGGTAGGCAAGCACCAGGGCCTACCAGACTGTGATTTCTGAGCTCACTAGTGCTTTCTTTCCTTTTAATGATGACATTTCAGCCTCATAATAGCTTACTTGACTTTCATTGATGTCTCTTTGGTCCTCATTTTGACAGACACCAATAGCAGACTCCAAAGCCAAATACAAAGCCTAGAATCAATACTAGACATTGACAGCTCTCTTATGCCTACACAAATGATGTCACGGAACACACCCGACTAACCAGAAACATCTGTCAAGCCAATTTTCCAATACTTATAATAAGAGGACTAATAAGAGGACTATGTATAAAAAAGGTTGTTATTTCTAAATAGTGAAACCAATTTGAAAAAATAAAACACTGAATTAAAGCTGAGAATGTCTACTTTAACCTCATAGTATGTATAATTGTACTCAATTGTTGTATATATTGTTGTATTTAAACTGCTAAACTAAATGCTTCCTCTTTCCAATACTTATGGAGGGCACTGTAGATGCTTTTTGGGGGCTGGTGAAGAACCTTACTCCCAGGCCAGACATCATGTCTCACCCAGCATCCTTCTTTTGAGGCTTGCTGTCTGAATCCATTCGTGCGGGCCATCGCATACATGACTTATCGGAAATCCCATGGACCACTCAACGTCAGTGTGAACAAGTCCCAAAATTATCATTCATGTACATTGCATGTTACTATTATAAGATCCTTACAAAAAAAAACAGGCTACAGGCAGGTCATGTGCTGGACCTATGGCATTCTGGGGTGGCACATCAGGAAACCTCTGCCTGTGTTGTGTCCCTGTTCCCTGAGGAAGAAGGCAGCTGGCAAGGCTTTCAACGGCCTAATTCGGGTTATGAACTGTTAATTCTCATCAACATCCATTTCATTGAGCATGTGCTGTTATTTATTTGATGTTGCTTACTGGCATGATATTAATATGAATACAATAGAAATGTACAATGTATTTTTACAGGGCTATACGAAAATGACAGAGTAAGTGTTAAGGTGTCAACGGTCTAATCTGGACAGTAGCCCTGGTGTGATGGCTGACAAGTTGTCAATGCATAGTCAGTATCGCGTAGGGCTTATGGAGACCTG
The DNA here is from genome assembly GCF_951799395.1 of Argentina silus. Lineage (NCBI taxonomy): Eukaryota > Metazoa > Chordata > Actinopteri > Argentiniformes > Argentinidae > Argentina > Argentina silus. Next base: position 29,130,671 of record NC_139657.1, read on the forward strand.
GAGTAGCTTTCTTTCAGCGACTGTAGCAGAGCTGATGCATTTGCTGGGGAGAAATACAGTGCATTCGAAAGTATTCAGACCCCTTCACTTTTTCCATATTTTGTTGTTACAGCCTTATTCTAAAATGGATTAAATAAAATGTTTTCCTCATCAATCTACACACAATACCCCATAATGATGAAGGAAAAACAGGTTCAGAAATTGTTGCTAATTTATTAAAAATGAAAATGAAATATCACCTTTACATAAGTATTCAGACCCTTTGCTATGACACTCGAAATTGAGCTCAGTTGCGTCCTGTTTCCATTGACAATCTGTGAGATGTTTTTAGGACTTGATTGGAGTCCATCTGTGGTAAATTCAATTGATTGGACATGATTTGGAACAGCACACACCTGTCTATATCAGTTGACAGTGCATGTCAGAGCAAAAACCAGGCCATGAGGTAGAAAGATTTGTCCGTAGACCTCCGAGACAGGATTGTCTCGAGGCACAGATCTGGTGAAGGGTACAAAAACATTTCTGAAGTATTGAAGATCCCCAAAAACACAGTAGCCTCCATCATTAAATGGAAGAAGTTTAGAACTCACCAAGACTGCACCAGACTCTCTTCCTAGAGCTGGCCGTCCAGACAAACTGAGCAATAGGGGGAGAAGGGCCCTTCTCAGGGAGGTGACAGAGCTCACTTTGACAGAGCTCAAGAGTTCCTCTGTGGAGATGGGAGAACCTTCCAGAAGGACAACCATCTCTGCAGCACTCCACCAATCAGGCGGTGGAGTTTGCCAAAAGGCACCTAAAGGACTCTCAGGCCATGAGAAACAAGATTCTCTGGTCTGATGAAACCAAGATTGAACTCTTTGGCCTGAATGCCAAGCGTCACGTCAGGAGGAAACCAGACACCTCTAATCACCTGGCCAATACCACCCCTACAGTGAAGCATGGTGGTGGCAGCATCATGCTGTGGAGATGTTTTTCAGTGGCAGGGACTGGGAGACTAGTCAGAATCAAAGGAAAGATGAATGGAGCAAAGTACAGGGAGATCCTTGATGAAAACCTGCTCCAGAGCGCTCAGGACCTCAGACTGGTGCAAAGGTTCACCTTCCAACAAGACAACGACCCTAAGCACACAGCCAAGACAACGCAGGAGTTGCTTCGGGACAAGTCTCTGAATGTCCTTGAGTGGCTCAGCTAGAGCCCGGACTTGAACCCAATCGAACATCTCTGGAGAGACCTGAAAATAGCTGTGCACCGACGCTCCCCATCCAACCTGACAGAGTTTGAGAGGATCTGCAGAGAAGAATGGGAGAAACTCCCCAAATACAGGTGTGCCAAGCTTAGTGTCATACCCAAGAAGACTTGAGGCTGTAATCCCTGCCAAAGTTGCTTCAACAAAGTATAGAGTAAAGGGTCTGAATACTTATGTAAATGTGATATTTCCATTTTTTATATTTAATAAATTAACAATTTCTAAAAAACTGTTTTCGCTTTGCCATTATTGGGTATTGTGTGTAGATTGATGAGAAAAAAATATAATTTAATCCATTTTAGAATAAGGCTATAACATAATGCGGAAAAAGTGAAGGGGACTGAATACTTTCCGAATGCACTGTGTATCATCTTTTACATCATAGTCTAAAATGTCTTATGACTTATGACCCTTGAATCGTATTTACCATCACCCATTACGATTGACCTATTATCAACCTTTCATGAAAAAGTACATCATTTGATGTTACCTGCTGTACATGCCAAGGTAGGATAATTGTGTGTGCTTTGGTGCGAAGTGAAACACCTTGACATTGATGTAAGATGTCATGAAACATACCTTTTCCGCAATGCCAGACATTGACGAAATGTTGCACACCAGTAGTGTGCACACCAATCTCACATCAGTAGCTGCTTGGGACCTCTGAACTCTGTTAAGTATATTGTGCAATCCTTGCATTAAGATACTGATGTTACATCAGAAAAAGAAAAGACTTGAATGAGCGATGTGTGCGATGCTGTAAAACTGGCCTGGACCAGGTATAGGTCAACAACCTTGTTGACTCTGTCCTCTATCTGGGCGTACTTGGCACAGTGGCCAGGGCTGTCATATCTGCATTCTCCAGAGAGGATGAGACCTCCTCCCATTTCTTTGAGCTCTCTGATGATATTAGCCTGCTCACTTTGCCAGGCATTTACAATGGTGAGGATGGTGTAGAAGCGTTGCTGGCGAAAGTATGTGCTGGTGCCAATGCATTGCAGACCAAAAAGCTTCAGCATCTGGATTGTCTAGGTAGCCATACAGCCCGAAAAGTGGATGGCCCTGCACAACAGCAAGTTGCAACTCAGCATGTTTATGGGAGCATTGGCTGGTTCTGCCAAACCCTTGAGATTATGCATGGCATACAGACCATAGAAAGACGTCATGTGTTACTCAACTAAGCACATTAATATCAAATTATCACCCCTGGATAATGAACTATTACTTTAAACTATTCAACTTTGTAACTCCAAAAAAATCACATTGCTTTCTTTTAAGCGAACCTTTATGACAGGTAATTTGATTAATGAGCTGATTGCACAATGTCGTCAAAACAACACCGTAAGTCAATGCCTCATGTTGCCTAAGTCCCACAAATGTTCATCACTGCTAACTAGCCATGAAAGATAGCTATAATCACTAGTGCTAGCACAATAGAAGCTAGCTGGCTATCTTGCTGACTTTCTTGTCTTTAGATAGCTAGCTCTGTCGTTTACCATAGAAACTTCACTGAACATTGAAGCTAGAAACACCAACCAACTCATAATGTTCAAAAAACTAAAAGAACCGTTCAATACTGAAACTAATACTGCACACTCACATGGCCACTAAAGCTTATTGATCTTACTTGAAGATATCTCATAGACAATCTCACTGTGTAAACCCCTCCACTCATACACTTAAGCGGGCTGTAGACCCTTACAGATATGTGTAACATTTGGCAGAAAACTCACTGACTGGAGATAAAGATGTTTAACTTTCCTGATTTCTGATGGGACCGGCGTGTGCACACTGCTGGCGGCAGCTGGAACTGCAGTTCCCAGGGTCCTATGGGGTGTGACTTCATATGAACATGGGACCCCCACCAAACATAGCCGCAGATTTGTCAGGAACAGAGAAGGATGCAGAAGCACTGTTGTTTACTTTCACCATAGGTGTCGAAGCGGGTGACCATCCAATCCTGGGATCCTTGATGTGGCAAAGCTGCAAGGCCAGGTCTTCCATAATGAACGGAGTGGGACGGGCCCCCGCGTTGACACTCCAGATGCAGCTGGGACGCATACAACAGCACACCACTTCACCGGGGCCATGCTTCATGTTTAGTAATCAGAACACCGGAATCTATGCTCTCTGGAAACTCTGGCTCGGGAAAAATCTCAAATGACCAGATCATCCGTCAGTAAGATGATGATGAACACAGCCCATGATCACACAAAACTACTCTCATAGCCAGTACAACCATGTCGCAACTGTTGAATGCTATGGTAGAGGTGTAAACTTGACTGCTTTTAAGCCTCTGTCTTGAATATGTGCTGGTGTTTTTGCATACGTGTAAACCAACTGTCCTGTCACCTGATGGACAACTACGTCGTTCAACGTGTCCTGCCTGAACTAACACTATGCTCCATTAATGCAATTTTTGCTGTTGAAAATGTTCTAATGTGGTTAATGGGTTGACTTTCTATACATACATTATATCCCCCACCTTGACATAAGGTAAATAACAGGTCAAGGGTCCTGTTAGTGTTGATTTAGCCCGTCTACTCTGTTATAACTACATTAAAAGCATCATAAACGGACTGATCCCGTTTGGAACTAGGTTAATCAAACAGTCACATTTTATTACATTGGCAACAAGGATGGACAGAGCCTAGTGTGGGTGAGAGACTAGTTGAGTGAAAATAATTACCTCAGGCAGTTAACGAGTAAGCTAGCTACGATGGCAAAGTACAGAAAAATTAACTAATATGAGCCAGAGGTGGACGACTGGCGGCAACATGTTGAACATTTGGGTTAGGGTTTTATTTTGAGGCAAACGGAATTACAAATGATGGGAAGAAGAGGGCTATTTTTCTCAGTGCATGCGATAGCAAAGTTTTGCCGTGTTACACGACTTTTGCCAAAAAATGAATGAGCACTACAAATGAACACTACTCCAAAACCCAGTGTGATAGTGCAGTGTTTCAAATTTCATGGACAATCAGTGGCATCGTTTGTGGCTGAACCACAGAGACTCACAGAGTTCTGTGAATTTGGCTTGGGACTTGGGCATGACTGGGATAGACTGGTGTGGAGCTGACCATCTGAGACAGTGGCAAAGGACGTGGCTGAGCTGCAGCAGCAGGGGTTGGTGGACCCAGTGAAGAAAATCCAGCCCAGCACCGAGCAGGTTTCTACAATGGGTAGATGTTACCATTGCAGCAGGACCCACGGTGCTGTGGACTGCAGGTTCGTTTATACAGTGTGTCATTCATGCCACAAGAGAGGGCACTTGACCCGCAAACACTGCAGCAGCGGCTGTCAAAAAAACCCACAAAACATAGACAATAAAAAGGTCAGTGATGCACATTTTCTGGAGGGAGATGAAAACAAAGAGGGACATTGTTATTCACTTTTTCAAGGACAGGAAGTGGAACCATAGAGAGTTAATATGGACATTATTGGACATGGAAGTGGATACTGGAGCATGTGTGACCTTAGTGAATGAGGACATAAAAAAGGCTGGGAGGAAAATAACAGCAAACCAGTCAACTTGAGGACATACACAGGATACAAAGTGAAAGTGTTTGGAAAGTGTACAATTTAAAAGAGATACAGCCATTGTGTGTGGTTCAGGGGGAGGGCCTGAACTTACTGGGGAGAAACTGGCTTAAAGTAATTAAGATGGACTGGAGGGCTGTTTTCAAACTGGAGACAGAACAGCCACTTGAACTTTAATCACTCCTTACCCACCACAAAACAGTGTTTGAGGTAGGGCTGGGAATCCTTGTGGGGGCCACAGCAAAAATCAATGTGGAGCCAGATGCAAAGCCAATGCATTTTAAAGCCAGTCCCCTACCCTTTGCTTTGAATGATAAAGTGGAAACTGAGCTGACCAGGTTAGAAACTCTGGGTATTATCGAGCCTGTTAGCTTTTCAGAGTGGGCAGCACCCATTGTGCCAGTAATCAAACAGGACAAATCCATTATATGTGGGGACTACAAAGACACAGTAAACCAAGTGTCAAAACTAGACAACTACCCTTTACCAAAAACCAAGGACCTCCTGGCTGCATTTTCCAACACCCCATGGACAACCTCTTACTGCGTTCATCGCAGATGGTGTACTCAGGGTACAGGATCGACCGCAATGGAATACACCCAGTTGCAGACATGGTTTTAGCCATTAAAAATGCCCTAAAACTTGGCATTTTATCTCGGTGGGTTTGTTGTTTGAGAGAAATGGTTGTTCAGCTGAAAATATTGTTCTTCCCTCTCCCAAGTCCCTGCTGGCTGGTTTGGAGTTCAGTCAACTACTAGTGAACCATTGTTTTTGTTTCAACAATTGTCTATTTGTGATGTTCTTGATGCGTTGCTTAAAATTGATGTTAAGGAATCCACTGGGGATGATATGCTTGATTCTTTCCTGTTACAGCTTCCCACTCCCCTGATTGTGGAGTCATTAACTCATATTTTTTATTTGCTCAGGTGTTATCCCCAAGGTTTGGAAGACAGCCCATGTGCTTCCTCTCCATAAGGATGGTGACCCTGCTGACCTAGATAATTATCATCCAATATCAAAGCTATCCTGCCTTTCTAAAGTACTACAATCACTACCAACTCACAGTTAAAAACACTTTTAACTTCCCATTCTATTTTAAATGTGCATCAATCTGACTTTAGACCTGGACATAGTACAGTATCAGCTGCTACACTTGTTTTACATGATGTGTTAAATAGACCAAAAAAATCATTGTGTTGCCTTATTCATAGACCTCTCCAAGGCTTTCGATATGGTCAAACTCAATTTATATCTTTTGATGATTAAATCAGGTTTTCTGGATATAATAAAGGGTGTCCCACAAGGCTCGATTCTTGGTCTAGTTCTTTTTACTATTTAAATAAACAATATTGGGTCTTCTGTACAAAACTGTAACCTCCATTTGTATGCTGATTATGCTGTTGTATATTCTGTTGCCCCTACAGTTGAACAGGATTATTCTGAGCTTCAGGCTGCATTTACTGCTCTTCAGAAAGCCCTTGTTAAATTGAAATTGGTACATTTCAAAAAACAAGTATAGGTTATTTTCCAGATCACAGAAAAATGCATCTGATGACTTATGCGTACGTACTTTGGGTGGTGCCCCAATTGAGCGTACTCCTCGTTAGAAATACCTGGGCATCTACAGTGCCCTGCGTAAGTAATAGGACAGTGTTTTCTTCATTTGGCTCTATACTACAAAAGTTTGGGTTTGAAATCAAAATGGGTTAGGGTTAGAGTAGAGATTCACAGTTTTTATTTGAGGGTATTTGGGTAAATATTTGTGTCACCATTCAGAAATGGTGTCAGGGCACTAAAAGTAATGGGACAATTGCCTTGACAGGTGTTTCTGGTAAGTCAGGTGTGTTTCATCACATACTTGATTCTAGGCTTTACGTTTTCCTTTGGAGTTTGCCTTTGGTGTCCGTCAACATGAGGACCAAATACTATTAGACCAAATGCTAATTAAGCACTAAACATCAGTGCTTATTTTGGAAATGATATGAATCTGTCCCATTACTTTTGGTGCCCTGAAATAGAGGGACTGTATAAAAAGTGTTGTAATTTCGGAATGGTGACACTAAAATGTATCACAATACCCTGAAATGAAAGCTGAGAATCTATATTTTAACCTCATAGTAATTGTTTGATGTTTCATTCTGTCCCATTGCGTACGCAGTACACTGTACATTGATGATGATCTTCCTTTTAAATTACATATAGAAAATCAAATTAAAAAAAGTAAGAATCAGACTCGGTCCAGCCTTACAAAAATAGGAAACGGATAGTCAAGCGACAACTTTACCTGTAATTGACTATGGCGATATTGTATACATGCATGCTCCCACTAGCACATTAAAATCCTTGGATGCTACTGTATATATCACAGCACACTCCGGTTTATAATCAGCAACAGATATACCACTCATCATTGTACTCTATGCTAGAATGTGGGTTTCCCTGGCTAATCGAAGATCATGCCATTAGCTTATTTTAGGTCATAAAGCACCTTCCAGAAACTTGAATTGAATTGGAGGGTTAGGGTTGACTAACTACAGACTGGCTAGTTTTTGAGGTTCCCTATGCTTCCATAGTTTTTGGGAGAACAGCTTTTAGTGTTCATGCCCCATTGTCTTGGAATGGCCTTCAGGAGGCACTAAAGCTAAAGTGATTCTTATCTATTGCTTTTTTTCTGTTATCCATATTGTTTGTTCTTATCTAAATTGTGCTTATGTTTTAAGGGATTATATGATTGTTGTTATTCTTTTCTCTTTTTTCCATTCATTCTTTTGTAGATTTCCATTTTTTCCCCTCTGCTTGTTTTTCCTTGAAATATTGTATGATTTTGTCTGTCTGTAGGTTTTTATTTTATCCCCATGTACCTTGTTGTTGCAGGACTCTTCTGTAAAAGAAACTCAGGTCTCAGTAAGATCTCCCCTGTATAAATAAAGGATTAAAAAAAGACTTTTTTTTTTTTTTTTTAAGTCTTGGCCCGCAGTTACATCTGGTAACCGATCATCGATGCGAACATAGAAGCAGCAGTCAGAAAATGGTACACGTCAAACAAACCAGGCTACACCAGTGGCTGCACCCCTACATCCTTGGATGAGAGTGCATATAGACTTGTGTGGCTCATTGATGAGAAAATGTTCCTGATAGCCATTGACATGCATTCTAATTGGATTTAGGCATATCCCATGACCTCAACAACCTCATCTTTGACTATAGAGAAGCTGCGTAGCATCTTTAGAGGCTCTGGTTGTAATGGTCAGGCTAGTGAACCCAAATGCAGAACAGAGAGAACAAAGGCAGATAATGGTTAAACCCAACCAGATGGGTGTGTTTATTGTAGAGGCAAGGGTGTGCTAGGAGGGAGGATGAGGGAGTACGGAGTAGCAGGGTGGAATGGCAAGCAGGGAAGGTGGCAGGGCAGGCAGGCAGGTAGACAGGACAGGTAGACAGGTCAGGCAGGTAGACAGGGCAGGCAGGACAGCTAACAGGAGACTGGAGTCAGAGGCAGGAGTCAGGCTGGGGTACTGCAGGAACAGGGAAACAGGTATTAATAAATACATCAGAATACTGGTGGGACAGTATATAAAAAGGCTGAAAGTGCGACTTAACAGACAATCTGAAGCTACGATCTGACAGCGTGGTGAAGTCTGGACCAGGTCTTTATGGCAGGGCTAATGATGGGAAGATGACAGACAGCTGGTAACCTGACTCCTGCACACCTGACTCCACTTCTGACCATCAGGGAGAGAGTGACAGAGCGAGAGCAGGAGAGGAGGGGTACTGCAGGCAAGATGGAAGTGGAGGTCGTGACACTGGTGAGTGACAATAGGCCGAGCCTGGTCAGTGCTGAGTTTGAAGAATTCCTAAAAAGGAACTGGATAAAGCATGTGACCTCTGGAATGAGAGAGACCGGGGGAGGGGAGGGAGGGGGGGAATTAATGTGTTGACTTTCTATACCGGCATTATAATCCCCACCTTGACATAAGGTAAACAAGTGTACAGTAAACATGTTGTCCCCCACAAATGATGTAGCACCCCTCCTTTTATGAATTGGGAATTGGTGACAGTTATTCAGACGTATGACACAAGTTACCGGAACGTGTAGTGCTTATTTGATGCATGACAGCTTTGGATTTATTTATTTGGATTTATTTATTTTATCTGCTTCTTTCTGAATATTTTAGATTAATTTGGTTTACATTAATAATAAACATTCATACAGAAGCAGAACTACACACATATACTGTATATAGTACAAAGTGAGTGAATTTCATACTGCAATTTTTCCACCTTTGTTTTCAATTGAAAGTTGGCCAACCTGCACAATGCATATTGATGGTTATAGTTAGTGTGTCAACATGAAAGGAATAGTGGAATGATTGGCTTTTGTGACATGTACTTGTTGTGACATTTTGAAAAATGTACACATACACAATAACAACACATCTTTAAATAGTCTGCGTTATGCTCTGAAAATGTCAAGTATAACGTGCAAACAAATGTGACAGTAGTCAGTGACCTGGTGGTGACAACTTGTGGTGGAGCTGAAATAGGTGAGCCATCACTTCCAGGCAAAACTGTTCTTTTTATAATTTGGAACATGTGAGAAAATGACAGTTGACATAAACCAAGTATCTGATCTGCTTTATAGAGTTGCCTGTGATTTCAAATGTAGCATTTTGGGTTCAGATAAAAAAGTGAAGGGATATTCTTTTATCTTGATTGTGAAATAGAAATTAATGCACATATCACATACATGTATATGCTGTAATGTACAGTGCCTTCAGAAAGTATTCAGACCCCTTCACTTTTTCCACATTTTGTTGTGTTATAGACTCAATTTAAAATGGATTAAATTAAAAGAATTTGCCATCAATCCACACACAATACCCCAGAATGACAAAGCGAAAACAGGTTTTTAGAATTTTCAGCAAATTTAATAAATTTAAGGTACAGTAGAATATGATTAATAATAAAAGCAATGGTGTTCAGTCCTTATGGCTTCGACCAGGGTATACTCAAAGAAGGGGTACTCAGAGGGGGGATACACTCCTCCTCAGTTATAAGACTGCAAGAGTGTTAGTCATACAATAGGACATGATTGTGAAAAATACCACTGCATCATATAATTTGCCTCTGAGCCATCCTGAGGTTCTACCCCATTTAGATCAATTTCCAACCCCCCAATGCAATTCTGAGCCATCATGGGTATAGCTGTCTGTTAACCATTTTAGAGATTTTTCTTTTTGGTGACTGTGACCCAAGGTGAACAGTACAGCATAGCCTTTTGTCCTGAAAGGCTTCAAGTCTCTCTCTCTCTCTCTCTCTCTCGCTGTGAACCACAAAGTTGAGTTGACATGGGCACTAAGTTGGTAATTAGTTTGTCAACGTTTCAGTTAGAGCAGAGGCGGTGGGTGGGTGGAATAATTGAATAATGAGTTGATGTGCTGTCGTCCCCATCAATCAAAATTTCACTGCAAATTTTGGAGTGGATAGGCATGTTTATTCTTCTGACCAGCTCCATATTTTTGGCAATTGCCTTGCTGGATTCTCACAGGGGACCATTCATTTTTGACAAATAAAATTACCATATATGCAGGCAACCAATTTAACCACGAGTTGAAGTGCCTATGATAACATTATCTAACTACTCCGACAGAAATAAGCCAAGAGTGCATTTATCATTTGCATCAGCTAAATAAATATTATTCAGTATCGCTCGCGACCCAAAGTAATAACCAGAATTATCTGCCACTTTGGTTTTGTCTGACTTCTTCAGTCACCTATATTATTCTCCCCTCCCAATATCTTTTCAGTTTGTGTGTAAAGGCTCTCTGAGTGTATTTTACCATAAAGTAGGTATGCATATTTTTCAATATGCATGATATCATTATTCTGAGGTAGTAATTGGCGCAGAGAACGATTCATGTATGCAATATTGGTCATTCAATGTTTTAGGGAATATAGCCTTCTTAATTTAGTAATGCAAGAATAGTTCCACATATTTGTAGAGGATGGTGGTAAGAGGGATTTCCGTCCACTGCTGTGTCCATTATGATGAAGTAAATGTCTATTTTCGTCTATTGTTAATTGAACGTGGAATGGCTAATTTGTGATATGAACACTCCAATTTACTGCTCAGCCTATATTGGTGCCAAGTTTGTGCTGGTTGGAGCAGACGCAACAATAAGTGACACCAAATTACCAAAACGATCTTTGCACATGGTGTTTGCGCTGCCGCCACCTTTTTAGCAGAAGCAAATTGGGGCCCAGAGAATGAACAGACATTTAAAACGTCTGTAATTGTAGATACAGTATGTAATCACATCCAGGGGAAAACATTCATGGCTTTTAGCTAAGTGACCTTGTACCAGTTAGAGAGGGGAATGTTTGGGGTTATAACTGAAATGCAAGGACGGGCAACCTTTTTTCTGGCCAAGCGTCACACTATCAGTCATGGTGCAGCAAAGAGGCCACCTGGGATTTAACAGGCCTGATGGCCGCTCAGCCAATTGATTCCTTGGCAATTCAAAGAGAAACTGCAGCCCTTACCGCGACTGCCCCTCCCTACCCCCCTCTCTCTGGGCTCAGAAATGAAAGAGCTGTGCTTCACAGGACAGTGGCCGGAGTCGCCACAAATCGATAACTCAGTATATCGCCAGAAGGTCAAAAATGAACTTCCACTGTGCTAAAATCAATCAGGGTTGACAAGTCAAAAAACAGCTGTTTCTAATGAGGCATACCAGGGGACTGGAGTCCCATTAGTAAGACTGGTACAGACTTAAACAATAGCAATGGTAATCTGTTTGAGAGGGATGGTTTAACAAGGTAAGATACATTTGTGGAACTCATATTTGAGCTAAGATTCTCAGAGATAGTTAGCTAGATGTCACTTTACCAGGATCTCATTTTCCAAGGTTCAATTATTGTTCTCTCACCTCACAATAGGTTCTATATTACACACATATGTATGGAATTCATCAGGAAATGATATGCCACATTTTGGACTGCCACAGAACACACCAATTTATCTCTATTCACTCTAAAGACACAACGCTTCGTTACAGTGTTGCAAGCATATAGAGGTATCTATGGTTGCAAGCCCCTCCATAGATAATTGGCTGAGTGATCACCCATAGAGGAATGTGGAACAAGTGCTTAGGAGCAGAGAAAGTTACAGTATGTCTGTCAAAGAGCCAATTAAGTGTATGGTGCAGGATTTACCTGTCTCCCTAGCTCACTGAAGGTAAAGAGAGGGACAGGAGAGAGGATGAATCCAAATACTTTCAAGTGCCTTAGGAGAGAGGATGAATCCAAATACTTGAAAGTGCCCTCCTCTATCTTGTTCTTGTTCCTCGTCGTCAGCTGTCTGGAGAACCTGGACAGATGCAGTACTTTAGGAGACAAAAAGCATAATTGAAAATGGAGAAGACCTGAGTCGAAATAGTATTGTTTTCTTTTACTTATTGTTTTGGTTCCATTACTCCGAGCAAACTCAATCAAGCCCACCTAAAGTAACTCAACCCAAGTGTGGTAGGTACAGTGGACTGTAGGTGGAATATGTGTCACATGCTATATCTTTCTATGTCTCCCCATGTGCGGCAAAGTCGCCTAAAAAGATCAATACACAAGGCCTATTTTAACAAGCAGAGATGACACACTTGGGATGGTTTGCCTGTTGAATGTCGGTCAAAACTTCAACAAATCTGAAATAAGAAATTGTATCTGTTGAGCTGAAGAACATTGAGTGTCCAAGGTCAACATACCCAGTAGACCTAGTACAATGTTGGAGACATGGTATAGTAGTGCAACAGTATTGAAACTCTGAACAGGAAAGTGGGGCAGAAGTGGACTTGTTTAATTAATATGGTGTTGCTGCCATCTACTAGTGTTATGGGTTGAGAATAGAAGACCAACGATGAGAGTATTTATGCACAATACAAATGAATTACCAAGTTGGATGCAAGTAAGAATGTGTGGGTACAGATATGAAAAAGATATATACAAAAAAGAGAGATTCATGTACTTTCATTTGTTTCTGAGAAGCGTGTGTTCTCCAACTACGTGAAATGAGATAATCAACTAGGGAAAGAAACATAGCATTTCCAAGGGGTTCATCACTCAAACGCTCTACTTGTCCTCTCTTCTTTGTCGGAAAATGCTGAAATATTCATTACATGCTTGAGGACATTTCACTTTATTGATCGTGCCTCCCCTGTTTCATGGTGCATATTGATTTTCTTGACTGGTTTTCACATTCTGTAGAAAGGAACATACTGTACAGTGCAGCGTGTTTTTTCATTTTCTTTTGCCGCTATACTGTAAGGTGTGGCAGAATCCAATTAAATCAGTATTACCCACACAATTTACTGGGGTGGAGGCAATGTCTCCAAGCGCCTGTCATTGTAGCATCACCAAGGTCCTCCCATTCAATTCTATGCACACTCTGAATCTTTGTCTGATTCATGTTGTCTTCTCTCTTACCTGGTCATCATTCCAAGATATTGTTATATTATAGGAACTGCTACAGCAAATCAGTTTGGTATGTATACCCTTGTAATATTACCTACATTATGACAGTATTAAAAGGTCTCCTGTTAATTAAAAGGACACCTTTCCAACTATTTATAAATCCTAGCTGTTCACAAACTTCTCTTCATCAATTACAATTCGACAGGTTGCTTTGCTGTTGTGCTTTAAAAATAACCTGTTGACCTTGCTTGAACAGTTACAACATTTTTCTTGTTGAATGGAGGATTTACGTGGCAGTATGCTTGCATGAAATCATACTTTTGACATTGCAGTGTGTCTCTGGGGAAACAGTGTTATTTGTTTTCCTTTGAGACCATAGGCTTAGATATTTTTCATACTTTGCTTTGACACTTCATAAATATTGTACATTATTTGCCTACTTGCCAGAATGGTTTCTTTTCAGTGAGTGCCCAATTTAGGTCAAATTAACCACAAAATTAAAAATATAATACACCCAATTAAGAGGTAATAAACATTTTAGAGCAATGATCTTGTAATTACAAAAATCCTATCCTGACATTTTACCTTCTTATAGTCTTGAGCCTCAAATACACATCCAACCATGCTAACCATTTGCAAAACATTCCTTTATTATAAATAAAGTATTTGTATAAAAATCGGCATGCTTAAACCATGGCATTTACAGATTTCACAACTCAAGGCTAAAAATGTGTTAGCCGATGCAGAGACAAACTCATCTCGTAATGCAGGTCAGACGACATGAGACAAGAATTAGAAATCTTCACAACCACAAAATACGTACAATCAGAATAACAACTAACATGGTTGATCCCAACAATAATCTTTTAAAATTTGTTTTCCCCCTCTTTGATCACCATCCTATTTTTTGTGTCTTGGATGGTTTGTTTAGTGACCATTAGCTTTGTTTTGTCTGCTTGCAGGAGGCCCAACACAGACATATTTATTTATCTGCCACCCTCTTGTTTTGACACTGAGCAATCTCAATGTCTCTTGTTTGTTGGAAGTTCTGGTCATCTCTGGATCTGATACCTCCAATTCTGCATGTGGAATGCCCCGGTAATCCACATTTCAGAGCTTCTCTCTTCAAATGGCATGGTTAGTGTAGCTGACATAAGTTGTTTTGGTTGATGGCACTACAAAAAGAAAAAAGGGAGAGATTGATAGTTTGCTTATCTACAATAGTTTACACCATAGATTTAGATCAGTGGTCTACTGTACATGAAGCATCATTGACAATCCTTCCATCAAAATTCAGTAGTTAGCCTTGATTACACATTTAGAATATTGTTTTCAAGCCTACCATTGTAATTTGTGTGTGAGATCAATCATGATTTCATTCACAAGCTTGTGTTGAGAAATGTTATGAAATTCTACATTGGTAAAAATAATAATAAATTAAGTTTTAAATTGGGAGAAAAAAAGTGCAGTCAGCACAAATTTGACAGGTAAACAAACATAACCTTGCTGCATGAAATCTCAAACCTGTGCAGACGGAACTGAGAAAGGGCTTTGAAATCTTAATCCGAGCAATAAATTGTTCTATTCCCAGATGACTTAGATGAGAGCTTAATTTATCTTATCAACAAGCACATAGATAATTATGTGTACATTTACAGTTAAGGTGATTCAGCATTTTCAGCAAAACGCCAAAATACAAGTCTAAATGAAATTTAGAATGTTGAACCCCCCCCAAAACAATACAAACGTATGGCTGAATCCTCTCTTTAGATCTGTGTTGGTAACTGGGACTTAGTTAACTGGAGATTAATCATGCATTGATGTCAATGAACAAAATAAAAGTTTTCATACTGATCTCAAGAAAGGATTCAGCCTACAAATAAAAGGAAGTCCTCCCAACCAGATCATACTTTAATAAAACCTGGTCTCTCTCTGTGAGACTATCCTGGATAGATACAAGAGTCAAATAAAATCACTCACTGTTGGCATCCATGCCCTCGCAGAGTTCTGTCTTCACCTCTCCATTGGGTCGCTCGGCGGCCAGATGGGACAGCTTGCTGGTCATGGTGGCGGCGGTGGCGATGACCTTGAAGCTGCGCTTGCGCTTGGGCACGTTCTGCTCCGGGTGGAAGAGGATGATGTAGACCTTGGGCATGTAGAGCATCCCCAGTGAGACGCAGGCGCTCAGGCTGAGGGAGATGGTCAATGTGGCGGTCTGGATGTACATCTGAGACAGAAACAGATGGAGGGGGAGAGAGAGGGAGAGTGACCAATCAGTAAGTCCCAAGTGCTTCAAAGAGATGCTTGAGGAACGAGGGATCCTTTGTGGTTCCATGAGAAAGCAACTTGTGTCATTCCTATACACTGTAGTTACAGAGTTAATATCAGATACATAATTGCTGAAGGTGGTATTTCTTGTTCAACGGTTGTGCTTTTAATGTGCATTTCAATGTCATTGTAAACTGAAGCCATCTATACATTTTCTAACATTTCGCTGAAGTTATCTTATCTAAAATAACTTACAGTCAATGCATAAAGAAGTCTGGGATGGAACTTGGATCAAACTCACAATCAAAGTCTTTGGTTAAGGTGCATTTCAACCAACCAAACATCCTCTCTGCCCACTTACCGTGTACATAGTGTGTTCCCATAAAATGATCACTCACAGTACATTATTGTGGGACCTTCCAACCACATAAGGTAACCCCAACCACATGTCCACACCCCCCACCCCCACCCCCACATGCTGGGCTCAACCAGGCCATACAAGCTCATGCCATGTTACACTACCTTAGCGCCGGTCGAAAACTGCTGACACAAACACCCACATGCCAAACACCACTGCTCTGAGACCACCTGAGTAGTCATGGCAACAGCCTTAGAATCTTGAGCACAACTAATAGTGCTCTCATTGAGTGGTAAGCTGACAGTGGGAATCCTCAAAGGAGATCTACCCATCCATGTCTACAGATTTACTACAGAGTGGTCCTAAATAATGAAGAAGAACTCGGAACAGATGGCAAGTCTCCCTTGAGTCCAAACATCTCTACAGTGGAAGCAATTACATCACACATTAAGGTATCATTATAAAAATGTATGGTAGACATACATAAAGCATACACAAGAATAAAACCATTTAGTGAGCCTCTGAGGAACAACATCTAGAATGATTTATTTTGGGACAACATTTTTTTTTATTACAGACTCACTGATGCACACATTTCAAGGTCAACCGGCAAACATAAAACCATTCCAGTAGAAATGTTTCTAAGAAATCTATCAATGTTATTATCTTTGCCTGAAATCCTAAAAATTAAGTCCCCGCAGGTATCTTAATTGAAACTTGTCGTTTTCTAGTGGGTCTCCAGTTGGGGCAACTCAAAACTGGTGACGAGCCCTACTAGTTTGAACTAGTTCAGCAACCTCCTTAGATCTATAAAAAGAGTGATAGTGTGGGGCTTCAAAAGGCAAGAACCAAAAACCGATAACTCTTGCTTCTAGGTCAGCCAGGAATCTGGGCCATGAAGCTCAGTGACATTTACCCCCAGCGCCTGGCGATGTGGTGACAGCGCCAGAGAGACAAGAGAATGACTGCATCCTAAGCACACAGTTTGGAATGAAAGTGGGGGAAATGGGAAGGAGGCTTGGGAGTAATCCAATTGTAAGTACGTATGGACAAAAGAAGGCCTGAGATGGGGCAAAGATGTTCATTTGAATAGCTTGTCCGTTAATATCAATAGGATTCTCCCATTCAGTCTTCTCCCTTTAGAGGAACATTTGGGATAGTGATGCACTTGTATCATTTGAGCCCAAATCTCCACCTGCTACCTCCACCTGACTACCAGCGTGTAATGGCCCACTTTCTGCTGTATAGCCTTTGTGTCTACTCTAAGTGCCACTTACATTTAGACTAGAAGCATGTAAAGTCCAAATAGCAGTTTTACAGATGACTACTCATTCTACTCTACTTAAACTCTATGTCAAAACTTGAAAAACACATCATCTTGAAAGGGCTTCATAGACTTCAGTGTCCTAGCTGGTCTATGATATGTGTATGCCATCAGAAATATAAGGTGTTTTGCTACTTTCACTCATATCAATTTATTTTGTGGGTCTTTCTAAAGTTTTTGAAAGCGCGCAATTATCTTCGATTCACTGCAGATCTCATATGCTTGAACTTGTTGAAATGCGAACCACATTGTTATTGCTACTATCCATAGCTATCATTTAAGCTCCATTTTGTTGAAGTTTTATTTTCTATGAACAGACGGTTTGAAATGAAAGAGAACATATTGTGGTGATTGGTGAAGTAAGACGCAAATTAGTTTTCAGTCTCTTTATTGACTAGCAAGCTGAGAGACAAAGACTTACTTAACATGAAATTTAACACTGGGGTCATCAAACCGAACAACAATGTCACCTATGGTTTCAGTACTTAATAACGTAACTCTCCAAGTTTGAACACAATGCATGCTGGGAACAGGAAGGCACAATACTAACAGTGTAGCCCCGTCGCTACACTGTCCCCACCAGCATGTCACCTGTCCTCAGCCGACAACAAAGTCCCTATAGCGACGGGGAAGCCGTCCCCGCCGCCTACGAACCCGCGGGGTTGCGGGTCCCTGTTACCCACTATCCGTTTGGTTGGGAGGGCTTGTGGGTGTTGGTGAAACCATGCCAGATGAACTGGATTGGTCTGCAGGTCCATCAGCCAAGGGGTGGTAAGGTGCCAAGCGGTCCCTTATGAAAAACCTCTACCCGCCCCTAGACACACAACTACACTGTGCACAACATCCGAAAGCTGCTCCAACACCTCACAGGGCCCCACCCACTGACTGGTAAGTTTTGATGAGACTCCCCTCTTCCAAGTTGGGTTGTAGACTCACACCTTCTCTCTGATCAGGGCCGCGAAGGTACGGCCCTGACCACAAATGTCATACGCCTGCTTTTGCTTTGCCCTCACCTGTTCCTGGTGCTGCCGGGCGAAATTGTGTGCCTCAGCCAGACATTGTTGAATGTGTTGAGTGTACACCTCAGTGAATACCTGCGCCTCGAAGTTCCTCCCCTGATTATTCCCCTGTGTAGTTCCTCGGGCGCACCGAACCGACAAAACATCTCGCGTTGGGGACCGCATATGCCTGACCATTTCGTAAAATAGTCCATGGCCACAAGGACGTAGCGGTTCCCATTGTCCGTGGTGGGAAATGGACCAGTGTCTTTCCTGCAACCGGCCCAGTAAAACTGTTAGCACAGCCTGTTCAAGGTCTTGGCCACCCCGTAGTGACCTGCCCCCACCAAGCCGTGAACTGCCTGTAGCACCCGTTGGCACCAGTCCATGGGCACCATTAACTGCCACACACTTCTTCCCCGGCCCGGCACATACCAGGGTGGCCCACTGGGAAAAGTAGGGCCCCCCAGATCCTCACAAACTTCAACAGGTGCACCAAAAAGAGTATCCTGTCTGGCTGTATCACCGCCTGGTACGGCAGCTGTACCGCCCTCGACCGCAAGGTTCTGCAGAGGGTGGTGAAAACGGATCAGTTCATCACAGGTCGTGAGCTCCCAGCCGTGCAGGACATCTATTCCGGGAGGTGCAAGAGGATGGCAAGACAATCAGGAACCATAGCCACCCCAGCCATGCCCTGTTCTCTCCATCTGGCAAATGGTACAGCTTCTACCCGTAGGCCATAAGACTGCTCAACTGACACCACCTCAGGTGTTCACATCATCTGTGCAGGCATAAGAGAGCTGTCAATGTGTCGATTAGAAGTTTTGCATTTGCCTTTGGAGTTTGCTATTGGTGTCTGTCAACATGAGGACCAAAGTGATGTCAATTAAGGTCAAGGAAGCCTTTATTAGGCTAAAAAATCTGAAACATAGCCAAAAATTGACAGTTTGGAACATAATTAAAAAGAAGACAAAAAAGCACTGGTGACCTCAGCAATCGCAAACTGGCTGGGAGGCCAAAGCAGACTTCTACAGTGGATGAGCAAAGAATGAAACCATAATTAAGAAAAACCCCAAAACAACTGTCCCACAGATCAGGAACACACTCCAGGAGGTAGGAGTGGATGTGTCAGAGACACCATCCACAGAATATCACCAGCCAAACTACAGAAGCTTCACTGCAAGGTACAAACCACTTCAAAAAGGTTTTTTTGGTTGTGGTTTCAAACTGTGTCATAAAGAACAATGTATTCAATCATAGTGCATGGAGAAATTACAAATATAGCTTATGTCAATGTTAACTACAGCATTCAAGTTATATTCATGTAATGACATTTTATTTCTTCCCTTTAGTTAGGAATCAACGGCCAACCTTGTTACATTGGATCATGACTGTCAAATAATGACATGTACTGTAGAAAACTTTCCTTTACAGTTCACATGCAACTTTGTCACAATGTTGGGTGATTGCCATGAAATGCTGATTTTCAATTGTAAGATGGTATGATGCCGACCGTCGACTGCCAATGTTAAGAAAACTTTCATTTTCAACCTATGATGTACAATGTAGCAATGTTGGATGATGACCATCAAATGACAACCATAAACCAAGTTGCCATGGTATGATGGCGTTATCACATTCTGCTGTGTAACATTGTTCCACAGTTATTATCCATCGTCTCTCATCGTCTCGCACAAGTCAGTGAATCAACATTCTTTTCCATAAGTTTATACAATGTTTGGATTTAGACATTGCTGCACCATACCATTTTCCATCCTGACTGATATACAACAATACAACCAAAAAACAATGTTAATACAATGTAGGTCTTTCTAAAATGCCAATGGGGAAGTGTTATTGTTCATTTTGAGTATATACATTTAGTATATAAAATTGGGTCTAAAATGAAAGCTAAGAGTCTATATTTTGGGGAAATGAAGTAAGAAATACATTTCTCAACCACCTTCCATCATAAGAATAGGAATAAGCAAAGGCATTGACTTCTGGTCAAACATAAAAAAGCCTTAGAAAAGCATCTAAGAAAAATCTACCAGAAAAAAAAGTATTTAAAGGTGTTTAGAAAAACATCAAACCTCATTAATGTTCATGTAACACAAGTAAGAAGTATATGTAGACCTTCCAAATACTAGTGTTTTAACTGATATTGATTTAGTTTATGATTTAATAAGTTATCAAAACTTACCGATTTGGTAACAGAATGACCAAATCAAATCAGTAATGGAACATTCACTTATTGTACAGGTTGTACGGAACCTAAAAGGGTTCTTCTGCTGTCTCAGTGGGAGAACCCTTTAAGGAACCCTTTTGGTTTTTCACAGAGGGTTCTACATGGAACTTCCAAAAGGGACAGCCGAAAAGCAGTGGAAAATCATGCTGTAGTTAGAAACCACTACATCAACATCTCCACCATGCACCGCATCTACATCCTCATCATGCTTCAATAGATGGAGACTTAATTGTTGTTGATAACAGTGGAGGAAGCAAAGCTAGCAAATCACACACTTACACAGTAGAGCGCTAGTAACTTCCATTAAGAATGATGACATACATGTTGTACACTTCTGCAAAAAGGACAGCAAGGGATTTGTCTTCATCATTAAGGATTGCACTGACACACATGGTGTGGTGTCCCTAAGATAGATTATTAGGATCCTTCCCACACCAGTTGCAGTCAATAAATAATGTTTTTTGCAGAGGCTCTCTAAGCAATCTAGGAGCTGATTGAGTGCTCTGTGTGTGTCTGTACATGACATAGGCCTACTGTACTTCTATGTTGTCAAAATATTTGGTGCCAAAGTTAGGCTATTTATTGTGGTATAATGAAGAAAAACGAAAGAAAAAAAATGTCTTTGATCACATTAAATGAACAATTTCAAAGGCAGGTTTATGCTGCTTGTGTTTTGTGACTTTCTATACATTTCCCTTAATTGTAATTATAAGTTTATAAAACAGTACATTATTACCTTAATGAGAATGTCTATTGTATACATTTGCCTCCCTATTTTAGCTACATCTTCAGGCACAAAACTACATTTAAATGCAGAAATTATGGATTTCTGTAAGGGACCCATGCAGTCATTCTGTTACTGGATGTAATTCCACTTCACATACTGTAGCTCAACAACCAAGAGAGATATTTTCAAGGTATGATATGATAGCTTATACCCCATCCCTTGGAGCAGATAGTTTTGGGGAAACATGGTTACATAAAAAACCCAGGGAATTTTTAGTGTCATTCTGTTACCCAACTTTACAGTTGCACAGTTGCACAAAGAGGCAGACAGGTGGATTTACATGCAAGAGGAGCGAGTGAGAGAAAGTTGGATGTGCAATGTGCATTATGACATAGAAGGGAGGGCAGAGACGATGATTTGCAAGCAAGCAGCAAGTCGAAAAAGTGGTAGGTAAGGAGTAAGCAGTGTTGAAGTTGAACAAATATAAATATGATGCTCCTGACCACATGTATTGACTTGGGTATTCTAAAAACATATTGGAGCTCTTTCCTCCGTTTATCAAACAAACATCATGGTCTGTGAGTACCACAAAACAGTAATGTAAAAACAAGACAGTTGTCCAAGTTTCATGATGCTGATATCTTCTAACAACAGGGATCAACTCTAATGATGAGGTTGTTTTAATGATGAGTCACAGCACCCTCCAGATTTTGAAGTATGAGCCCTGGGACAACCAAAGCCCCAGCCTTCCCAGCTTGAGCTGAACTCAATTAAGTCAAGTAGCCAGTGAACTCTTGGGCTTATAATTGTCTGACATAAAAGGGGGGGGGGGAAACATGCCACCCACTGTAGACTTTGTTCACTATCTACCACTTCTGCCATCAAAGTGAGAAATTGCCCACAATGCCCCAGTCAGCAGGCAATTGTGGGCCAGATTTGATCTTGTGGTGGCACATATGGCTGAGTGCTATTAAGAAGAATATAGTAACAGTATTATTAAGAATATATGTGGGCCAGCTCTGGTATGAGAAATTCAGACCTGATACATTCCTGTAGCTACTCGGCCATCTTTGGTCTGAGTGTGGTTTGGACCTGGGCCACATCCACAACAAAGTTGTACCTGGGCTACCCCACACCACTAACAACTTTGTTCCCCGGGCCAGAAGTTTTTTGTGGCAAAGGCCTGACTTAGTTAAGGAAATCAGACTTGGTCCAGTTCTGGACCATCATTCCAAATGGTTACTGGGCAACATCCACATCTACCAAGATGTGGCCTTTTCATGGTGATGATTGGGCTAAGGTACGGCCACTGGAGCTGGTCCATTTCTGGCTCAGGGAAGAAACATTCTAGCCCAGGCTTGGCCTATTTGTGGAAACAGCCTGGCTTAGTTATGGCAGATGGCCCTGTTCTACTCAAATTGTGGTCCAGATCTGACAACTGTACTCCAACCAGATCGGGCCCCCTTATAGATGTTCTGTTGAGTGTGCTGAGATCCAGCCTTTTGTATGATAACCAGATCACGGTTGCATTGTCTGAAATTTCAAATTTGTATAGTAACTATAGTTCTGTTCCTTTATTCCACGTGTGATGTGTCAAGATTTCAATTGGGTTTTTAAAAGATACCCAATTAAAGAAGGCTTGTTCATAATAATCAAATATTTCCTTCGTCTGAAAATAATCTTTAGGCCAGGAGAAACATAACTATTTAGGTTTGTTTAAATAGCCAATGCTAAATTCAGATAATTGTAGCCACTGCTAATAAAAAAAGGTGCTATGGAAATACTGACCAAGTTTCACATTTGTGGGTTAGGGTTAGGGTTAGAAAAAAATCACCAAGTATTTAATTTGATGCAATTTGAGTAGATTCGGTTGTGCAATTTAAAACTTGGTTGAATGCCCCAAGCACATTTCTTTGTGAGCGGGGTCTAAAATTAGCTGATGTTAGCAGTAGTTGTTTGTTTAAAATAATAAAAAATGATGGATAATGCTGGATACTCTCCAAGTGGGAAACTCAGGTATCATCTTTCTACAATAAGTTGAAAATATCAGAGTTTCCTAGTTCAGACATGTGATGAATGCAGCATACATTTCTTCTACCCCAAAGGCTTCTTTCCAAATAAGGATCCATCTGATTATAACATTAAATATCACAAACGTTTCCTTTCAGGGAAGGCAAACAGTTTGAGCACAAAGGAGGGCAGTAGCGAAACAATACAGAGACTCAACACACAACACACTCACCACATAAAATACAGGTCATATCTAGGCTGTGCTGGGTATTTATTTTAGTTCAGGGCAGATCAAAAACTTTAACAAAATCCATTCTAGTCAGGTTAACTACAATTTAACTGAAGCAATCTAAACTGTTGCATAAGCAGCCTAGCCTTCGGCCTCCTGCCAAAGAACTCCCATCAAATTACATTGAGGCCATAGCTTACATCCAGCCTTAATGAGTGGATGGGTATCAAGTGTGTTGTCTTCACCGGCCACACCTGAGTCTAATTGGGTGTCTCCTATAAATGGAGGATCTGTCAAGTGTTTGGAGAGTTTATTGGAAGTCAGAGAAAGCTGATGTGTTACCAGTTTGTTTGCTTATCCAATTTGTTCAGAAATAAATAGTGTACCCTGCGTAAGTAATGGAGTAATCAGATGTCCAAATTAAGCATTCAGGTTTAGTACTTGGTCGACAATCTTTTGCATGCAATAACTACCTGAAGTCTGTGATCCATTGCTCCATTGTTTCTGATAAAAAGAAATCTGATATTTCAGCCTAATAATGTCTTCCTTGACTTTCATTGACACTGCTTTAGTCCTCACGTTGACAGACTCCAATAGCATACTCCAAAGGCAAATGCAATGCTCTTATGCCTACACAAATGATGTGACGGAACACACCTGACTTACCAGAAACACCTGTCAAGCCAATTGTCCCATTAATTTTGCGTACCCTGAAATAGGGGGACTATGCATAAAAAGTGTTGTAATTTCTGAATGGTGAAACCGATATGTACACAAATACCATCAAATAAAAGCTGAGAGTCTCTACTTTAACATTATAGATGTTTTGATTTCAGAGCCAAAAGAAGAAAAAAATGCTTCACTGTCCCATTACATATGGAGTCTTGGAACACAGATGATTTGTCTAATGAAATCTAGATTTAGGCCTATCTCAAGTTAATTGGCTCAGATCTTGTCAGTTTGCTTTGAAACTTAGAATTCTGGGATCGCTTAAACCAGGGAGGTCACTCACAACCTGACCAAATCTGAGAATATAGAACAAATAGAATATTCATAACTGAATTATTTTGTCAGTTTAATTCAGATTTGGTCTTTTTTTATTACCTGGCCACACTGACAGATTCATAAAAACCAGATTAGACGAGTCCAGATTTCTTCAAATGATCTGTATGTTTCATTTTATTTGATTTTGCTGAGTCTGTCAGTGTGCTACAGTCAGACCATTTATTTCTAAACACAGACCATTTCTGGAAGTCTATCCTCTTGACTGCTTCTGCTAAATTTGACTGTGGCAAGCTGTAAAACTGCTAAAGTCTGCACACAACTGACAAAAAAACTGCAGCTTTCAGTTATGAATCTCAGATTGTATCACTTCTGTATGCTTCCGTAGTTCTATATTCTTAGCCCAACTGACAAGATCTGAACTGTATGGCCCAGGCTTTAATGTGCACGAAGAATGGCAAGCTTACTTTGTTGAGCATTTCTTTGCAAATCCAAAAGATGACCAAGCAACGACAGTAACATATTTCGTCTACTCTTATTATACATACTGACAATGCTCATCCAGTACTGGTCCCCAACATTCAAACCAACACTGGCCTAGTAACAATGGGAACTTATTAGAGCCATACACCACATACAGTATCAGTATCATAAACAAAGTTCCAACTGTCACCCAGTACTGGTCCTCCACATTGAGACAAAAAGTGGCACAGTAACGACAGGAAGGCATCAGGGCCAGATATCACATTTCAGAGCTGTCCCATGAGCAAAATGCCAACACTCATGCAGCACTGGTAATCCACACTCAGACCAAAGATTTCCAAAAACTACAGGAACTTACCAGAGCTGGCCCATGAGCAAAGTTCCAACTGTCACCCAGTACTAGTCCCTCACATTACTATACAGAAGCCTGGTGCAAACTCAGATTACAAGGCAACCTCACACCTGAACAAATAGGTAAGATTACAGATGTTCTCTGAATCTCACACCTACTCATGAGTAAACAATTCGTTTTAAACTATGCTATGAGATATGAACCCAACCCCACCTTCTGCCTCATAGCCAATAATTTACTGTATCTCTGAGTAAGTATTTGGATCACAGCTTAAACCCTTGGGTGTTCTGTACTACATACATTATAAAGTACTTGTATGAGGCATGTGGCCAATACCACTTGATAAAAAGTGCAAACAAGCACAACATAAAGTGAAGCAATAATGACAAGGATTTGTTGATAACATTGGACACTACTGTGCCCTCTCGCTATGCACCTTTATGCAATGGCATCAGTGTTTGTTCATCCAAAATTATATATGGGTTGTCTTGAACTTCTGAGAATTAATTCAGGCCGGGTGTCAAATGAAAGCAAAGAGTCTATATTTTTGGGATATGAAGTGGGTACCTTCTCTAGTGATGCTCTGTTGTTGTTTGTTTTGAGGTATTTTTTGCCGAAAATCTTATAAATAAAATGCTAAAAATGTTAAATTGGATTTAAATGTGAAAAGTGACTTGGCCAGTCAAGAACTTTTTGGCCCTGAAAAACTCCATAGTTGCTATGGCAGTATGTTTTGGGTCATTGCCTTACTCTGATATTTTCAAACTTAAGGTATCATATGATAGTTAACACACACTCTTTCTGCAGACATATTTGAATCTTAATTTGGAGCAGAGTTTTGGCGTATCTTGGTTACATAAAAAACTCAGGGAGATTCTGTTACCAAACATTGAAGCTGCACAGTTGTTAAAGGAAATGTTTTTTTTTTTTTTTTTTTCTGTTGTTATTGTTCAAAGTAGTCATTGTGCATAGAGGTGTATTGTTTGTTAAACATTGCTATCAAGGGTTTTTGTTTGGCATACATTTAAAAGTGACAAATCGAGTCCCCAGGTCATTCTGTTACCATGGAATTGCACTGCTGGAGCTGTTCACCATTGTTCCACTGACCACTGATGGGGGGTCATTGCCGCCCACTGTCTTGTATATTCATTAGAGTGTTGAATTGTCTGAAAGTTCAGATTGTCAGGTATACCATGTGACACACAACACATTCACCCCTCTGGACATGAGAAGATGTCTGTGACAAAGATGTCTGTGCATCTTGCAAAGTGCGCAAAACTGAGATATTCCCCCTTCACCTTTTCTCACCCATGTCTTAACAATGGCAAAACAAGATTAAATTACATTACAGCCTACTGGTGATAGTTGTTCTCTATGGCAACTGTAGCAAACAGACCTCATCATTACAACAGAGATCGGAGCTAAACAAATCTCAGTTTTGGCGTGTCTGTATTCACAGACTTGAGTCAAAACTGTGGCTGATGAACATTGATGGGGGAGGGTAATCATTCTTATTACAATGCTCCCTCCAAATAGGCTATATTTCATTATTGTTAGCCTATACCAGGGAATATATCAGGGAGGATCAGGGAACCTTACAACCTAATAAAGTTCTTTGAGGGGGGTTCACAGCCATGTCCTGCAATCTAGATCCTTGAAGGGACCCAAAGTTACTGTACATTACCACTAAAGATACAGCGGACACCCCTACAGTAGGCCTTCATAACAACTTGTTCCTCTTTGAGCTGTTATTGTGAATCTTCAGTCACACATTTGATAGACTTAATGTGTGCACAATGGAATACATAGACCTATACCTGTCTCTGTCACACCATATTCAGAGTAAAGGCTGTCATAGAGCATAGGCAATTGTCCTATAAAATCCATCTGAAATTCAAAACCCTGACTACTGTCTCGATGAAAATGTCTCACTTCATTCTGTAATCCATAGGTAACAATATGAAAGCAAGTTTTGCACTATTCATTTCAAAATACCACTAAAACATTTCCACCGTTTCTCAAGCAGTGCTGTCGCTGCCCATGAGAGCTTTGGTAGAAAAAATGTGTGATGACTACAACAAACACTATGAGTCGAGAGGATTTTTTTTGTTGTAAATACGAGTTGGTCCCCATTAAAATACCTTGACAGCCTTTTTAAACAATTTCCTCTCTTCAACCTGCCGTTCATGAGCTGGTCTGCTATAGCCTACCATCCTTTGCTGTCCCTCACTCTATCCCTACCTGCTAGCTCTCATTATCCCTTGATGCCCTTCTCAGATGTATTCTTGTCAGTGCACATGGCATGTAAACTTTTTTTGATTTATTCATGAAAGCTCTCATTTCAATCAAGTGAAATATGTTCAATGTGAACTTGATGGCCTGAGCAGAAAATTCATGACACACACTGCGCTCTTGGCATTTTTCACTATGAGTTAATTAATATACAATTTCAATTTTCTGCCCGCCCAATTCAGTGGTACAGAAAACACTGCCATATATATTTCATGTCTGACATAATTGTATCAAGTGTCCATGAAGACACAAATAAATGAAGGTTTATCCAAGGACATAATTTTCTCCAATATAATGTAATTTATAATTTGTCTTTTTCCAAATTGAAACAACAACCCATAGGCTAGGCCTTACGCTGCCATTATTGTTAATTCAGAATGAAAAAATAAATAATTACAATAATACAAATTAAATTGAAATATACAATTAATATCAGCTCACAAATTGGGCAAGGGAAGATGCTGATATGCGCTACACAACAAGCCCATCCATTAGAATTGCTCAAAATGACCCCCCCTGGTGGTTGTAATGCTGAGATGAAATACCTCAAATAAAATGTGTGAAAAAAGTCAGTTGACTGTCGCAGTACCTCTGCGATACTGTCGCTCAACCAAGAACCTTTTAAACACTGACCTACTGTATAGTACAGTACAGCCATGTGCATATACAATGATGCAATGTAGGTGCAAATAATACACTTACCCTTTCTGCCGACTGCGCCGTCCCAAAGAAGATTGGTATAAAAGCTAACCAAATGATGCAGGTAGTGTACATAGTAAATCCAATAGGCTTGGCCTCGTTGAATGTCTCTGGCACTCCCCGCGTCTTGATGGCATAAATAGTGCATGTGACCATCAAGAGGATGCTGTAGCCCAGCGAGCAAATGAGTGAAAGGTCTGAGATGTCGCATTTGAGCACCCCGCGGGCATTCCTGGGGTCTTGGGTGCGCTGCTCACCATAGTCCACCACGGTGTGCGGCGGGTCGGTGGCGAACCACACAAACACACCCAGCAGCTGCGCCGAGATCAGGCTGAAGGTGATGACCAGCTGGGAGGCCGGAGAGATGAAGCGGGGTGCTGTCACTGCCTTCTTGCCCTGTTCAAAGATGCGGTGAATGCGGTTGGTTTTGGTCAGCAGTGCCGCGTAGCTGAAGCACATGCCTAGGCCCAGGAAGATGCGTCGCAAAGAGCAGACAGCGACGTCTGGGGCAGCGATCATGGGGAAGGTGATGGCATAGCACAGGAAGATGCCTGTCAGCAAAACGTAGCTCATCTCCCTGCCTGAGGCTCGTACAATGGGTGTGTCGTGATGGCGCACAAAGGTGACGATGACGAATGTGGTGACCAGGATGCCAAGGACGGAGATGAAGACGGGCATCACCGCCCATGGAGAGTGCCATTCCAGCTTGATGATGGGGATGGGTTGGCAGCCGGTCCGGTTCTGGTCGGGGCGTTGCTCGTATGGGCACAGCTCGCAAATGAACTCACTGGCCTGGAAGTGGTAGCCCTCACAACGCTCGCAGTGCCAGCAGCATGGCACACCCTTCACCACCTTCTTCCTCTCACCCGTCCTGCAGGCCAGGCTGCACACAGAAGCGGGCACGGTGGGTTCCCCGCTTGTCCACTGCATGGCATCCATCTGAGAGGGGAGGGATAGCTCACTGAATTAATCTTGAATACAGGCATTGACTGAGAGAAGATAAAGAGCAATTTTTATGATAATTCTTATCTTATGTTTATGATCATCATCATCAACATCATAATTGTCATCACCATCAACCCCTATCTCATCTTTATCATTATCATTAGCTTATTTTCAATGTCTCTGAATAATCTTCTCTTTTAATAATAAGCAAATTAGTTACCAGTATCTGACAGTTTGGCATTCTGAATGGCATTCTCAGAAATAATGATCTCTGTGTCATTGGATTTAAATTCGATTGATGAGATACCAGACTTCCATCCAGTAACATTTAACAGACAAAGCTGGAACATAATATCTAGGGAAGTAATTAAGTTCCACTAGTCCTTACATTCAGATGTAGCTGGTCCGTCCAATGGCCAATGACCTTGTACTCTGCTGTTGACCTGTTGTTGATCTGGTACTGGAAGATGTCGTAGCGTCCTGGAGCATCCCCATTCTCATTAAAGATGACAGGTGTCCCAGCACTTCCTGTAAAACAGGAAACACAATCAATCATTCAAACAATTATCTTGGCAAGTATTGTTTAGACAATATAATGTATCTTTTTATAATATTTAATCTTTTGTCTCATGTCCCCTTACAAGGTTACCAGTATTAACCTCAAGAAATGAAAAAAAGACAGAGAGAAATTGTTTGCAGTGAGATCTAGTTCTCAAAACAGAGGGAGAATGCATTATCTCTGTTATGGGCTGTAATCTTAACATGCAAGTCTCACATTTTATTTAGGTATTTCACCTCTGCAAAACAACCACCAGGGGCATCGTTGAGCAATTACAATGGATAGTCTTGTTGTGAAAGTACCTCATATTTCACTTGCCCAATTTATGAGCTGATATTAACTGTATATTGTAATGTAATTTGTATTATTGTAATTCATGTTTTGTTTTCATTCTAACAATAGGCAGCCTGCATGACATACATGAAGGCTAGCTTATGAGTTGTTGTTTCAATTTGGAAAAGGACACATTTATTAAAACATGGAACAAATACAATAATGTATTTTAATCTGGTTTTGTATATTTTTTTTTTATCATAATGCCATTGACAACCTCTCCGCTTCACCCCACCCAAATAGGGGATGAAAACCTGAAGCAGGTTGTTAAGAGACTTTGCACCCTGGCCATTGTTAACAAATGGGTGGGGGAAAGTGAAGGGGGAATTAAACGTAATAGAGAAAAAAAAAAGTCACAGCCATCTTCTCATGTTCTATTTAGGCTACTTTTCTATCCAGTCTCAATCCCACTGAAACACAAAATCCATACTCATTTCTCGCATGACAATTCCTCACTGTATTCTTCAATCCATAGGTTGCATTTTTAAAGCCGACTCACACTTCATTCATGTTGAATGACTACAAAAATCCTCTGTGCTGTCGCATGTTGGTTGCTACCTGCACATAGGTCCTATGAGAGAATGCGTGATGACTACAACAAACGATATGAGAGTCGATAAGGATATTGAGTTGGTCACATTGCTTGGTCCCCATGAAGACAACTTGATATTAAACCATTTGATCCTCAAGAATCAGATAAAGAAATGCGTCTAATCTCAAAACACCCTACAATTCAGACATTTTGCAGCTGCCGCACACCTATCACCTTTTTCCATTTGTGCTATGACTGGCAGAGAGCCGCAAATTAAACAGGAAGAATAGCTCTCATTGTTTGGCCACACACACGGCACATCTATCTGCTTCTCACAGCAGTACTCAGTAGTCTTTATTAGAAATGGGAGGAAATCTGGCGGTTGTAAGCCGCCCTTCATATTTTGGGGACTTTCAAGACTGCAGAACACAGTTCGTACAGTGTCTCAGATTCCTTTAGCAAGGAGTAGAGGTCTAGTATGTTTTTGGGGGTATTTGAATTATTAAAAGAGCATTCCTAAATATACAATCTACAGTGGGCCAGTGGTTAATAGGTTCCATCGCAGTGGTAGTCGACCTCAATGCCGCTGCCGCAGCAGACACAAGGTGTGAAGTGCTGCTGAAAGCCATGACAAGATGATAAGAGCTGTGTGCCTCATCAGCTTGCCTTATCAGATAGATTGGCAAAATCAAGTTTATTATAGCAGCTCAGGAATTACAGAGATGAAGAGTAAAAATGGTATAAATATTATTTGAATGAGGACCAAGCAATGGGACCAACTCCTATCTACTCTTATACCATCATCACACATTCTCTCACAGAATGTGTCTGTCAAATAGCAGAGAGATGCACCACTCCTAGCTGCCTAAACCAGCTAAAATTAAGGGTTTGCAGTAGGCCTATCTGTAACTATCTATCTACCAACATGACATGGAAAGAAACATGCGAGCTAGCCGAGTGGATGGCTCTCTCAACTAGCAGACTGGCTTGTTGCGTAAGGCATATGTATGGCTGCATAAACTTCCAGTTGATTTTGCCTCATTTGTCACTGATTAAATATGGTAATGTAATTGTAGGTAGGTAGTCAGCTTTCCAAAAAAGTTTGCATGGATTTGGCAGAGCCTATTTTGACACTTAATGATAACAACCTATATAGGACAGCAGAAGATGACTGTGACATCAGCCCACATTTGCTGACAAAGTCATTCACCTTCCCCCACTTCACACCTTTCCCCACACCTTCCCACACTATATTGCTCATCATCCTGATTCTATTTGTGATCTGTCTAATGTTAGCCTATGCATGTTGTCATGTTACGATTTAGTTGTTATAGACAACATAAGTATTTTTGTCTTAGCTCACTAAGTTTCTCTGTCTTAGCTCACTCCTTAATATACAGATAGCAACTCGTGCTCTGGTAGTCTAGATATCACACTGGTTAGGCTTCTCCTAAAAATAATTTGAAATGCATAAAAAATATTATTTTCGTGATGTATAATGGAATTGATAACAGTTCTCTAAAATACAACAGTAAAATCAATGTTTGCATGTCAATCTTCTGGACTCCATTAAATGAAGAACTTTACTGTGGGACTGGATTGTACTCAGCATTCAAATTGTATCCCTAAAAAACTGTCTTTATCTGGCTAGATAAATTGTCATGCTTTTGTTTGTTAATGGGAAAAAATTTCAGCTTGTTGTAAACGGAGCTCAAGCAAACACACACAGGACCTGAATTAAAATGTGTACCCTACAGATCATAAATATCACACATATCCAACTGTCCAAGGCTACAGCAATTATATGACATCTATATGAAAGTTATACATTTGTAGCCAACTGTGATACATGGTATGATGGACAGGGGCAAAAAAACCCAGTCAAATACAGATAGTAGGCAACTACAAATGACTCGTTGGATACGGGCAGTAATACAGTGAAAATATAATTTGTTTTATTTTCATCATTGCACATGGCATGTAAACATTTTTTATTGATCCATGAAAGCTCTCATTTCATTTATGTGAAATACATTCAACGTGAACTCATGTTGCCAGAGCGGAAAATTAATGACACAAACTGCACTTTTTGCTTTGTGTCCATATAGCCTACTGCTGAAATGTGCAGAATCAACTGAGAAACATTATATCACTATGAGTTAATTAATATGTAATTTTGCGGACTTACTGACACATATGCCATGCCTGACATCAGTTTATGAAGTGTCCATGAAGACATGATTTGTTCTCAATCAAGGTTTATCCAAGGACATAAATTTGAATTTTTCTGACCAGGCAATAATTTGTCCTTTTCTAAAGTGAAACAACAACTCATAAAGTAATCTTCATGTAATTCATTAGGCAGCAATGTTTGAAAGGGGTCTATAACACATTGTAAGCATATCTATTGGAACCTGAAATAGAACATGGCAAATAGTCGAGCTGACTCCCTACTGCCGTCGCTGTACCCCAGCGACATCGTCGTACAATCGTGAATCCTTTAAACTCTGACCTACTGTACTCAGGGTTTTAATGAAGTTATAACATATGTATTGCTTTTGGATGGCTAGCTAGTTCATAAGTTAACTTGCCTTGCATACCACTGTATTTGACATGACTCTAGTTTGTAACAATCTAATGCTATTAATATAACCTTTGAATCATTGTCAACTGTCATGACATGCTATTGATAGTGTAGAAAGGTTCAAGTGGTACTAGGCAATGGAACAACCTGTAACTTAATAAATAATGAAGGAGCAGTCAAGGGAAGCACAGGTTTGACTCATCATGGTACGGTCGGAAAACTCTAAATCTTCTGACAACACTTTAAACCTTTTTACACGTCAGTCATACCCCTTGATTACAACTTTAACAAACATTACTCAATTTCCTTATTGGGGTTAACAGTGGCTTTTTACATCCAGTAGATGATTAAGTGATTGGTTGATGTGTTGACTGAACCAATCCCAGGCATAATCACAGGTTGACTCACTCTCTAGTCTCCAATTGAGCCAAGGTAGATTCCTTTATAAGTAAAATCCAGAGGAACAGCATATTGTAATGAAAGAGCACCCACCCACCCCTAATTTATGATTAGTGAGTGGGCACGAGTTTTGATTATATCCGAGCCCTACTTTCCACAACATGAATAAATGCATCGCAAATCACATGAATCACAACCACAGCCAGCCTCGGGATCTAGCTCCCCAAACGCCCCCCCACCCCCCAGCCCTCTCCCTCCCCTGCTAGCAAAATCATGTTGATATTAAGCATATACCAAAACAATTTTCTGAATACCATGACAGTACTGGTGTTCTGATGCCCTATTGTTTTTTGGTCATTTCTTTATTTTTAGGTACTTAAGATACTTGCGTTACATATTTATGTGATTTATTGACTTTGCTTTCCTCACTGTAAACAACAACAATTAATTCTCCATTTATTAGAGTATGAAATGAGGATGTTGATGCAGTGGTTTGTAACTACTACTGTATGATTTCCCACTGTTCCACATGGAACCCAAATGCATTCTACGTGGAACCCAAAAGAGTTCCTTAAACGGTTACCCTACAGGGACAACCGGAGAACCCTTTTAGGTTCTGTACAGCCTGTACAATAAATGAGTGTTGCCAAATACATTTCAGTAATTCTGTTACCAACAAATGTACTTACTTTAGACAAATGTACTTGTTGTAAGTCGCTTTGGATAAAAGCATCTGCTAAATGTCAAAATGTAAATGTTACCAATTTGGTTCAGTTGTTGGTAACAGAATGACCAATTTGAATCCCTTATTAATTCATGAACTGAATTGATATCAGTAAAAAATAGTACAAGTATTTAGTAGATCTACCTATACTTCTTACTTTTGTTAACTTTCATTGTCAATGCTCCTCATGAGGCAGAGGCATTTACAAATATTTCATACATATGTGTTTTTTTGGTAACAGAATGACCCAGAGACTGGGCAATGGTTCTTAAACTTACAAAAGCCATTTCCAACAAAATATAAGTATTGAAATTAGTTGACCAGGGTCTATAGTTGACTTTTTCTGGTAGACTTTTTCTTCGATGTTTGGCAGTCAAAGCTTTTTTCATCCCTATTCCTATGATGGAAGATGTTTGAGAAATGTATTTCTCACTTAATTTCCCAAAAATAAAGACTCTTAGCTTTCATTTGACACCCAATTTGAATTTCACATTTTGGTCCTCATGGGTCCAAATGCTACAAATGCTTTTCCAAAATGATAATTGATGCTCATATGATACAGCTCATATGCTCATATGATACAGTGTCAAATCAACCCTGTCAAATCAGTTTTATTGGTGATGTTTCTTTTCTTTCAACACAAGACTGTGTTAGATTCAATAACTTTTCAAACTTTCGAGTACCTTTCCAACAATGTTCAACTTCCTTTCAGTCAGAATAATAAAGGTAACTCTCAAGGTGTTGGGTTTGACTGCAGTTGGAGTGAATGAGTGGGAATGAAGAGAAGTACAAAAAGAAGAGAAAGAAAATGACTTGAGGTACTGCAAGCTTTAACACTCTTTCACCTCAACCATCTCCCACACACCTCTGTGACAGCCAAGTAAAGAATGAGGTGGAAATATGAAAGGAATGAAAGCAGGAGTAGGTAAGGAGGAAGAGGACTCATCCCTATTATCCCACCCACACCCACCAGAGTGCGCGCGCACACACACACACACACACACACACACACACACACACACACACACACACACACACACACACACACACACACACACAGTTTCAACTACTTCCTCAAACTGCTGTCAAAGCCATGGACACTTGTAAAGGTCAGTGGTATGTGATTTACAAGCCAGGTAACATACAAGGATCTCATCTCACATTGAAGATCAACCTTGGTTTGGCCTTTCAATTCAGCTGCTCATTGTCAATGGTTTTTCATTTACAAATTCCAAAAGCTTTATTGTATGCCTTAGTCTAGAAGCAATGCTTTTGGAAAAAGGAATGTGATGACAAATGACTGTAGGTGGGCTTGTGGATCTGCTCAAGAAGCCCACATGCAGTAATTGTTGGTAAGCGATATTCTTTGTTATGCTTCACAACCTGATTATTGTGACTGTGCTTGCCAGAAAAAACGTGGCAAGTTAAATATTGTACCCTCCTCACAAAAGCTTTTATACTGTATGAAAACACAAATTGTGTTGGGTTAAAGGAGGGCCACAACTATAATAACAATACATGTGATGGAGGGGTGTTCTACAGTAAGTCATCCGGGTGCTTGTAACTGTCTGACTTCTGAGACACATCCACATTTCATTTACCTCTAATGGGAGCGAATGTCTATACGTATTTCCTGTATTGGCAGCAATGTATTGGCAGCACAAACAAGCCGTGGCATTGCCAATATACCGCTGCAATTTCCTGCTTAAAGCGCCAATGGTGTCATGGTTCAAGCTTCTAATGCCAGCCCTGCTATTTGTCAGCAAATAAGGTAAGAGCAGCTCTTGCCAAGACGCTTAATGTTCTATTAAATCACAGATCGCAATTGAATGGATGCCGGACTGAAGTGATCGTTTAAGACTGACAAGGCAGCATGCATTAGGCCTGAGAAACGGCACTGGGAAATTTCGAGCTTATTGAATTCATCTCCCCGTATTGATTGTTCCTCCACTTCTCAGCAGACTCAGGGGTGGGGAAATGTGTTGTACATTCTGCAAAGTACTATTCTTGAAACCTTTTCGAGAAGTCATGTGTGTCTTGTTTGCTTGTATATTTGTTGATTCATTCATTCATCTATCTTTCTGTTCCTCTGTCATCAGTCTAACTTTACATTTACATTTACATTTACAGCATTAAGCAGACGTCTTTATCCAAAGCGACTTACACCAAATATTAGCTCAGTAATAGCCCAGCGAACTGCAAAGTATGGACAAAGTATGCAGTGATAAATATTGGTTCCACTTTACAATAAGGACACATTAATAAACATGAATTAATGCCAAAGTAACTTGTTTGCATTCTCAAAATATTGTTAATGCTTAATAAAGGCACTAACAAATGGTTAATTCCAGTAATTATTCATGTTAATGAAGGGGTGGAATCTCCAGTTGTCATTAACAGTCACTGACATTATGCAAATACAGCTGCAAAGCATTCTGGGGATTGCAAAATTATTGGATTTTCTAGGTTAGTCTACTTGTTTATGTGGGGAGTAATCATTACATTAATTGTTATTAATCGTTACATTAAGAGTTGGTCATCTTGATTGGTGAGGGTCCTCCCAACCGCCGTAATAGCCCAGCTAAATTGCCAGGGCTCAGGGCCCAATTTAATCCCTGTTTATAGCGCATGTCTCGCACAAACATGCGACTCTCATTCTCCCGTTTATGACTCCAAACCGGCTCCCAACTAATCCACATCTGTGGGCCGCTGTAGAATGCATCTTGAAAATAAATACATGTCCGATTGGCTCACTGTCCCGTTTACTGCAAATGTTTTTGAAATTGTTTAAGAATGAAAGGCTATACTGTAAAATATGCGATCCTATTTTTGCACTATGAACCGTGACAACGGTAGCAATGTTCAACAGTTCAATATATTTTATATACAGAGGGCTTTAATACGTGCACACTGATATCGCAGAGGGGTATACCTCAATGTCGTTGCTGCAGCAGACACACGGTGTGAAGTGCTGCCGAAAGCCACCACAAGGTGGTGACAAGAGCTGTGAAGGATGTTTGAAAAGAGAATGGTTTGCCTTGTCAGCTTGCCTTATCAGATAGATTGGCAAAGTCAAGTTTATTATAGCAGCTTATGAATTGCAGAGATGAAGAGTGGAATGTTTTAAATATAATCTTAACGAGGACCAAGCAATGGAACCAACTCCTATCTACTCTCATACCGTCATCACACATTCTCTCACAGCGCAGAGAAACAGGGGGAAATGTTTTAGCGCAGTCTGACATGAATAAGCACTAGTCAGCTTTAATAATGTAAAGTATTGATTACAGAATAAAGTTGGGAATTTTCATACGAGACAGGAGTAAGAATGTTGGGTTTCAGTGGGATTGAGCCTGGATAGAAAAGTAGCCTACAGTTAATGCTTAATAAAGCCACTAACAAATGGTTATTTCCAGTTTTGTATTATTAAAACCGCCATAATAGCGTGTGAACGTGGTGCGAGAGGTTGGCAATGGCATTATGAATGCGAAATAACGCTACAAATCGCTCACAATCCCCCACTGTGGTTAATGTTTGGAATGTTGCACGTGACTGTACCCACTAATTCTATTCAAATGTATTTGAGCAGATTGTGCAGGCCTACCACTGTATTTGAAAAGTGTTAATGTTTGGAATGTCTCCGATGGTCGTAGCCACTGATTCTATTCAAATGTATTTAATACAGTACGTGTAAATATTTCAAATCAAATCAAAAATCTAATTATATTTGTCACTTATCGCATACAGTTGTAATAGACAAGTGAAATGTTTTGGGATTTTGCTCCACAGTCAACAAAGCAACAACAACAATGTAATAGTGCAAAAATGTCAGTACAATAATAAGTGCGATAATGTGAGATGTCTTCTGGGGGGTTATTATAGGGCTCGAGTTTGGGGGGGAGAAAAGAAAAAATGCCATGGCGGTACTGCCGCACTACCGTCACTCAACCATGAATTTATTAATCTCTGACTAGGTCTGCCAAACGCCAGTGATGACAATACTAAAAGTGGGCGGTCAGTGTGTAATGTCGATAATGGATGAGACAAACAAACTCTCCTGTGTGTGTGTGCTTGTGTCTGACGGGTTTATGAAATGTACCTTACAGTAATGAATGCATCGATCCACGCGCAGGGAGACGGCACAACGGACAAATTCGCCCTGATTACAGACATTCGGAACACTTTTGTGAGTAATTCGATTGTTTGTTATAAGCCAGGAAACAAAATTAATATTTGCGACACATTTGTGTAAAGTTCATAGCCAGTGAAAGAAGCCATTGTGTCCACTTTTTTTTACTTTAGCAAATGACTTGTGACTTCTTGCAAATATGTATAATTACATTAAATTATTGGCGCTTCACATTTGACCGTGTTTTAGGCTCAAATATTGCTATAGCCAAATTCATGTTGATTTCATTATTTAGAGTATGCTGATATGCTCGGATAAGTAAATTAACCCAAATCTAGGATTGCTGACTACAGGTCTATACACTGACTGCTTTCCATGCAAAATGAGTTTAAAGGCCCAGATTACTCATTTTGATGCTGATATATGACATTCTGGGGCGGCAATGTTATTGCACAATGATTCAAGTCAGAAAATTGCCATTTAAAGTATGTGCATTTTGGGCAATACATTATATTTTTTTAGCTCCTCCTAAAACGATTTCCCATGTGCCATATGACATTTCATATAGCTATAGAGCTCGGAAGTGTGAGGTGGTGTAGAGTAGGACCCAGGCGCAGAGACGCAACCAGATGAGAAAAAGCAGATCAAAGGCAAATAGGCCACTTTACTTGGTATTTAACTAAGTGAGATGCAAGGAACACTAGAGAATACAAAACGCAGGAACTCTAGAGACATTTTAAGTTTGACCCCATTACATAAATGAACTTGCACCCTAATACACCATTTAATGTACAACACATACATAATCATCAGGTTACATCTGAATACTATTTCACCCCTTTATTCATGTGAACAAATAGTATTATCAATAGTTTGTGTCTTATTTCTAATGTAGTAAACATATATTAGAACGTGTTATGCTTTGTAAATGTATTACCAAATGGTTTATACATGTTAACTACTGTATTAATACATGCTAATTAATGTATCCTTATTTTCTTACCAAAATATCTTACTATCATTTCAAAAGACACAGTAGGCTGAATAACGAAATATCACAACATTCCCCAAAACAGAAATTGGAATTGTCCAAACTGTAGGAAAAAACACCCTGATGGCTGTAATATCCTTCTATGCTCTAGTAATCATGTTCAAAACCATACAATACTTTGGCAGAAGGGCATATCATTGCAAATGTTAGCATTAGAGGCAAATGGTCCTGGTTATACTCATTATCCATTAGCCTCCCAACACTAATCTAAAAATAAACGTAAGTATGCAACCACTCAGGCGAATAGGAATGCGGTTGAGTTGGCGATTACCCTATGGCTGAAGTCATAGTCACTGTCAAAGCGCCAGTCAAAGCCAAAGGTTTGATTCGCTACATTTCAAACTCTGATTATGGGTAACACGCACACACACACGCAAGACCCCCCCCCCCCTGAACGCAGTCTTGCAATTTCAGCCCTGTGGCCATATTCATTGCTAATTCAATGTGGGGGGTTTTCTCAAAATAACACAGAGCAGTTCCACGTTCATCAAGCTTGGTGGAGATATGAATCCCTTCAAGGTCTGAAGATTGTTAAAAAAAATAATCCTAACTAATGCTTTACAAGTTCAGAATGTTTGCCTTGAAAAGCCAGTGAATATGCCCATTTCCCTTTGCTCCATATCTTTCCCTAGCCCATTGACTGAGAAGAAGATAGGAGAATTATTAACATTTTCTCTCATTCTCAGGTTGGGGAGGCTGGAAGGGAGGAGAGGTGCTTGTGGATAGGGAAGCTCTCCCAAATGAGGTATTAACACTTTGAGACAGCTCAAGGCGGTTGAGGCAGCAACACAGGAGGGGAAATGTGAGGATTGCAGAATGCTTTTACGCAAGTTACTCTACTACATGTGGACAGCTAAGGGACATTTGGGTATGCCCATTAGCCAAGTTCCAACTTTCATCCAGTACTGGTACCCCCCATGTATACCAAAGATGGCCCTGTAACTACAGGAACATATCAGTGCCACATTCCTCATAACAGAGTTCGCCCATTAGCAAAGTTCCAACTGTCACCCAATGGTCCCCCAAATTCAGACCAAAAGTGGCCCAGTATAGACAGGAAAGTGTCAGGGCCAGTTATCACATCCCAGAGCAGGCCCATAAGCAAAATGCCAACTCTCGACCAGGTCTGGCCAATATAATACTTGCCATTTCCAGCACTTAGTGCCACCATAAGACCAGATCTGGCCCACAATTGTCTGCTAATGAGGAGGAACGTATCAGGGTCACATTCTTCATTCCAGAGCTGGCCCACAGCAAATTGCCAACTCTCACCCAGGGCTAGCCCCCCACATTCGGACCAGATCTGGCCCATACAATACTCGTTTCCAGTATTCTGCCAAACAGTATGTGCCCCACAATTGTTTGCTGACTGGGTGCAGATGGAATCAGTATATTGGTGATGGTCTATTTAGTCATCTGGTCTATTCAGTCATCATGGAATTCAGTCATCAGTCATCATGGAATTTCCAAACTGGTATTCAAACTGGTATGGAATGCAATTAATAATGCAGCTACACTTGACCTTTTAACTCTGTAAATTCTATATACCCATGTAAATGATCTCCTTGAAATAATGAGATAGTTTCTTTCAAAACAATTCAGTATTTCTTTGTCTGCATGCGTTTAATATCATAAATGCAGGGTAAGATTACAAGTAGGGATATAACTGTATGGTTGAATAGTGCATATAGGTTGAATTAAAGATACATTCAGATCATGGGGGATATGTGTAGTGTGGATTCTCTCCTTTGTCCCTCTATCTAGGCATTGAAAATCTATGCAGAAATAAAAGGTGAGAGATGAAGACAGCTTCATCTAGCCTCTTATAAAACCCACTGAAGAGGTACGTTACTGCAATAAAGAGAGGAGCCAACCGTCAATGAATCACATTGTTATCTCTCACGACTGAATGTGAGCTATCTTTGCACATGTTCACAGCTGGATAAATGAAGGGACATATATGTTCAGTAAAACTCTACCTGACGTTGCTCTTATACCTGTGAAGTTACACTGTTATCACTCAAGATATAACATTAAAGAGCCTGCAGAGTTCTGGAAAAAAAAGTCTTGGACACATGAGACAAAGATTAGCATGTACCCGACCCAACCCAGGCCCGTTTTTTTCGCAGCCTTTAACACCAATTCAGTAATTAGGACTGACAGAAACAACAAGATAACGTATAAAAAACATATAGCCTAAACGAAAAAAACAAAAACAAAAACATTGAATGTTGCAGGTGCTGCTGCTGTGCATCTATGCCTAGAGCAGAGGGAGAGAGGGAGAAAGAGCAGTAGGTGGCTGCAAGTCATCAATCACACAGCCACACAAGATTATATAAACAAATATTAAACACATCTTTGTTGCGGCAAACCCGAGCCTCTCTCGTCAGAAATCAATTGTCCGAAAATCAGGCTCAGCCCAGGTCAGCCCGTCAGTCAGAAATGTTAAACTTTGTGTGAAGAAAAAAAAAACTGCCCGAGATCCACAGAATACCACTATCATCTCTGAATGTTGGAGGCAGTGTTATGGCTTGGGTATATATGGCTGCCACTGCAATTGCCACTGCAATCTTCATTGATGATGTAACTGCTGACAGCAGCTGCAGAAAGTTTGTCTACTTAAGTCAAAGTCAAAGTCAAAGTGGCTTTATTGTCAATTCTTCACATGTCAAGACATACAAAGGAATCGAGAGGACGTTTCTCACTCTCCCACGGTGAGACAGATAAAGTGCACAGGCACAACAGATAAGACAAGACATACTAAAAGTGAAACATTCAATGACAGACAAAAAATAATTTAAACAGTGCAAAAAGAACAGTCAGTAAAGACAGTTAATACAGTAAATAGCAAATGCTGGTAATACTAATAGTGCAATAGATCGGTAGATTGTCCAGAGTAGTGTTTTTAGGGGGGGGGGGGGGGGGGGGGCTGAGGGGTTGGCGGGGGGGGTTTCAGCTTCCTGGCAGCCTGGAGGATGTGGCTGGGGGGGGTGAGGGGAGAGAATTTAGCTTCCTAACAGCTTGGGGTATGAAGCTTGTCATGAGTCTGGTGGTGTGGGCACGGAGGCTCCTATACCTTCTTCCAGAAGGAAGGAGGCTGAACAGTCTGTGTGCGGGGTGGCTTGCATCGCTCAGAATCGAGGTAGCTTTTCGGGTGAGGCGGGTGGAGTAGGTGTCTTGCAGGGAAGGGAGTGGGGCACCAATTATCTTACCAGCTGTGTTCACTATGCGTTGCAGTGCTTTCCTGCTGTGTTCGGTGCAGCTACCGCCCCACACAGTGATGCAGCTGAACAGGATGCTTTCAATGGTGCCCCGGTAGAATGTTGTCAGGAGGAAGTAGAGGCGCGGAGGAAGTAGAGGCGCCGCTGGGCTGTCTTCGCCAGTGATGCAGTGTTGGTGGTCCAGGAGAGGTCCTCGCTGATGTGCACCCCCAGGAATTTGGTGCTGCTCACTCTCTCCACAGCAGCACCATCGATGGTCAGTGGTGGGTGTTCGGTGTGGCCTCTCCGGAAGTCGACTACAATCTCCTTGGTTTTGCTGACATTCAGCAGGAGGTTGTTGTCTCTGCACCACGTGGTCAGAAGATTGACCTCCTTCCTGTAGTGGGTCTCGTCGTTCTTGGAGATGAGACCCACCAGAGTTGTGTCGTCCGCAAACTTCACCATGTGATTGGTGCTGTAGGTTGGTGTGCAGTCGTGAGTCAGCAGGGTGAAGAGCAGGGGACTGAGCACACAGCCTTGAGGGGCCCCACACAGCCTTGAGGGCAAGTAAGTAAGTACAAGCAAATGTCTCCAAACTCATTGGACAACGCTTCATCATACAGTAAAACAATAACTCCAAACATACCAAACATTGCCAAACAGCAACTAGGTAAAAAAAGTGGAAAGTTCTTGACTGGCCAAATCAATCTTCAGATTGAAATTCATCACCAGAGATGATACCCAGCAACAGGTGGGGTCAATGGGTAGCAGACTTCAGGCAGTTATTGGATGCAAAAGATATGCAACGAAATACTAAACATGATTGCCTAATTTGGATATAATATGAATCTGTCCAAATCCGTTTGGTGGCTTAAAATGGGGGGACTATGTTTAAAAAGTGTTGTTGTTTTCAAACTAATATTTGTAAAAAATACCCTCAAAATATAAAGTAGCAATGAAACAGTGTTCAAGATATGTAAGCATCATCATCAAGGTTAGCAAATTGCATCAACGTCAAAAGGCCCAAGAGTCATCAGGTAGGAAAGCTAGAGATAGTTGGTTTTGGTAAGGGTAATGGGATAGGAAGGGATTAACTGATACTGATCAACAAAGGTTAGGGAATTTAATTAAGTGACCAATGTCTATAGACAACTCATGGGGTCTTTTCCATCCCAATTTCTACACCCCTTTTCCTTACTCCCTCCTATTGAGTGAGCCCTTCAGTGACGCTTGATGTCATCTCTGTGAGTGAACCCGACTTAAGTGGAGGGGATTGAGCAAGGGATAGCCCAAACTGCCGATAGTGGTCACTGTTTCATACCTGTCTGGGTATGGTTGCCTTGGTGAAGGGGATATTTGGAGGGGATATAATTCCCCCCTCCCTTGCTTACAATGAAATGGAATTGACCTGATGTTTGCCGCCATCTTACATCAAAATGGGGATTCCCACCCTTGAGTGAAGGGAACTGAAGTAAACATTAATTTCAGAATGGAAAGGAGCCCTGGTGTTTGCCTCCCTCTTCTTGGCACTTGGTGATATGACCTGAGTTCCTCCAGTCCCATGGGAAAAGAAGCATTACAAAACTAATCCAATCTTGGCATCTTCCCCAACAAATGACAGAACAGACAGAACGGCATGAGCACAAATGACGATAAGCCGGAATATTACAGAACAAATAGGAAATAAAAATCTTCTCTTATGTCCCAGGCTGCCGAAATAGGAACTGAATGTTGAGGGATACAAACTCGATCATTGCATTCAGTTGCATAGCTTGCCTCAATTCACTCTGCAGAGGCACGAATGAAGCATGCATGATTTGCTGCATTGTCACACGCAATATATTTGGCTCCATCTGTAAGAGCAAGTGATGCTTTGTGCTCACCTACTGTCAAAAGTAACAAACAACTTTGTGGAAAATCTGCATTTTCAGTCAACTGAATTTGAAATTACTGAGATTCCCTCACAAATAATACGTCTACGAGGGCAGGCGTGAAATGAAGATATTGACTGTACAATAACTTTAAGAGTAGGAGTTTGTCTCTGATACCATGAAAGAATCTCAGTGTGGCAGATATCAAAACTTGTTTTGGCTGACTTTGAGGTACGTTCATGCCTTGAAATTCTCAAAGCAAATTGTCCTTACAATATTTCTGACACTT
Source organism: Argentina silus (assembly GCF_951799395.1). Classification (NCBI taxonomy): domain Eukaryota; kingdom Metazoa; phylum Chordata; class Actinopteri; order Argentiniformes; family Argentinidae; genus Argentina; species Argentina silus. Next base: position 29,175,526 of record NC_139657.1, read on the forward strand.
CCCTAACCGTTAAGAGAACATAAGCAAAGTTCTAAATTACAAAAGATTATACACACTCAAAACTAGTGTGATTTACTCTTTTCCTTAGAGAGATTGTCACACATTCTGTGCTTTCAAGTACCTTTCAATTTCATACAACAATATACTTCAAATACATTGTGAGGGGTTCATTTAGGCTAAAATATGCCAGGATTTGGGGTGGGGGTGTACTTAAAGCTGAACATGAGGTATGTGCAGCCAGGTCAATCTTGTTATAGACAGACCTGGGATTTTAACCCACGTCACAAGGTAGTCTGAAAAGCACTATCAATGCCAAAACAATGCATTTGTAAATCTGGGGTGACAGTACATGTAACTCAAGTCTCCAAATTCTACCAATGCAGTTTGTGAGAAGGATTCAGACTGATCTTTTTTTTTTTCTTTAAAAAAAAAAATATGTTTAGGGCATTTCTGCTTTATTGGGATAGAGACAGTAGAGATTTGACAGGAAGGATGGGAGAGAGAGGAGGGATGACATGCATGATATGTCGATGGCCAGAATCAAACCAGGGACCTTGCGATGTTATAGTATGCGCCGTAGTGTGCTACGCCACTGAACGCCCCAGACTGTTAGATCTTGAAGTGTTTCTGAAGTTGGCTCTGACAGCAATGTGCTTATTAATTATATAATATTAATAATATATAACATTCTGAACTGATAACTACACAACTACACAAATTATTAAAATATGGAAGAAAATTAGATAATACTCATTGAAAAGTATATCATTATTCAGATGTAATGAAGTAAATGAATTCGAATTTGGAGTAAACCTGAAGACAGTTGAACACAGAAACAAACTTGGGCCATGGTGTGAATGCCTTGTTGACAAAGGTCTATTCTTACTTTGCAAGAGGAGCCATCTCAACGGAGCCATCTCAACAATTGGCCAAGGCTGTTCTGTCTATATCTTTGTGGAAAACCAATAAAAAATAAAGTTACAAAAAAAAAGACTCTGAATGAGTAAAGGGAGAGATGTGAAAATGGATAAAGCAAGATGAGAGGAGAAGGTAAAGCGAAAATGGATGAATCAGTGATAGAAAATATGGAGAGCAAAAGAGGATGAATGAAACAATCAAAGGATGTGTTAAGGAGTGAGGAAAGGTGGGTGAGGAGATGGATGGATGGAGGGAAAAAGAGAATAAATGGAGAGTGAGATGGAAGGACAGGACAACGCTAGGAAAGTGAGAGGAGTGGAGGTGGCGAATGTGTGCTGTTGAAAGCATGACGAGGTGACGAAATGTGAAAAATGTGAAAAAAACGAAACAAAGGAAATATCTCTTCCTTAAAGATGATAAATTGCTGTGGTAGGTTTTTGGAGGGTATAATAATGATGATAACAAAGGAGTTCAATAACCCTGCAAATGAGGGGGTGGATAGCCTACCGTAATAATGATAAAGAGTGGTTGATGAGGAGAGGGAACCAGTAGAAGTGTATGATGAAGTGAAAACACACTAGAGGGTGTGCTATATCAGGATATCGATAGCTGTGATGCGGTCATAGGCACTGGTGCTGCCGAGAGCCGTCGACCATCACAGCCACTCCGATATCCTAGATGTACTGTAGCACACCCTAGAGTGTGTTATTGCTTTTATACAACAGGTTTACACCGACAGCAAAACATTTTTTATCTCGCTGAAATCCCTGCCATTTGAAGAACTCCTATCTACTCATCAGTAGAATCTGTGTTGCTAGTGAAATTCACCGGTATGCAAAACCGCCCATCAGCACTTTTTGATGGGTGTGCCATCAGACTCTCTATTTAAATGGAGAGTCTGACTTTGTGAGACTATGATGATGACGTTGATAACAATTAGGATGACAACGTTATGATACATGATGATGAATAAAATAAAGACAGCAGTTGAATCCACTCCATTTCAAAATCAGAGAGTTCCGAAAATACCAACATAGTCTCCTAGCAAAATGTACGCAGAAACAACAGTACAAGGCCACCATAATGTGCACATCCACACGTTACTATAGTGTGAAATCTGCATCTACCATGCACTACCTTTAAAATATATCTATATATAACGGTATTGTATTTTTGTTTGTTTGTTCTTTCTTTTTAACACTATGTTAGCAACGCAACTACGTAGTACTTTGCCTTACGTGGTGGTTAGGCATTTAGGCCTTAACTTTGAGTGGTTAAGGTAAAGGTAAGTTGTCAGGGGAAGGCATTAGCAAACTACAAGCACTTTTGTCAAAATGGCCTGGAAAACACAAAGAAATTCAACTCATAGATTGATAAAAGATGCTCAGTGACAATCTGAGGGCCTTACCGTTGAAGTTGACTGCACGGATGTGGTTGAGGAGCTCCTTGCCATCGATGTTGGCCATGCGTGGGCACAGGCCTGGGTACCCTGAGCATAGCTCACGGTGCATGTGGTGAAGAGCATGGGCCATGGCGTACACTGCATCCATCACAAACTGCACCTTCCCCTCCTGTTCGTAGGTTGAGTCCCGGCCCACCTTCTCCAGTCCTGGGTGAGAAGAGCAAAATGGCAGGATGCCAGGCGTTATGCTGCTGCTGCAAACAGTATTACTTCCTTGCAACTCAAGAGTTGCTCAAACGAGTCTCGAACCTGTGTCTGTGACCAACACATGTGACCATCACTGAAATACCCAATGTTAATAAGCTAACCCACCGAAAAGTACTTTCACGGCGCAGTGGGCTTGTTTCAACTTGTGAGGAGTGAGTTTATTACCTTTTCAAATCAGTTACACATGGCTGACTTACTTGAGTTAGGACCAGTTTTTCTGACCTAGATTACGCCTACTCCTTGACTAAAAAGCATCTTTGATGGAGTCTTTCCATTGAAAGAAAGCTGTGGTCCAGTATTTGGCTTAATTTCTGTGGTAACTTTGTCAATTATTAATACTCATTTTGGAGTTTTCATCTCCATAACAGTTGGTTCAATCCTAGAATAAGGCAGACTCCCATGTTTGTGATCTATTCAGTATGGTTGTCCCTGGCCTTTTCAATGCAAGCATGCACACACGCACGGCTGCACTCACACACCTCTCTGGATGTTTGAGCCACAGCAAGTAAAAGACAACCCTACAATCCCACAAAATCTAAAACATACAAACAAAATACATCTGTTCAGATGCAACACACTCACAAAAAGAAAAAAACACACGGAAACACAAGATCTTTTGTAAGAGAACAACCAAAAGTTGTAGTTAAAATACTGTATCCATATTGTGTTTTTTGCATAGACTTCAATCAAAATTCCATTTCAGTACGTTCCAGAGATTTTTTCTGACCATGTGACCGGACCATTAAAAACTGCAGGCCCCAGTACAAGCACCAGTTATGTAATTTACATGGCAGACTGGAGATAATGATTTTTTAAGTATTCTCTGGCAGTTTATTAGATTATTTTTTTATATGTGAGAAATGGCCACTATTACATTTTTCAAATGTAAAAAAATAAGCCAAAGAATTGGTAGTGAAGCTTCAATCAATGAACATGACACCACTGAATTAATAGGAAGTTGTAAATGAAATCCAATTTAATTTAATAGCAGCTCTGGGCGTGTGAAAGATCGGTCTGAAAATGAGACATTTGCTCCAGCAGTAAAGAATTATTACTTGTCTGTGGACCTGTAATGAATGGAGCTTGAACAGCAGCTGGGATGCAATGTCAAGACATCACAGAGGGAGGAAAGACATGACTGAGGCATGGTTTGTACAATTCATGCTCAAATGGAAACAAGTAAATTTATTAACCAGGGCATTACCTTACCAGAAGGAAGCCATAATGTACTTTCAGAGAGTAGTTGTGCACTAACTTTGTTGCTCACATTCCAAATTATCAAATGGATAGCTACAATTGATCATGTACTGGACAAACCCTTTTGCACTCAAGGACATCAGAACTATTATGGATGCATTAGAACTAGGATATATGGTGATTTAAAAACCCTCACTTGGTGAGATATACATGGAGGAGGCTAAATCAAGCTAGTCATAGTCACTATTTCTTTGTGTCTTAACTGTACTATAGAAGAACAGAACAACTTAGAAAACATGTCAAAATAACTGAAGGAACATATTCAAAAAAGATCAAGTACAGTATATTACAAAAACAAAGTGAATTGGACGGAACATATTGAACATTTTTCTTCAACTTTCAATACAGAAATGCAACCCAAAAAACCTTATTACAAATGATGGAACAAACCATGTATCACCGAATTATATTCTGAAAGAGGAAGCACAATATTTTAAGCATATGTTTTCTTTTCATTCTCCTCAATCTCCCCTCAATGATGATCATTGCAATAACTTCTTTTCTAAAGATAATGTTAAATGATATGAGATCAGATGGGAAAAAACCCTGGTCTTGATGGCATACCAGTAGAAGTATATCAAACCTTTTTTTGAGATACTGAAAGATCTATTGTTAGCAAGTTTTAACTATTCTTACAAAAACAGCAAACTATCTGATATGCAACAAGAGGGTCTGATCTCGTTATTACTAAAACAGGATCTGGGTGGTCAGTATAAAGACCCAGTCTATTCCAGTCTATTCCAGTCTATTCCAGTCTACCTGGAGGACCCTCACCCTACAGTGTTGTGATGCAAAAATCCTGGCAAAATGTATAGTGCACAGAATTAAGAAAGTCTTACCAGATATTATTCATCATGATCAGACAGGATTTTTGCTTGGATGATACAGTGGAGATAACATACAACAATCACATGAAATAATAGAACATTATGAAACATCAGAGCTTTTTTTCAGAGGCTTTTGATCATGTGTTTAGAATTTATTAATATATATTTATTAATATACTTTTAATAACATCATTTTGTGAAATGGATTTAAGTTATGTATAGCAAACCCGGGTGTAAAATATTTAATAAGGGATACTTCTCAGAGAGAATTGAACTGTCAAGAGGTGTTAAACAAGGTTTATTCGTTGTCACCATATTTGTTTGTTATGGCCATCAAAATGCTAGCAACTAAAATCAGATCCAATAATTTGATCAACGGGTTTGATATTCAGGAATTAAACACAAAAGTGCTAATGTATGGGGATGATACAAGCTTTTCCTTGAGTCCACAATCCAGATCACTGCTCGGCCTTATTAAGGACTTGGACAACTTCTCTAGTCTCTCTGGATTAAAACCTAATTATGAAAAATGTACTTTACTACGTATTAGATCGCTGAAAGATACAGTGTTTTCAGTACCATGCAGTTTACCAATAAAATGGGCTGACGGAGCAGTACATACCTTGGTATTCAAATCCCTGAAGATATAAATGAACTTACTACCATAAATTTCAATAAAAGGTTAACTAAAACAGACAAGATCTTGCAACCAAATACCTATTAATTTATGGAAAAATCACACTGATTAACTCGCTCACCAGCGTCTCTTCTTCCTGAGGAGACTAAAGAAGGTCCACCTGTCTCCTCAGATCCTGGTGAACTTCTACCGCTGCACCATCGAGAGCATCCTCACCAACTGTGTCACAGTGTGGTATGGCAACTGCTCGGCATCTGACCGGAAAGCACTGCAGAGGGTGGTGAAAACTGCCCAACGCATCGCTGGTTCCTCACTCCCCTCCATTGAGGCTGTCCAGGGCAAACGATGCTTGCGTAAGGCACGCAGCATCGTCAAGGACATTTCTCACCCCAACCATAGATTGTTCACCCCACTCCCCTCCAGGAGGCGCTACAGGTCTCACCGCACCCGAACCAGCAGGTTCAGAGGTAGCTTCTTCCCTGCGGCTGTCACCCTACTGAACTCCAACTCTGCACCTAGGTGACAACCTACCAACCCCTGCACCCCTCCCCCCCCCCCCCCCGGACAATTGCACTACTCTTACAGTATTCACACTTGTACAAACTGCTCTTACTCCATACCACTGCTCTTCTGTACATATCTGTCTATACTGTTCATAATCTGTCTATAGTGTTCATAATGCACATATCGCTATATTTTCTTTAATACTACTGTTAATACACCGCACATATCTGTACATACTGTACATACCTGTTTATACTGTTCATACGGCATTCCATATTATATTTATTCTGCTATCTACCCTAAATGTTACTGTTAATACATATATACTGCTAGACTGCATTGCCTATACAGCTCATATGCTGCTACACTGTTCATACTGCAATCTATTTATTCTGCTTATAATGCCACTGCTAATTCATATACTGCTTACACTGCACTACTTATACTACACTGCTCATATACTGCACTACCTGTATATACTGTTCATTGCACTTTCTGCTTTTTTGCACTTCTGGTTAGACGCTAACTGCATTTCGTTGTCTCTGTACTTGTACTCTGCACAATGACAATAAAGTTGAATCTAATCTAATCTAATCTAATTAGTCATATCTCAGCTCGCATATTTACTTATGGCACTACCAACTACAGACCTATATAATGAAAATAAATATGAGGGGTTGAAATGATTCAATATAAAAGCATTGAACCTCTCACAAAAAGCTTTATACAGTGGGGGAAATAATTATTTGATTCCCTGCTGATTTTGTTAGTTTGCCCGATTACAAAGAAATGGGCGGTCTATAATTTTTATGGTACTTTTAGTTTAACAAATAGAGACAGAATATCAACAAAGAAGTCCAGAAAAAACACGTTATATAAAGTTATAAATTAATTTGCATTTGATCGAAGGAAATAAGTATTTGATCCCCTACAAACCAACAAGAATTCTGGCTCATACAGACCGGTTATATGCCCATGAGGCACACAGATTACTCCTGTCACTTTAGGAAAAGTACTCCTAATCTCTGCTTGTTATGGGTATAAAAGACACCTGTCAATAGAATCAATCTCTTCCATTCCAACCTCTCCACCACCATGGGCAAGACCAAAGAACATTCAAAGGACATCAGGGTAAGAGTTGTAGACCTGCACAAGGCTGGAATGGGCTACAAGACCATCAGCAAGAAGCTTGGTGAGAAGGAGACAACTGTTGGTGCAATTATTAGAAAATGGAAGAAATACAAAATAACCATCAATCGCCCTCGGCCTGGAGCTCCATGCAAGATCTTGCCTCGTGGGGTAAGGATGATCATGAGAAGGGTGAGGGATGGAGCTTGGTAATGATCTCAAGGCAGCTGGGACCACAGTCACCAAGAAAACCATTGGTAACACACTACACCGTAACGGATTGAAATCCTGCAGTGCCCGCAAGGTCCCCCTGCTCAAGAAGGCACATGTACAGGCCCATCTGAAGTTTGCCAATGAACACCTAAATGATTCAGAGAAGGCTTGGGAGAAGGTGATGTGGTCAGATGAGACCAAAATTGAACTCTTTGGCATAAATTCGACTCTTCGTGTTTGGAGGGAGAGAAATGCTGAATGCTACGATCCCAAGAACACCATCCCCACTGTCAAACACGGAGGTGGAAACATTATGCTTTGGGGTTGTTTCTCTGCTAACGGTACAGGACGACTTCACTGCATTGAGGGGCCAATGGATGGGGCCATGTACCATAAGATCTTGGACGAGAATGGGTCGTGGATGGGTCTTCCAGCATGACAATGACCCAAAACATACAGCCAAGGCAACAAAGGAGTGGCTCAAGAAGAAGCACACTAAGGTCATGGAGTGGCCTAGCTAGTCTCCAGACCTTAATCCTATCGAAAATTTGTGGAGGGAGCTGAAGCTTCGAGTTGCCAAGCAAAAGCCTTGAAACCTTCAGGATTTGGAGAGGATCTGTAAAGAGGAGTGGACCAAAATCCCTCCTGAGATGTGTGCATACCTGGTGACCAACTATAAGAAACGTCTGACTTCTGTGCTTGCCAGCAAGGGTTTCTCCACCAAGTACGAAGTCATGTTTTGCTTGGGGGTCAAATACTTATTTCCTTCGATCAAATGCAAATTAATTTATAACTTTATATAATGTCTTTTTTCTGGACTTCTTTGTTGATATTCTGTCTCTATTTGTTGAAATAAAAGTACCATAAAAATTATAGACCGCTCATTTCTTTGTAATCGGGCAAACTAACAAAATCAGCAGGGGATCAAATAATTATTTCCCCCACTGTACATATTACAACATCTAATTTTCGGTACATTGGAAATTAAGTACTGTACAAAGTACAGTACACTTCTTAAAACAAGCCATACAAAGCTTGTTAAAATTTGAATTGTATCCTCCAGAACAGTCAGATCAAATATTACAGCAAATAATCTGTTTAAATTCAAAAACATTGATTGGAAAAAAAAAATGTTTATGAGAACAATGTTTCACAACGGAATAATTTTCATCAATGATATCATTAAGGATGGAAATATTGTGTCATATAAACAACTTTTAAAAGAATGTGGGACTGTATGCTCAATCCAATATTACAATTAACTGATTGCAGCATTGCCACAAAATTGGAAGATGAAAATTGGAAAAAGAGAAGGTATAGATTTAGTTTGTCTGCCTCATATAAAAAAATACAGTTGTCTGAAAAAGATTATTATCAATAAATAATTTATGTTCCAATGTCCCATGGCATCAGTTTTATGAATCAATATATAAAAGAACAATTGACTTATCACTTAACTTTTTCAACTGAAATTAGTATATACAATTATTTCTCACCAATGCTCACCATATATGGCTTGAAAAATATGCAGATTTTGTAGTGAGGAAACCGAAGCAATAGAACATCTGTTTTGGTATTGTCCTGGTGGCTGACTTTTGGTCTAAGGTTCAGGAATGGTTGGCAAAAAAAAAAAAAAGTAAATAACAAAAAGCACAATTGGGTGATTTAATATCTGATGGACAATAACCAATATAATTATACTCTTAACAAAAAATAAGTTTAGTTGAAAATCTGTGCAAGTTCTACGATTTAAGTTGAAATTAAAAATATGTTAGCATGTACAGGTATTTGGAAAGTATTCAGACCCCTTCACTTTTTGCACATTTTGTTATGTTACAGCCTTATTCTAAAATGGATTAAATTCATTTTTTCCTCATCAATCTACACACAATACCCCATAATTACAAAGCCAAAACAGGTTTTTAGAAATGTTTGCTCATTTATTAAAAACAAAAAACTGAAATATCACATTTACATAAGTATTCAGACCCTTTACTCAGCACTTTGTTGAAGCACCTATGGCAGCGGTTACAGCCTCAAGGTTTCTTGGGTTTGACGCTACAAGCTTGGCACACCTGTATTTGGGGAGTTTTTCCCATTCTTCTTTGCAGATCCTCTCAAGCTCTGTCAGGTTGGATGGGGAGTGTCAGTGCACAGCTATTTTCAGGTCTCTCCAGAGATGTTTAATCAGGTTCAAGTCGGGCCTCTGGTTGGGCCACTCAAGGACATTAAGAGACTTGTCCGGAAGCCACTCCTGCATTGTCTTGGCTGTATGCTTAGGGCCGTTGTCCTGTTGGAAGGTGAACCTCCGCTCTAGTCTGAGGTCCTGAGTACTCTGGAGCAGGTTTTCATCAAGGATCTCTCTGTACTTTGCTTCGTTCATCTTTCCCTCGATCCTGACTAGTCCCCCAGTCCCTGCCGCTGAAAAACATCCTCACAACATGATGCTGCCACCACCATGGTTCACCGTAGGGATAGTATTGGCCAGGTGATGAGCGGTGCCTGGTTTCGGTCCAGACATGACGCTTGGCATTCAGGCCAAAGAGTTCAATCTTGGTTTCATCAGACCAGAGAATCTTGTTTCTCATGGTCTGAGAGTTCTTTAGGTGCCTTTTGGCAAACTCCAAGCAGGCTGTCATGTGCTTTTTACTGAGGAGTGGCTTTTGTCTAGCCACTCTACCTTAAAGGCCTGATTGGTGGAGTGCTGCAGAGATGTTTGTCCTTCTGGGAGATTCTCCCATCTTCACAGAGGAACTCTTTGTCCTTTTCCAACAAAGACAAGTTGGACAGTTCTAGTCGCAGCTACACATGCCCTAACATTAACACCCCCTCCACCATGTTTAACAGATGAGGAGGTGTTCTGTAATTCTTGGGCAGATGTTTTTTTGTCCCATCTTTCTACTTGCACAATAACTTTTTCCAGACCTCTGCAGGCTTTTTCGCAAACTGTAAGTGACCTCCCTTTTTGAGAATAACTAATGGTTTGCGCCTTGCAGTGTAGTTCGGCTGGTGACGTATGCTGCGGATGGTAATCTCTGAGACATTCGCACTTACCTCCTGGAGAGTGTTCCTGATCAGTGGGACAGTTGTTTTGGGGTTTTTCTTCATTTTTCTTAATTATGGTGAGTGAGGCAAGTCTGCCTTGGCCTACCAGCCCCTTTGCGATTGCTGAGGTGACCAGTGTTTTTTTTTCTTTTTAATGATGTTCCAAACTGATGATTTTGGCAAGCCTAACGTTTGGGCTACTACATGTTTCATGTTTTTTTTCCGATTTTTCAGCCTAATAAAGGCTTCCTTGACTTTCATTGACACCGCTTTGATCCTCATGTTGACAGACCAATAGCAGACTCCAAAGGCAAAAGCAAAGCCTAGAATCAATTCTTGACATTCACAGTTCTTTTATGCCTACACAAATGATGTGTGTGGGGGGACATGCAGCGTTTGGCCTGTAGAGGGAGCTACAGGACCGTGGCCGGGGTGTGTCGGCGAGGCTTCGTTGCACACCTGTTGCAAATAAAGTCTCGTTGGCGAGTGCTTAACATGTGTGTGCTTCTGCCATTTCAGTAGGTGGGCTGGGAACGGCGAGTGGAGAGAGAGAGAGAGAGAGAGAGAGAGAGAGAGAGAACGAACCTTTTGACGAGGCTGGAAAGCCAAATAAGAGTTTGACGAAAGACTTTATGAATAAACGGGAGCAATCCCTGATCCCTATACTGCGTCTGCCTCTGTGTACTAACGGACCTTGTTACAATGTGACATAACACACCTGACTTACCAGAAACACCTGTCAAGCCAATTATCCCTTCACTTTCGGGTACCCTGAAATAGGGGAACTATGTATAAAAAGTGTTGTAATTTCTGAATGGTGAAACCAATATGTACGCAAATACTCAAATACTATTCTCAGCTTTTATTTAAATCAAATAAAAGCTGAGTATCTCTACTTTAACCACAAAATAATTGTTTGATTTAAAATCCAAACTTTTGGAGTGTAGAGCCAAAAGAAGAAAAAATGCTTCACTGTCCCATTACTTACGCAGGGCACTGTATATGTCAGAATGTTGACGCATCAATTCATAGTTCATAATTCATAATAATCATTCATAATTTGGACAGAGGGTCTGGAAGTCCTGCGGGAAAATGTTGTCTACTGTACTTCTACATTGTTTTCAGCATAATTTATATTCAACAGTTTTGCTACAGAGCCAAAACTCTGGGGAAAAAAACCAGCTGAAAACGTCCCGCACATATCAGTGTTTCCCCTGGAATTATTTTGGGCGGGGCACCAGGTGGTTAATATTGTTACATCATATGGCTACAGGTGGATCAGGGAGCCTTATAACCTTATAAGGTTCTTTGAGTGGGGTTCACAGCCATGCAATCTAGAGCCTTGAAGGAACCCAAAGTTACTATACATTACCATCAAAGATTGTCGCCAAGGGCGAGTCTAGTATGGCCTTTCCCCGGCCTAAACACCATTCCCAACGTTACTCAGTTAAGCACGGCAGGATTGGCTGAAGTTTGAGAGCAACCTTGGTGAATCACCACGACACGGCGAGAAAGAGAAAAAGCTTAGCAGCTGGGGGCCCAACCGGACGAGGGCACATAACCGTACGAAGACACAATCACCGGTGCAACCGGAGGATGACCAAATGCCAACCCTTACTCTAGACATGGAGATTTTACAGCTGAATTCTCCACCAGAAATGGCCTACGGCTCAGAAGTGAGCTTCCTTGATCTACTCTACGAGATGACCCTATCTACTCTACGAGATGACCCTACCTACTCTACGAGATAACCCTACCGCAGCTGGAAATGACTGCTTATAAATGATAAGTTGATTCAAATATGTGTAACTGCATAACTAAATAAGAGAAATTAGAATGCGAGTGTATGACCCCGGGTCAACATATCTGCTTGGGCCTCACGGTGATGACGGCTTACTAACACTGAAAGTACTAAGAATATAAAAATACTAATGTGTGATTGTGGTCTGAAGTAGGCTACCATAGGACTGAAGTTTAATTTTGATGATACAAAGTTTTATCACGGCATAAAAAGGGTTAATAGTGTGAGCTTTACCACGCATAAAAAGGGTTAATTGTGTAAGCTTCATCACGGCATAAAAAGGGTTAATTGTGTAAGGCCTACGGAGTGAAGTAGGTCAGGTTGTGGAAATTCCCAACAAAAAGTACCCTTGTGTCCATAATCAAAGCATGAGTGTGATAAGAATGTTTAGCAGAAACAAGGTGAACCGAGGGTGATTTACTGGATTCTAGATCGAATTCTATGCCTGATTGCTATGTAAGTATAAGGGTCGAATGTATTATTATGTCTTGTGACACTGAGAGTTGAGGGACAGAGAAACTTCCTTAAAAAGAACTTCATATGACCTTAAAAACACACACACACTGTGTTTAACACAAATATTCGAGCACAAACACACAAAGTACCTGCACTCTGGTGTTAGACAAACAGGAAGCCACATAAGAAGTGTTAGACAAAAAGGGAGTCACATTGGAGGACTTTTAGCAAGAGTATAAAAAGAGATCCCCGGAGCAGTACAACGGTCATTCCCCGCTGAGGAGCGTTAAAACCTGAAGCCTGAAGGACCGGAGCAGGACGGAGCGTGTTGGATACTTTACCCCGGGGTGGAAACTGGAGCTCTCATACTCTAGTGCCCGAAAAGTTCTCCGTGACCGGAACTCACACTCTGATTAAATTCTGACTAACGGACTCGCCACTGGACTAGACCTTTCTTTGTATAACAACGACTCTTTTCCACAGCCTGGGCGGAAAGAGGAACCGGCTTCGCTCGGCCAAGTGAAACTGGGACTAAATTCACAGACGAGTAAAGGACAGGCAGAGTAGGGACAGATTGATAGGGTTTTTATCATTTTGACATTTTAACACTCTGTCTGTAACCCATTTTTATGAGAACTCAGCTATGCTGTAATGCTTTAAGCCATTATTAAAGAATCTAACCTGCATTTAAAGGAACAGTTTTCTCAATTTAATTCTTAATTTTTATTTATTTTTATTTTTATTCCTTTGGGTAAATTGTACTTACCGATAAACTTTTTATCCGCAACCACACCAACTTGCACTCATATAAGATTAGAGCAGTCGTTAACCATAGAGATTACCCACTTCTGTGTACGGTTTTTTGGGGTGATTTTTCAGTTCAACTGAGGTGGGTAAAGGAAGTCAATGGAGGAACTATGGGACATAGACTGTTAACAGCGGAGTGAGTCTAATCGACACCAACCTACATAGGACCTTTTAGTAGCTGATAGGGTAAGACCCTGCAGGCTGAGGTCCATACCTGTTGAATAGAGGGTTGGTCCGGGGCACCTGTACAGGGCCTGAATTGCCGAGGGACAAGATACAGGGGACACCGCTACAGTAGGCCTTCATAAGAACTTCCTCTTTGAGCTGTTATGTGAATCTTCAGAGTCCCACATTGTTTGATTTTTCTTGATGCAAATTCCTCACCTCATTCTGTAATCCATAGGTTGCAATATCAAAGCATGTTTCTCGCTATTCATTTCAAAATACATATATCTCAGATTTATTCTTGTTATTGCACATGGCATGTAAACTTTTTTTCATTGATTAATGAAAGCTCTAACTTCAATCACTGAAATACGTTCATTTCACCATGAACTCGCGTTACCGAAGCTGAAAATTCATGACACACATTGTGCTCTTGGCACTGTGAGCACGCTGTGTCCATGTAGCCTACTACTAAAATGTGTGCGGCATCAACTGAGAAACATTACATTGTTATGAGTTTATTAATATGAAATTTCTGCCCTCCCCACCGATATAATGGTAGGGGAAACACTGCCACATATATTTCATGTCTGACATAGTGTCCATGAAGACACAATTTGTTCTAAATAAAGGTTTATCCAAGGACATCTCAAATTTCTCCAACCAGACAATAATTTGTCCTTTTCTGAATTGAAACAACAACTCATAGGCTACTCCTCACCCTAACCCTAACCATAACCCTAACCCTAACCCTAACCCTAACCCTAATTCATCCAGGCTGCCATGATTGTTAATTCATAATGAGAAAAAAATAACTTACAATAATAATACTAATTAAATCAGCTCACAAATTGGGCAAGTGAAGACACACATATAAGCTACTGTTTTACAACAAGCCCATCCAAATATATTATCCCAAATTTTAAATTGCTCAACGATGCTCCATGCTGGTTGTTTTTCCAAGGTAAAACACCTCAAATAACACGTGTGGAAAAGGCCAGTTGACTCGCTACTACTGTCGCGTTACTGTACCCCCAAAAATATAAGTTTTGTATATGACACGGTTAGGAAGTACAGACAGTAAACATGTCTGTAGTTCAATGGAGAGGAACACTGACATTGTTACTGACGGCTTGCGCATGGCATGGTGGAACGCAGACACGATGCCCTCTGACCTCAGGTTGTTAGATATTTAATTATCGTAATTTATTACAATGGATGACTGTGGCCCTCCATGACCACCCCTAGCTAGGCCATGGAGCATGCCCTCATTGTTCTTTAACCTTTGTTCTCACGCACACTCTCTCTCTTTCTTTCTCTCTCTCTCTTTCCCACTCCCCTCTCCCTTACTCAGGAGGAAATCAAAAGGACCACATAGGGGTGTTTACCCCTTATTTTATATGCTTTATAGGCCAAATGGACCAAAGCCCCTGAGGTCATAAGATGTGATAAAAACATGGGCTGAAAAAGATACAGTAAAGGGTTGGCATGAAATCATTACCACTGTATTTAATTTGCTGCATTTTTGCTGTTAACATTTATTAAGATGAGGATTGAGGCTGGCCTCAAACTTGGAAGTTTCACCGAAGAAAAAGTAAATAACTGCTGCGTGTGTTGAATCACAGTGATAATAGCCAGCGATAACATAGAGCATTTTCACCCTATAGCTATCCCTCTTGATGTCAGCTCGTTGTTGATTCCCTCTCCTCTACTCCAAAAGATAAGTGCACAGCTTATTCAATGTCATCACGGCAGGATACTGACAAACTGAGCAAAAGAAGGGAACTAAATTATGAGTTTGTGATGCACAGCAATTACCATTGAATGGAGCACTTAACATGCTTGACCTACTTTACACTTTTGCAGAACAAAACATCTTTTAGCCTCTAAAGCAACTTAATAGTTCCGCAGTATTACATACATTTTAGTACATGGTGAACAACCTCTTAGTGCACAAGTGTCTGTTGATTGCCAACGTCCTTTGCTTGAAACATTTTCAATAAGGGGAAAGCTTGAGTAAAGCACTAGTACATATACAGCTCTAGTACTTATTGTTTTGTGTTACCTCAAGGCAGGGGGTTAAACTAGTTTTGTAACCACTTTTGTGACTGAACAAATGAACAAACACACTGCTCCAGGGTGCGTGTTCTATATAGTCAGGTTCATGTTGCCTTATGTTTTCCTTGTTGTTTCTGTGCAGCTTAAAGGCCCATGGAACTTTATCCTGGACTAGTAACACAGATTAGAACTGAGAGAAGTGAGAATTTCTAGACAGTGGGCAACAAAGATAGGCTTGGGATACAGTAGGTACTACCTAACTTGAATAATACTAAGGGAAACAAGGTTTAAAGCTCTCAGGGAACAGAGGATAAGCCTGTGGTTGTGTATTAGTGTGCAGTAGCCTATTTACATTAGCATCTAGCATTGCATAAACGTTTGCCTTATATACTGAAGGATCGTATCATGAAAGTAGAGAGCCTAGCAGTGCCAAATCAAACACATTTTAACATTTCACAAGATATCTGAGGTCCACGTCTGAGAGCATTAACTGTACGTCTGTGTGCTTGAATCTCCTGTCTATACCAACATTTTGTGGTGACACACAAGTTTGTATACACACACACACACACACACACACACACACACACACACACACACACACACACACACACACACACACACACACACACACACACAAACACACACACACACACGCACAGTGACACACAACACACACAGTGACAAACACACACACACACACGCGATGACCGGAGGTGCTGCTGATTCAGCCGTTTGTCTTGTTTCATGATTACTCTGCAGACAGTGACAGCTCCAGATAAAAGATGCCCATACAGCGCCTCTCTCTCTCCTTATAGCACTAAAACTCAATCTCGAGTTGCTAATAAAATCAATTCAAGCTGCTCTTTTCAATCCCCACTGCCATGAAAAGAATACAGCCAGAAAGCCTGGGAGTGCATCTGACAGTGGCAAACTGCTCTCAAACCTTGCTCAGGCAAAATTACTTGAAGTTTATTATGGTAGGAGATGTGATACTTTCTCCGAAATCCTGTTTTGTGTGTCTGACACGTCTCCAAAGGATTTAGCCCAGAGTGCCAGTGTTCCCGCAAAAAAAAGAGTCCTCAAAATCATCAAGGATTAGATTTTGCCGCCCACACATTTTGCCGCACAATATGACTCTCTGTAGGCAAGCTCTGTGTTAAGCTAAGTGATGTGGAATTCATTTCGGGCAGCACCCCCCTCGGTCTCTCTCAGTAGGGCTAAGTGCAGTGACTTATATAATTTCACAACGCAACCAAGGTTAGCGTACACCATTTGCTTTTGCTGGATCACACATCTGCATCGGTTTTGGGTTCTTTGGACAGGAACAAATTATGCCCCCTTCCGTCCTCTCTTTAAAAAGATGATAATAAACAGACGATATGGCTGTGTGTTGATGACAGACGTATCTATCAGCAGTGGAGCATGCATGCAGATAAGAAGAATAGAGAGAAGGGGGGGGGGGGGGGGGCGGGGGATGTGCAAGAACGACAGCACCACAATTATTCTCATTACTTCAAGTTGCAGTGTCAGAACAATAAGTGTAACTCGGTACGGGCAAGGGACGGACGTCTGCCTTTGCATACGTGCTGCCAGACAGAAATAGATGATGGGGCTAGGGAAAGCTCACACATGCATCCGCGTTAATGCACACATAATGTCCACAAGCACATACAATATGAAACATGCCTCATGGCTGAAGTTAGCATTATTATTTTCATGCCTGAAAAAATACATTTAGCTACACTCACACTATCAGAGATACAAGCAGAAAAATAGTCACACAGAGGCTCTCTGTCTCTCTAACGCACGCACGCACGCACGCACGCACGCACGCACGCACGCACGCACAGTAAGTTTGAGTATCATCCTGTGTCACAGGTCTGCTGGGTTCCAGCACAAATGTTTCACTTTCCAACTGCAGTCTTGGTACATACTCGGTGAGTAGGAATTTGTTCCAGTCCAGCACTAACACCACCATCTCAGACAACGAACTAATTATGGTCTTCAGTCATGAATAAAGAGATGCTTATTTGTGTATAGGTTTTGTGTCAGCCACTAGTTCTAAAATGAGCCAAAAACCGGTCACTGAAATAGACAGAAATATTGTCAAGAAATTACCTTATTGGACAGGGGCACACTTCTCACACCCATGAGCAAAAGCTTATTTTGCAAAAGTGTATTGGCCTTAAACTGAGGACTGTGTTGTCTAATGTATAGTGCTGTGCACTAATGGGACAGTGAAGTAGTTTTGTTTGTCGCTATACTCTTTGGATTCAAAATAAAACATTTACTATGAGATTAAAGTAGAGATTTAATTCAATGTTTTCTTTTTTCAGATTGGTTTCACCATTTAGATATTACAACCCTTTTTATACATAGTCCCTCTATTTCAGGGCTCCAAAAATATTGGAAAAAAATAAACACATTCATGCCTACCTCCTGGAGAGTGTTTATGATCTGTGGGACAGTTGTTTGGGTTTTTTTCTTTTTCATTAATCGATTCATAGAGTATTTTCCAATACCTTGGTGCCCTGAAATAGGGGGACTATGTATAAAAAGAAGAAGACATTGAATTAAAGATGGTAATTTCTACTTGAACCTCACAGTAATTGTTTGATTTCAAGAGTTGTTCATATGTAGCCAACTATGACACACTGGACAGGGGCAAAAAATAACAGGGATTTTTTCTTCACATCATCGGGCCATGATACTGTTGATAGCCTACTCCCTCTCCGTCTCTGATGATCAGTGGAGAGGAATCTCACACCATGTTGCCTATTGCAAATTAAGTTGTGCTAATATTTTTACAGGCCAAAAAACAGGAGGTAAAACAGGACGGAATTATTACAACCATGGTCGCTTGCAGTCCGTAAAGATTACTGACATTGCCGATTTGTACAGGACTAAAATCACGGAGATGCACTGGCAATGATAACATTAACCTGTCTCACCTTGTAAAACAAATTTAGCATAATAGGGTTTAGATTGCTTTCATATAATACTGTCCTTGGGCTGTTTTTAAATAATAGGCTATAATATTGTTAAATAAGCACTACAAATGTTTTAAGTCTACATGCAACAGCCTAGGAGAGACAGGATGGACGGGACAGGAGGAGAAATAGTTTAAAATGTTTAATCCATTGAATAGGCCAATCTTCATGAGCATCTTCCCCGATGAATGAATGAAACAAAATGATTAAATGAAGATGCTGATCAGATCCGAAAGAGCTTGGCTAAAATGTCTCTTTAACAAGTTTGAAAGTGAGCCTCAAGGCAAGCGCAACTCAAGCGCCATCTAAAAATCTCAAATAATACTATCCCTTGGGCTGCTAATGAATCAAATAAAAATGGCAAGGCCTGAAGGCAGAATGGCATTTAGTGAAAGGAATCAAATCCAACGATTTTTGATCGTCAGGGGTAAGGTAGAGTAGCATGCACATCTGATTGGCCCGCTCTAACTGTCCGTTAATCCCAAACCAACATGAATTACAAGATTTAAAATTACATTAAAATATATTAATATCAGCTCACAAATGGGGCAAGTGGAGACACTGATATGTTTAAAAGCACATTGCCTATCCATTAGAATTGCTCAACAATTGCCCCATTGTCACCCGATTCATTTCAATCATAGTAACTTGTGTCTCTAATCTGCTAACGAAATCTGGTCCGGTCTGTCTGCCCACAGAACGTGCTCAGTATTCGCTCTCAACTAGAACAACACAAATAGAACACGTCAGCCAAAGGCAGCTCCTGGGCAGCCCCGGGCAGGTCTCTGCTGATCAAGCATGCACACTAGGTTACCAAGACGAGAAGCACACAAGACCAATTCAATTTGGCCATTTCATGTTATTTGATCATCAACTTTATTGTCAATCCATCTAACCTACTATATAAGATTTTATTCTTGATGTATACTAATCATAACTTGAGTACCGTAAGTTGTTGGCTCAAGTTGTGACTCAAATTGTAATGATTTGAGAAATGAATTAAAACTAGTTGATCCAAAGCATATCGATCACAAGAGAATAGTAAAAGTTGCATTACACTTAGAAAGTCTTACATTCAGCCATGATTTGTACATGTAATGTACATGTAATCTACTTGATATCATGATCCGAAGTAAATTAGCATCCCACAGAAAACATGGTCCAAATGTATCGCCAATTTTTAAATAGCCAAATAGGCCTCCTATGATATCTTTCATCACTAGCCACGATTGACAAGATTGTTGATCTCAAATCATGATGTTCGCTCATGACAGCATCCCTCGTTCTATCAAGCCTTGTTATGAATAAGATAACATTTATTATTTTTCTGTTCTGAAGCTGTGATGTCTAAAAGTGCCCAAATAACACAAGCAAAAGTAATAGCCTACTTTTGCCACAGAAGCCGAGTTATACATTGAGTCCTGTTTGCCTAATGATTTGATAGATCCCCTGGGTAAAATACCTCAAAGAAAATGTGAAAAAGTCAAGTTGACTCGATACTGCTGTGCGATATATGGCACAGCAAGTACATCAAGGTAAATCTGTTTGAATTGGTAGTGGTAAACTACCAAAATAAACTACAAAATATTGGCGCTGATAAACTAGGTATTCTGTGGCTGAATGAGGTAAGACAGTGATTTAGTTCATAGATTATATTTATACAAACTATACGTTGATGATCCAGGCCAAAACGAGAAGGTTAAAATATATACAGACATAGTTGTGAAGATGCCATAGTATCTCTTTAGGAAACATGCTGCACTGTACCTGTGCATTTCTTGGGGCTCCCGGGTCGTTTGCCATGCATCCCTAGCTTGCAGACAAAGTTTTCCTCCCAGAATTCAGCAAACCACACATTCCTTCTGTTGTTGGAGAGGGATCGGCTTCGGAAGTATCGGTCGAAGGCTGGGATTGAGGTGTGGTTGGGGTATAAAGGTTATATACAATGATAGAAGAACAAAGAACATTGGTTAGCTCATTGGGCCTACAAAAATATTCAGCGTTTGGGCATGACATCAGTCCAGGAAGACCACTGTGTGTGCAGGCTCTTATTCCAGCCTAGCTCTAACACATTCGATTCAGATACATTTGTTGTGTTTGAATCTGAAGACCATGTTTACACTCCAAGCAAAGTGACTAAACCTATTCTTTTTTTTCATATGAGATTTTTTTGGCAGACTGTTCACTCTAGTTTTACAAGTGACCAATATCAAATACAGTGCCCTGCGTAAGTAATGGGACAGTGAAGCAGTTTTTCTTCTTTTGGCTCGAAACTCCAAAATGTATACAAATTATAGGACAACGTCTCAAAGTCGACAGTCACCAAAGGCTCGATCGAGCACTCATAAGCGCATCAAGAACCAAGGACAAGTCCCAAATGGGACAGGTGGCCTGGAGACCAGACGGGTGCAAGGTGCTCCCTTCACAGAATGACGGACCAGGGGGTGAGCCCCTATAGTTGTTTCACCAGTATCAACATGGCATGGTGGATGGTGGCCATGTAGCCTTTAATGGCAGGTCCTGTAAGAAGGAGAGGGCTGTGGGAGTGGAGCACTGAAAAGACACCACACCATGCCTCTCAAGCCTACCCTTAAACGCCTTTCCATTAAGGTTGTGCAGACTGTGGAGGGGCTCTAGCACCCTGAATCGTGCTGAAACACATTTGCATAAAAAGTGTTTTCTGAATGGCAAAACTAAATATATACACAAATACCATCAAATAAAAGCTGAGAATCTCTTCTTTAACCTCCTAATTATTGTTTGATTTCAAATCCAAACTAGAGCCAAAAGAAGAAAAAATGCTTCACTATCCCATTAACTCAGGGCACTGTACGTGAGTTTAAACAGAGATCGCATTCTTAAAGATTCACTTGCGCAGTGGTCATTCTGCTTCTGTTCCTTTAAGAATTAGTTTGGTATAAAAGCTTTGAAACAAACAAGTCAGACAAATGTAGCCTAGACTTTTATTTTGGCATGAGTGTTTTGAGAAGGGAAGGGGAAAAAAAATCACTTTGCGTGATCTGACTGTTCACATGGCCAGGTATCAGAATTCAGATGAAATGTGGTCCAAATCATAATTGAAAAGATCAGATTTCTGTTTACATCAATAGCAAAACATCAGATACCTACAGTAACATTTGATATGGATCAGATTTGACCTGCATTCTAAATGTAGACCATTTGATCAAATGATCGTTGATCATTTAAACCAGGTACTGTGTTGGAGCTGGTCTTGGGAAAAAATCCTACGAACCCGTCAAACTCTTCAAGCCTGGAATTGCCCATCCATCCTTGACTCTGCATTTTATTAATTGCTGCATTTCGACAGTGGTGCCAGTGCGTGCCAAGACTTACCAGCTAATGCTCAAAGCCCTTTGCTTCAAGCCTAGTGAACAAGCCTTTTTGAATTTCCACAGTTGGGTTTACTAGTCCCAGCTCATATGATCTCCAGTTTGTTTACATTCTGCAGTTCATAAGGTGGAGAACTATGGAGATACTAGTAACAAGCGAAATCCTCCGGTTTCCCAACAGGTTCTGGTAAGTTATGCACTTTTTGACAATTATATTTGTAAAATGCACAATTCAAATCAATTCGACAGCGTGCTAACTTGATTATATACTTGCCACCCACAAAGTTCACTAGCCAACTAAAGCACTTGGATTATAAGAATATCCCACCCTCGCTCTAAACCGCAACCCTAACCCTGTTTGGCCTCAAAAGGACCAAGGGGGTAGAGGAGGCTAAAAGCCAGAGTTTTAAGCACCAAATAGGCCTGGAGTAAGCCCTGTTGAAGCCTGGGAGTGACTGTGGAGAAACATTTGACCCTGACATGCACTGGCATGCATGGCATAAGCCCCGCGGTGAAAAGCCGGCTATTTAGGCTGAGTTGTCTCACCGTCCACAGAGGCTCTCTTGGGGAGGATGGTGACAGCCCCCTCAGCCACCCTCTCCTGCTGGACCACCGGGGAGATCTTGGACCCCCAGCTGTCTGACCCCACCCACAAGAAGTGACCGGTCTGGTTGTTCCGTTTGGCCGCATCCAGGATACGCCTGTAAGACAAGAATGAGAGATGGTGTCAACCAACTAGAGAGAGAGAGAGATAATTAGGTGCATCCCATTAACAAACTGGTCCCAAAAGTATAAACCCCACCCACCTGGCTGAACTAAACCAAGCACACTTACTGTCACACCAAAGCATTGTCCAATTAGAAACAGCCTCAACCACTCTGGCATCAAATTACAATGAGATACACATGTCAAGGCAGCAGACCAACCATCACAAAAACTTGTTATCTTCGTGGCAACGGCTGTACCAATCTCCAATGATCCAGAGAGCCTCTTCACCAACATGAAGTGAGCTTTCCATCATTTTGGTAGTTTTGCCTATCCATCACTTTCAGGAAGAAAATAACCTAAAAAGGGATCCATCATAATGCGGTGATTTCTGCAAAGTTGCTGGCCCTCCCCCTCTCTCAATTTCCTCAAAGTCCCACCACAGGCAGACCATAATGTTACAATGAAGGCCTCAATATCAAACCTCAGGAGTGGGAAGCAGAGTACTCTTAAAATGCATCCTTCCTTCCTCTCCTCCTTGAGGAAGTCAAGTTGCTGGAAGTTGGAAGTTGGTGAAAGCAATGCTGTGAAAAGCTAGTTTTGACCTATACAGTCATGTTAGAGCAGTGATAATGACAAGGAAGGGAGGAGGAAAGGACACATCTTGAAAGTATTTCGAACAGGGCCAGAGTTATATTAATTATTCCAAGGCATGAAGACTTAAAATGATGAGGAGCATGGGAGATTGAGTTCTCATTGAGTTCTCTCCCCCCATTAGCATAGGCTCGACACTGGGATCCAGCCTGCACAAACTCAAACGTACGTTCAGTGCAGTAGTTTTACCTGCTCCCCCAGAAGCATGAACAGTTGTGCGTGTGGATGAAGAATGAGTAGCCCTCACAATCTGTTTCTACATGAAACTTCAAATGAATCAATTCCTAGTATTGAACTTGTGGTTTTATGTTGAGTGTCCTGTCAAACCTGAATATCTTCAAATGGAGTGTTGTCTACAGCATCCTATACCTCCAAATATAAACTAGGTAGACTGTATTTCCGTTTATCAGCTCAGTTTTATAATTAGTGTTTTGCTCGTAATGTTTCTATGACATTATCATACTAGCTGAATGAATATGTTTTTAAGCATCCAAAAAGCATTGATCATTTCAGGCACTTTGTATGGGGTTAACGTGTGTGGATCAGATAAAAAATTACTCCAAACCTAATATTACGTTGCTGCCTACAGTAGGAGCCTATCATCTCTGTATCACGTGATGGTGTAGGAAGTAACATTGACTACAGTAGGAGTCTATCAACTTTGTATCACTCGCTGGTGTAGCAGGTAACATTGACTACAGTAGGAGTCTATCAACTCTGTAGCACACCCGTATCATGCAAGTTTCACATACATGGATTTCACATGCATGGTGTAGCAGCCCAGTAAGGTAGAAGGTGTTGCCAGTGAGAAGTACTGCAGTGCTTTCATTCCAGTTAGGGTTCGGGTAGATTATCATTAACACTTCAAGATTCATCTGATCAAGAGGGAGAAAACCCTGGAGCGTTATGTTAACCTTATGCGTTGTGAGGAATTGCAAAGAGAGGGACGTGGACGCATAAACAAGGTTCCCTTACCCAGAGTTCCCGGAGTTAATCGAAACATCATTATCTCAATCCACAGTGAGCCGTTTGTGGATTAACTGATGGAGGATAAACAGTTTGTTCTTGACTCTGAGGTGCCTAGAGTATAGTGGAGAAGTGTGTGTCTCTGTGTGTGTGCATGTGTGTGTGTGTGTGTGTGTGTGTGTGTGTGTGTGTGTGTGTTTGTGTGTGCATGTATATGCACTTGTATGAGTGTGTGCACTTATGCATGTACACATTTGTGTGTGTGTGTGTGTGTGTGTGTGTGTGTGTGTGTGTGTGTGTGTGTGTGTGTGTGTGTGTGTGACCCACCGGATGTCGTCCTCATTGGCAAACATGATCACGGCGCGAGCGTTAGAGGTCTCCAGCAGACGGAGGATGAGCTTGTCAAACTCCCCCGGCTTGGGCTCCCTTGGGATCTTCAGTGACTGGGCTATGCATACGCCACCTGTGGGGAGGCAGGGAGGGGGGTGGGAGGAGTGGGGGAGTAGGGAGGGGGGAGAGAAGAAAGGGACGGGGAGAGAAGAAAGGGACGGCGAATGAGAGGAAGATAGAGAGGGGTTGGATAGAGAGATAGGGGTAGAGAGGAGACAGAGAAGGAGGGAGAGGGAGTGAGGGAAAAGTGGGGAGTGAAGAAAGTGACGAGGAAGGCAGAGAGGGGTTGGATAGAGAAGTGGGGGGTAGTGAAGAGTGAAGAGGGAGGCGAAGAGGAAGAGAGGAATAATACGAAGAGAAAAGGGTTGGATAGAGAGATGGAGGGGTTGGGAGGCAGAGAGAAAGAACAAGGGAGTGGTGCAGAAAAAGAAAAAGAGGGGAGAGTTGTAGTGAGGGTGAAGAGAGGGAGAGGTGTTGATGGAAAAGAGAGAGAGTGAGGAGAAGGGAATAGTGTGGTGGAGAGAGGAAAATAAATGGGGGGAGGGAGAGATAGACAGAGAGAACCATGTAGACAGGGAGAGAGGATAGGAGAGAGAGATGGGATAGAAAGGAGAAGAAGATAAGAATGAGAGGACGATTGGAGGGGTGGGTGAATGAAAGGTGAAGTGAGGATGAGGACATGAAAAGGTGAAGGGTGTAGAGAGAGCGAGTCGAGGAGGAGAGTGGATAAGAAGAGAATGAATAAAAAAGAAAAAAGAAGATAGAAGTAGAGACAGTTAGAAAAGAAGCAGGGTCATGACAGAGAAACAGAGGAAAGGAGAGGAAAGAGAGAGAGAGGGAGAGAAACAGACCATTACTATCTGATTCCCTCATGTGGACAGTTGCAGCATACTGATGAGAGACCCAGAGAACAACACAGAGTGCCAAAGCCATCCATCCATCCATCCTATCCCATCCCTTTCTCTCTCTCTCTCTCACACACACACACACACACACACACACACACACACATTAAGATCATTATCTTTTCAAGGGGGTGTGGAAGCGAGCCACCTGACAATACACTGCAGAAAACCTTTCGCTAAATACTCTCAGCTACAGTATGTTGATGCTACTCATATGGCAAGAAACGTAAGCAGACACCGATTGTTTTTGATCTCACAAAATTAGATTGTTACATGTTTAGGCATGGATGCTAGAGAGGTTATGATTACTGTTAGGGGTTACAATAATGTAAAAAAACAGCCAATATTTGTCCTGTATTCGACCCAGCAACTCATGGCATGCATTCTGATTATTCCCCAATTAGGAATAGCTTAGCATTGAATAGCATCATGTTAAAGCAATGTATAATGAAATGACACACAAACCATGACTTAAATATTATAATGTATCCAAACAGTTTTATTCAATATAAAAGTAATTTATATATTTAAAAACATTTAAATGTATTTCTCCATGTTACATTCGGTATAGTTGGATAGGAATAACATGTGTGTGTAATGCCACACTTATGAAGCTGGTCAAATTTGCAATTAGATTAATTGTACCCTAATGAATAGACAGATTACCCATGGCATGGTACATACATTAGTAATTATACGACTAAATGATTGTGCCTCATTCAGCATTGCAAACTGGGGAGAGCTCTTCGCCTGGTTAATATGCCATTTATTTTTATTATTCAATCATTGGTCTTTATATGAAATATAAATTACTATTACTCACCTATTGTGGCCTTGTGAAAATCACACTGAGGGGTCAGAATAATTTACCGGTGGCTCGAATGATGGTGTGGAAAAAATTAAGGAAGGGGAGTTCAGCAGCTCAGTGTTGAAGAGAGAGGCGGACTCTCACAATGTAATAACTCCTCTTTTGTAAAAGGCCGTCTCTCATTCACTCTTCACACATTCAATATTAACGAAGGCTAACTAGTTTGACGGTGGGTGGTTGGCTGGGAGAGGAAAGGGGTGGTGGCTTTCTGAAGTTGCTTTCTGAGCTTTACACAGCATGTCATATGAAAATGTGTGAGGTGTTACCTTGATACCAATTTACAAACAATTGCTCGCAGGAGAAAGGAGGCTGTTGGTAACGTCAACCATCTGGTATGAAATTGACATTCCATTATGTACAGACACTATTTATGTTTTGCATGTTGACATATTTAGCATATTGTTTTAGACGAGGATGGAACTGAATCATGTGTGAGTTTCAAGAGGCATCCTGCTGATACCGTAAACAACATGTCTAAATACAAATTATAGCAGAAAAATACCTGATAAGCTGTAGACGGATTTGGTGGCGCCAACCATGTGATTTAAATGTATTTAAATGTGGCTGACACAAAGACAGGGATCGTCTGATCTTCCATTGTGAATGTTAATCAATGCCCACCTCTCTCAGCCAGGAAGACCTATTTACAATTAAATGAGCCTGCCTGGAGGACGCCCTGAAGATATCGTGCCTTGCCTGTCCTCTAATCCTTTGCTATTGTTATGTGTATAGTATAGGCCAACAGGACTCTCCCATCAATGTCTCTGATGTCCTATTGTTGGGATGGTATTTAAGGACAAGAACAGCAAGAGTTTTGTGTTAGGCCTGTGATGAGCACCATTCTCCTGTGTGTCCTTGACACGCATAGTGTTAGAGTTATGGTTAAACTTCCATTCGTTTACTACAGTTTGCTTATTTTATATGTTTCTTTGAAACTATTAAATTGGTTAATTTGTTGATACTCTATTCTCATTCTTTCTAGGTGCATTTATGTGATGTTGCACACTAGATAAAGGTTCTGTTAAAGCAGTATGACATAATCGTGACCAGGCTATCACAGAGTTCAATCTAGGATCCGATATGATCGAGTGTGTCACACAGGGATGAGCAAATCATTATCAATCATACAAAATAATTAATCATAAACTATACTTTGGAGTCAGATATAACGTAATGTAACTTGTGTTAATTGGTCATGTGACCACTAGTGTAGAGTCCGCTTTGTCATGTCCATAACTGTCTTAAGTTGTACTTGTCACGCCTAAGGTTGCTGTTCTGGTGACTCTGGTGCCCTCCTCTGGTGGTCCAGTGCCAGTGCTGCCTCATCACTACTCATTCCGATCACCTGTGTTTTCCTGCCCTGTGTATATATATAGCCCTTTTGTTCCCCTGTGTCTTTGTCAGAGATTCTCTCTGTCCGATCGTAAGTGGATCCTGCCTGCCAGTCTGTTGTCCGTATTATCTAGTCGTTTACCCCTTTGCCTTGTACTTGTTAGCCCGTTTATTATTATCAATTATTATTATATTATTATTATTTAATTATTATATTATTATTATTAATATATTATTATTTCTTAGTTCGCCGTTTACTCCACTTGTGAAGTGTGTACCTTAGTTTATGGAGACTGGTTTTCTCCACTTTTATTTTTTACCCTTTTTTTCAAGTATATGCCTTTGTACCCTGCGCAATCCTCTCATTAAAGAGAAACTTTATTTTTGCTATATCTTTCGTCTTGAGTTATCCATCCACACTTGGGCCCACCCTACCAACACTTAACAGTACTGGGGAATACATGTACAGTGCCTATAGAAAGTCATCATACCCTGTGAAATCTTTACCTTTTGTCACATTACACCCTGGAAATTAAAATAAATCAAATCTAACTTTTTGGAGCTGTATGTACACATTATAACCCTCATAATCAAAGTGAAAATAAAAAATGTAAAAATTCTGGACAATTATTAAAAATTAATTAGTGAAATACCTGGTTTGGTTAAGTGATCAGCCCCTTAGAGTATACCATTATAAACTTGCTCAGGTGCAACCAATCAACTTCCAGATCAAACACCAGGCTAATTGCCCCCCACCTGACATCAATTGTAGTGGTTTTGATTACTTCAGAATAAAACCAGCTGTTTCTTGAGGATTCCACTACTAGAAGTGCATGGTTCTGCAAAGAATTCACCATGGTTGGAAAAGTACTTTCAAAAGGCCTCCGGGATAAAGTTGTAGGAAGGCACAAGTTAGGTGAAGGCTACAAAAAGATTTTGAAGGCTTTAGCTATCCCTCTGAGTACCGTTCAGAGCATCATTAAGAAGTGGAAGGCGTATGGCACCACCAACACCTTGCCTAGATCAGGCCGTCCGTCCAAACTGGATGACCGAGCCAGGAGGACATTGATCAGAGAAGCTACCAAGAGGCCAAAGGCAACTTTGAAGGACTTACAAGTCTTTATGGCTGGGACTGGTCTGTCTGTGCATGTGACAACAATCTCACAAGCTTTACACAAAGCTGGCCTGTATGGCAGCAAGAAAGTCTCGTTCTCGTTTGTGCTATGTCACACTCAGTCTCGTTCACTCAGTCTCGTTTGTGCTATCCCAATTATTCAAACACTTTACATTAAGTGGTGCTTAATTAGCATGGTATTGAAATGGGTTAGGGTTAATTAGCATGGTTATTATATGGGTTAGGGTTAATTAGCATGGTAGTTATATGGGTTAGGGTTAATTAGCATGGTATTGAAATGGATTAGGGTTAATTAGCATGGTTGTTATATGGGTTGGGTTAATTAGCATGGTAGTTATATGGGTTAGGGTTAATTAGCATGGTAGTTATATGGGTAAGTTCTAGCATAGTTGTGACAAAATGAGAAGGCAAAGTGTAATTACAGTGTAGGTACACGTTATACTGTTTATACTACTAATTAACTTTATATATTCTTTACACCTTTAGGATAACATCACAGTGCACTCAAATAATGAGCACGGCAGGCCTTTTCTTAATACTCAAGCATATCCGCCAACACAGAGCTATTCTGCCCACCTACATTGAGAGCCCATCCTCAATGAGGAGACAAATGGCTGTGAGCTCTGTGGGATGTCTGAGCTGTGATGTCGTAAGTATAGAAATTATAGAATGAACTCTTGTTGGGTCTCTTGCCAATAGCTTGTAATTTAAATACTGTGGTTGTAGAGTGATATAAAAGCAGAGGTCAGGGAATAGCTTGTTCTCTTTAGTTTGGTTCTCGTCATGAGCTGTGAGTAGCATTGTTTGAATGACCTGTGGTCATCTCTCTCTCTCTCTCTACTCTCTCTCAATTAGAATGTAACATTTTTCAATTAAGTATTTGCCTTGTAATAGTTGTATAAGTATACAGTATTATTAATTGATTCATTCTATTTGAACATTCTTGCACTAATTCAGCACAAACTCAACAATTCTTAGCACTTAGTGATAATTACATTGGAGTCAGATTATCAATATAAGATATGCTTTGCTATTAACAAAATATAGCCAAAAGTCTCAGCCAAACCTTCACATGGAAACTGACATTATTATAAATCCACTACAATACCAGATGCTCATGCAACATGAGACAATCACTCCACTTATGCATAAACCATAACAAAAATCACACTTTGTCGATCGAAACCCACCACCTGTTTAAAGGTTGACCAAATTTGACAGTGGGGTGACATTCTGCCCACGGACATCAACAAAAACTAAAATCTGCCTACAGTACAGTGCATTCGGAAAGTATTCAGACCCCTTCTCTTTTTCCACATTTTGTTATGTTACAGCCTTATTATTATTATTATTATTAAATGGATTGAATTATTATTTTTCCCTCATCAACGTACACACAATACCCCATAATGACAAAGCCAAAACAGGTTTTCAGAAATGTTTGCTAATTTATTAAAAAAAATAAACTGATCACAATTATATAAGTATTCATACCCTTTCCTCAGCACTTTGTTGAAGCACCTTTGGCAGCAATTACAGCCTCATGTCTTTTTGGGTATGACGCTACAAGCTTGGCACACCTGTATTTGGGGAGTTTCTCCCATTCTTCTCTGCAGATCCTCTCACACTCTGTCAGGTTGGATGGGGAGCGTTGGTGCACAGCTTTTTTCAGGTCTTTCCAGAGATGTTCGATCAGGTTCAAGTCTGGCCTCTGGCTGGGCCACTCAAGGACATTCAGAGACTTGTCCCGATGCCACTCCTGCGTTGTCTTGGCTGTGTGCTTAGGGTCGTTGTCCTGTTGGAAGGTGAACCTTCGCCCCAGTCTGAGGTCCTGAGCGCTCCGGAGCAGGGTCTGGTTTTTTTAAACCAAATCTTGATTTCATCAGACCAGAGATCATTTCTCATGATCTGAGAGTCCTTTAGGTGCCTTTTGGTAAACTCCAAGCGAGCTGTCATGTACGTTTTACTGAGGAGTGGCTTCCGTCTGGCCACTCTACCATAAAGGCCTGATTGGTGCAGTGCTGCAGAGATGGTTGTCCTTCTGGAAGGTTCTTCCATCTCCACAGAGGAACTCTGGAGCTCTGTCAAAGTGACCATTGGGTTCTTGGTCACCTCCCTGACAATGGCCCTTCTCCCCCTATTGCTCAGTTTGGATGGGTGGCCAGCTCTAGGAAGAGTCTTGGTGGTTCCAAACTTCTTCCATTTAAGAATGATGGAGGCTACTGTGTTCTTGGAGACCTTTACCACAGATGGACTCCAATCAAGTCGTAGAAACATCTCAAGGATGATCAATGGAAACAGGATGCACCTGAGCTCAATACTTATGTATCTGAATGAAGGTCTGAATACTTATGTAAATGTGATATTTCAGTTTTTTATAAAAATCAGTTTTCACTTTGTCATTATCGGGTATTGTGTGTAGATTGATGATGAAAGAAATGAATTGAATCCATTTTAGAATAAGGCTGTAACATAACAAAATGTGGAAAAAGTGAAGGGGTCTGAATACTTTCTGAATGCACTGTATATATCTGCCATTATTCAAACTCAGGGAGGTGTAGCATAACATGTTACAAAGATGCAACTGCAGCTATTGTACTGATATTGAACTGAACTATATATTGAAAAATATTACCTCAAATGCACTGTAGTCTAAATCACAACACAGGCCTCTTCCCATCTGTCTTCACAAACATCATTAAGGTTTCCACATTTGCCTCTGAAGATTCTGTTTCTAAAAAAAACTATACAGTTGTCATATACAACCCAATGCTACTCCCAGTGCTGCCCCTGGGACACACAACACAGCACGGGCCTTTGAAGTTGCACTGATGTTGACTTTATGCCTTAGACAAGGAAGTACAGTACAGCTCCTCAGTAAGCTCTTCTCTACCATCAACCATTCACATTTAATTGCCACAGAAAGATGTGTTTGGCCCAGAAGAGCTACAGTAGCACTTTGATTGAAGAAGTGTCTGTCATCACAAAACTTGGTGAGAAGAGTTGAGATGCAGCAGTTACATTTCTGTCGGTATTCAAATCTATTTATTTTGTCAATAACTTTAATAAAATGTTTCTTAAATGGTGATTGGTGAAACTATGGTGTTTGTATTTCTGAGGTCCTACTGTACACAGTATGATGAGACTATCATTGTTTTCGTGATTATACTTATTTATTGGTTTTCAACAAACAACAAAAATACAAACAAGAAATAATACAGGGTTAAACAGTGAAGCAAATAAAGGGGCAGGGAGGGAGAAAACATAAAACAAAACAAAATGAGGAATCATTGAGTTGTCCTGAGTTGAAGTGTATTCAGAGAATATGAAGTGACCTAGCCTAGAAGAAGTCTCATGAATAACACAAACTGTAGATGCCAGGGAAACTTTTTTGCCCTGTATTTCTCCTTTTATTTATGTTTAAGGTTACAGTACATCAGCACAACAATATGCAGTTTGAAGCACACTCATCCCCGATCATTGTGTGGTGAGACAGCAGAATAATGCAGTGACATCCAACCCTTCTGAAACCCCTTCAGCCCAAACATTCTCAGATGTCATGTCTAAGAGCGAGATGGCTCTCTAAACCCACTCTCTCACATCCCTATACTGTACCACTCCACAAGGCTGCCAGCACAGGCATTGAGTTATGCAAGATGAAACTGTAGGGTCCTCCAGATTTGCATGTACTGGAGAACCTAGAAACACAAAGCAAGTCTATTAAATATCCACAAAGAGTGAGCTCAAAGGTATTGCAGCAATTTTCCCATTGAAAGTCCTGTTCACATTGCAACAAAATGGTACAAAACACTTTCATGCTACAAAAACAAAGATGACAAATAGCTAGTGTCATGTCTAATTTCAGTGTATCAAATAGAATGTGACTATGAATATGTTACTGGTGCAGTTAAAGCCTCTCTAACGCTCTTCCCCCACTGTGTCATTTGGGTGTTTTGTGATTTATTTCATTGCACAATATATATAATTATATGGCATTTAATACTTCACACTATCTCCTACTCAGAGTGTGTTGCTACATTTGCATGCAAATTATATTGTTTTACCTTGTGTGGGGGGACAGACTTTACAATATGGGAATGGATGCCGAAGAGGCGGGATGTCACATTACCTAGATACTTTCAATTCAACACCTAAATTCCAGAGCACTTATCTGGCACTATGGAAAACAGATACATATAGTTTAATCTGGGGGAATGTAGAAAAGCATTGCAGAAAACACTCAGGCTTGACAAGGTCAGAAGAGAGTCAGGTAAATCTGGTTTGAGCTGAATGTAAGTTTGTTTGAAATTGCGTATTGCTCTGAAGAAGTGGTTTATAGAGGGAGAGGTCATGATCACCGACGATGATGATATTAGTATTGTTGAACTTGTGCTATTGTGAAGAATGTCTGACATGAACATATTAGAATGATAACTGTTTCGAGGAACAAAAGCTTTCAGTTCTAATTCTATGCAGCCCTTAGTTAGAAACCAGGCCCTCATATACACATCTTGGATGGCCAAACCCCACCAGCACCCACAGTTGACTAAACGTAAGATTTATTGGAGAAATGTTCCACAATATCAATATGATTGCTCAACTGATGTAGAGAAGACATTGTTTGTCGAAGCGTGTTGCATGAACAAATTGAGTTTATGCCACTTATAGACAACCTAGACCCTTGGGGGTAGAGATCTCCGATGATAGCTAGGATGAGTGCCTCCAGGGTGTCAACTCGTGCCATCAAGTCTAGGTATCAGCTAATTCAATCAAAAGTGATACACAGGCTTTATTACTCTTTCACTAAGTCACATTCTTTTTACCCTTCTGTTCCCCCAACCTGTAATAAGTGTACATCTGCTGAAGGGACCCTGGGACATCTCTTTTGGCTATACTCAAAGCTGGAGAAATTCCAGGAAGAGGTTGTTCAGTTTTACTCAGATATATATAGAAATACTCTCTCTCCAGACCCAGAAACTGCAATCTTCGGCTGAACTCAGAACCTAGCCAAGTTAAGACACTGGGAGTAACTGACAATACAGTATGGTATGATAATTGCAAAGAGATTAAGATTATTATTACAGATTAAAATAGTTTGAATGTCTGGATAAGGAATCAACCACTCTCTTTAAAACCAATATGCTCCACATGGAGAGAATATGCTATGATATCTCTGGGAAACCAAAAAGGTTCACTGACATATGGCAGCCCTTCTTATCCTACCTATCAAGGAAAGATGCACAATCCAGGCACTAAATAACTGCCAAAGTCGCACCCTTGATTCATAGCCACTTTTGTGTGTCTGTCATGTTTTACACTCTGTAACCCTTGGCAGTACAGTCAAGGGTTTGTTAGCTTCAAAAGAGAACACTTGTTTGTTTGTTTTTCTTATTGTTGTTGTTGTTGTTGTTGTTGTTGTTGACATGATGTATCTCATTCAGTTTTGTTCTCCATTATTTAATTAGTTTGTTTTTCCTTTTATTGTTATAAGTTTCGTTT
Source organism: Argentina silus (assembly GCF_951799395.1). NCBI lineage: Eukaryota > Metazoa > Chordata > Actinopteri > Argentiniformes > Argentinidae > Argentina > Argentina silus. The sequence continues at coordinate 29,209,808 of NC_139657.1, forward strand.
TTAGCCTCTGGTCACTACTGTTACTTCTATTATTGTCCCCCACCAATGAAATCACAAGCTTTTTCTCCGACACCACTGGAACAATTTTTATGAAACTTGGGTGAATGATGGGTCTTGTCATAGAGATTGCTTATGAGTTTCAAGGTGACATCATTAAACATGTCATAGTATAGTGCAAAGTGGAGAGCTAGGAGAGCTAGCAAGGGTCCGGGTCCACAGAGAGCTTTTTTTTGTTAAAGCAGCACTGGGCTTTTGTTGTTGCTTGGCTACCTGATACAGTCCTTGGCAAGGTAGCTAGCAACGATTAGTGATTATGCCAAAACAAACTTTGTAGGCATTTCTATGCTAGTACAATAGTAGCTTACTAGTAAGAGGGGGTCAAATACATTGAGACTTTCTAAATGTATTTGACCCCCTCTTACTAGTAAGCTACCACTTTGGTTGTTTCATACAAAAAAAGTGTATATTTAGTTCAGAAACTATAGTGGAAGACATAAGACAAACTATAGTATAGGACAGCTCTCTCGTGTTGCTATCTTTACTCTTAATAGTATTTGATCAAAACTATAAAATGACATATAACATTTAGAAATGATCGGTAAGGTATGGCCAACTGCTGACTCAAACAAATAAATAAACATGTAAATCACATAGCGCTAGCAATTTACTTCAAAGATGATGCTACTAACTAGCAACACAAGTAAACTAGCTAGCTATAAATGCTCGTTTTGATACTGTCATGACTGGCTAATGTAGAGCTACTTAGCTAGCTCCACACCAGTGTGGCTTTGTTGTAAGCTTGAAACAACTTGTAGTTTAAACACCAATAGTACACAGTTAGCTAGAGGGACATGTTAGCTATATGTTGTGTGGGGACACTGGTGTTGCTCACTAATGTAAAATGTTGCTAATGTAAGTGTTCTTAATGTAAAGTGTTACCAAAAAATCATTCAGATATTCCATAATATCTATAAAAGTGAGGATTCAAATGGAATCAGTTCTAAGCATGGTTAAAGCATGTATGGATCAAGTTGTGTCTTCTTGTGGCAGGTTGGAAGGGTATTTTCAGCTCTGCAGAAAGTGTGATTATAAGAAGTACGACCCAGGGTGTTAATATAGCCTGCTGCTACGCTATGATAGCTCTTTTCGTGTCACCTGTTAATACAGTTTTGTGCTGCCTAAGTGTTCTTATCTCCATCTTCACCTCTGGGTGGTGTTCCCTTTTTCAAATTAAAAAGCCCATAAAAAAAGCATTCCCCAAAACACAATACTTTCAAGAATAACTGATAATATTTTATTGAAACTCTCAGAAAAGGACAATGCTCACAAGCTATGTACTTTGCACAATGATGTGAACTGACATACTGCACTACACCCTCAGGTCATGTATTTAATGACCTGAGAGAGTATTTAATGTCAGAAAATGTGATATCATAGTTATAATTCTGTGTGGTAACCCCTAAAGTCACTTGTGGGATGCTTGTAGTACTTTATTGTTTAATGCAATACATTGGTCTTTGGGGTTCACATGTACTTATCTGCAATTTTACATCTTTACTGCCAGCCCTATATAAACTATAGGATGTTTGCTTAAATATGGTAGTAGATACCCACTAGGCATTTGTGTATTAATGTACTGTATCAGCCAAACATAGATGTTTATGCTTTGATACTGTGAAGGTGTTCACACCTCCTACTGTGGGACTATTGTTTCTGATACACATTTGCTTGGAGACTGTTGTTACAGCACTGCATACTGAAGTAACAGTAGGGTGGCTGTTTGAGGTGAGTAGTGGTTGAAATGTGGCGGCATGTTTGTCATATGCATTGCTGTTAATTTCATTCTACTGCTGGCTCATTACCAGAATACTGGATAATTCCAGAGAGAAAATCACAAGTTATTTATATCATACATGCAATATTATTGAATCATTTCACTAAGTCAAACTCTGATTCGAGTGATCCCTCTGGCAGAGTTATACTCACTGGCGTACCGCAGTTTGTCTGGGCCCTCCTGCAAGTTCGAAATTCGGGACCCCCTCCAAAAATGTAATAAAATCGAATGTGTCAGCCACTCAATCACAAAGTGTCATTTGAAAGTTTATAAAATACCAGCTAGACTGTATTGCTATAAATAGTACACTGCACAATGAAACAATCGTAAGTTGCCTATATTCAGTCCCACTATAACCTAAAATACTGACTCATGTCTCAATTTCCTCACTTTATTATATAATGCATAGGGTGCGTTGTTATAGTGCGTCTCGTTCCTATCCATCCATGTCAATTCTCCACTATTTCGTCACCAGCCTAATCTTTGCTATTTTGCCCTCTGATCTGTGTAGCTATGAAAAGTTGCTCATTTTATAGAGCAAACATTTGAATGTTTGAATTTGAATATAATACTGCATGTTATATTCATGTTAAACATATGAATTAACTGTTGGCACACAATCTGCATGTGTTACAAGGAGAGGAGCATAGGTGTGAGATGACAGGAGGCAAACAACCCCCAGAGCATGTGGGCCCCCAAAAAGAAAGACTGGTTGTTGACCCTGGTTGTTACCCTGGAACATGGTCCTTGGAGAGCTCTGGTCCTGCTAACAAGAGATGTTGTTAGACTAACAGTATCTGTCATGGTTTTGTAATGCAGCGACATATGGTGATAACTAAAACACAATGCGACTCTACAAACACATTCACCCTGTCACCCGGATATCAAACCTTTAACGCTTTACTTTCCTCCAAGCGCTAATGGTCCATTGAAACTTGCCTCACCCTAGTTTTACCCTGATAATAGTAAATCAAAACTGACATTACAGTTACAAATGGCTTACCCATTTCATCAGTAATGGCTATCAGCAACGTTTACAGAAAGACAATAACAGTTATTTGGATGATCAATGCGCGATTACAAGTGAATATAAGAGCGGGGAGTGTGCACCCAGCCTTCGAAGTAGAGACACCCTTCACCACAATTGACTTGTCTGTGGATCTTGCACACAGAAATCTCAGAAGATTTGTTTTGAATGTGGGAATTTGGGAGCATAAGAGCAGACTTCCCACGTGTTCTTTTTTACTTGTTATAAGCATTGGCGCTTCACATTTAACCATGGGTTGAAATACTGTCCTGACTTAACACAACCAGTGCATTATGTATATATTTTGCATGGTATTGATCTAATTCAATGATTATACGGTCACACTAATGTCAACAAATGGAGGTCTCCGGACATCACTCTGGGGGCTTTGGTTAGTCTTGGGGGTCGGGTAATAACGACAAACTGAATCCAGTAAGTATCCAAGACTGATCTGCTTGCAAGGGTTTTCCCTATGTTTACTGGGAAACCCCCAGAATATACTGTGCCTTTGGAAAGTATTCAGACCCCTTCACTTTTTCCACATTTTGTTGTGTTATAGACTCAATTTAAAATGTATTAAATTAAAAGAATTTCCCATCAATCCACACACAATACCCCAGAATGACAAAGTGAAAACACGTTTTTTGAAATTTCAGTAAATGTATTAAAATTGAAATACAGAAATACTTCATGTACATAAGTATTCAGACCTATATTTGCTATGACACTCTTAAAATTAGCTAAAATGCAATCATCAAATCATCATCAACAAATCACTCAATAAGTGGAATTGAGTCCATCTTAATGCAAGGATAATAGTTAATGTAATTTTGGAATTAATATCTTTGTTTTTATAGGGTCTCTGATTTGCATAGGAATCAGTTACACACTGTGTGGATTAGGATGTCACTACCAACTCAGCAAATTTCATAGTTTTCTCTTGATCCTGACAAACTCCCCAGTCCCTGCCGGTGACAAACATACCCATAACTTGATGCAGCTACCACTATTCTTCACACAAGAGATGGTGCGGAAACTGCATTGCATGTGCTGGATTTGCACCAAACGTAATGCTTTATAGTAGAACCAAATAAACACATTTCCAGCCACTTTCTTTGCTGTATCACTTGAATTCATTGTTGCAAACACAATTTTAGGGATATGAGAGATTATTTTCTATTAAGGTATTCTTTTTGGCCACTTGGTTATAGACCAATGTTGTAGAGTTGTCCCAACAACTGTGCTTTTTCCTCCCCACCATTCAACTTTGTAGATTTTTGTAAGTCGCCTCAGGGTCGCATTCCTGAGCAGTTTTGTTCCTCTCCATATGCTCAATTTGTAATGACAACCTGATCCACACAGTGTGTAATTGATTCCTATGCAAATCAGCCACCCTATAAAAACAAAGATATTAATTTAAAAAATACATGAACTATTATCCTTGCATTTAGATGGACTCAATTCAACTTAGAGTAATTTGTTGATGACATGAACAGTGCTGAATTGAGCAAATAACACAAAAGAAATCTGAATACTCTACAGCATGATTTTCATTATACGTGCATTGTCTTTAACAATGTTTTTGAGAAAAAGTAAGTTAACAACGTGAAAATGTATTACACACTATGCAATACACCGGTAAAGTGATTGCATCACAATGACAACAAAAATATCTGGAGACAAATATAGCAAGCTTGTATAGAAAGCTCCATAGGATACTGCAAATACAGCTATTTTATCAAGACTGTTGAATGTGATACAATATTTTTAATTTGATATTCGAGACCTGTGGTACAAGTAACGTGGCTAAATGTGACCAGTTGCTAATATAGGTAAAAAACGAGTTTTACACACTGACTCAGTTTCTGGGATGATGGGGAAAGCGAAACAATGAAGAATATTCAATTACAGTATATTATGGTGGGAGTACATTTAGCAGCCAAATATTTCGATTAACATTTTACAGCACTGAATGTTCATTTGGCCGACTCTGTGACGTTCCACTTTACCAGTGTATTGCCAGCTTACATTACATTTACATTTATGGCATTTAGCAGACGCCTTTATCCAAAGCGACTTAGAACAAATACATTTGTTTAAGTAAGTGAATAATCTATCCATCAGTCATCATAAGATAAAATAATCAATGCTCGGACCAGGGGCCATAGGCAATCACAATGCTAAAAAATACTTTTTTTAAAATGTTATTAACAGGAGAGAAACTTGTACAGGGGGCTAGTGGGGGTGAATAGGTCTTTAGAAGGGACCGTTAAGATGTAGCCTGAAGAGATGGGTCTTCAATCTATGGCGGAAGATTGGTAGTGATTCTGCAGTCATGACAGCAGTGGGAAGCTCGTTCCACCAGTGGGGCGCCAGGACATTGAAAAGCCGTGACCGAGTAGTGTGGCTGTTGCTTCCATGTAGAGTGATCAGGCAGGGGTTTGGGGGCTGACCATTGCTTGCAAGTAGGGAGGGGCTGTTCCCTTTGACGCCCGGTAGGCGAGCACCAGGGTCTTCAATCTGATGCGAGCTGCTACCGGGAGCCAATGAAGGGTGCGGAGAAGGGGAGTGACATTTTGAATTTGGGGAGATTGAACACCAGACGGGCGGCAGCGTTCTGGATGAGCTCCAGTAATAATTGTTATACATTTTATTTGTAAAGTGCTTTTCATTTGCTAAATCTCAAAGCACATATAACTGAGTGCATTAAAAAAAACATATACATACAAACATATACAACATATATATATATACAATATATATACAATATACAACACTAAAACAATAAAGGAGACTACAGGAAGGCCTGTCTGAAGAGGTGAGTTTTTAGTCCCTTTTAAAGGAGAAGTGCCTGGGTTGTCTTGATATTAGTATTCTAAACTGAATTATGTCTCATCTGGTCTATTTGCAATATTGCAGGTATTATGGACAACTTTGCTCACTCTTTGGGACTGTTTTGCTCAATTCTTTCTCATAACATATCTTAAACATGTTCTCAGTAATATTGTATGTTGTAATAACTCCGCAGACATTTTAACAGGGCCATCAGCCTCAGATGGAACTATTTCCTCTTAATTACCGCTTATCTTAATAGATATCTGTATCATTTATAATGCTGCACACAACCAACTGGTGAATGGGTGCCCCAACCTCATCTTCAGTATTCTTTGGACCAATGAAAATGCTAATCTCTAAGAGGTACATGCCTAAAAATATTAGGCTCTCCTTCACTGTTGACTTTCATGAATTCAATTTAATTCCATAAAACTCCTGACTCCTGACTGTATCGTTAGCTTAACATTTATCAGGCCCCGCTGTTCACATTACAACTCCCAAGACCTCTGTGTCATTGTCCAAGTCTGTGTCCGTAGAAAAAATACACACACCAAAAACGTGGCAATGAAAAACATGGGAATGTACTCCCGGCTCCCTATGAATCAGATTAGGGCATCACTGCTGCTTCTTCTTGGCTAAGGACTTATATCCTGCAAGCACATACTGTATCTGCCCTAAGCTGCAGTATAGGGAGCCTTGCATCTAAAGCCAGCAATTTGTCACTGCTCTTGGCCCCGCTGTTCCCTTCCTCAGCTTTCATTCTCAACCACTGTCAATGTCCTTCCACGGCTAGCAGGACACCGGGTTTATGCATATTCTCCAGAACAGCTCTTGGAAAATGACTAGGAAATGATGCAACGGTTCTTGAGTAGTTCCTCAGAACTCCCTTGAGTGTGAAGTCTTCAAGATTTTTTTTTTTTTTACAACAAAGCAAAGAGAGAAGACAACCACCACCTACCAAAGCTGTCAAGCTTCACTGGTAGGGGAGGGAAGGTCGTCTTGAGATAGACAGCTTGGGTCAAACTTCTGATTGAAACCCATGTTTCTACACACAAGTAGTTCTTGGTCCTCTCCATATTATATATAACACCCTAGCTAATACCATGCTGCTGAATTCACAGTGAATGTATTCCTACACTAATTGTAAACACCATTACAATGGTCATTATAACAGAATAGTTATGGTTTAAATCACATTCAACCACGTAAAGCACATCAGTAATGATATTGATATTGATGTCATTCTTCAGACCTGTGCCACAATGCACAATTATTATACAGTACATTGTCCATCCAGGACTGCTATTTAACGCATTGCAGTGGTAAGCAAGTAATGAATAGGACTATAGGTAATAAAAATAGACTTTGCTCCCTTTTTTATCTTAATAACCAATGACCATGGTCTTATTTACTTGGTAAGTGTTATGGCTTTCCATTATACAGTACAAGAAATCAGGCAGCTAAAATGTGTCCTAACACTGTGGCAATAACTGTATGTGCTGCTCAAGCAATTATCATGCCATACAACTAAGAAGAAAAAAGTGACTGAAGTACTGGACTCTTTCATTCAATAGACTTTGCACTAAGCAACATCACAGAAAGGCTATCCCTGCACATTTGTTTCCGGACAGGATTATTCTCACTGTAACACAGAGTGTTATACTTGATGGGAATAGTGATTGTAGTTGATTTATAAGTAAATGATGCATTGATTGATTACAGATGCCAGATCAGTTATAGGCTGCTCGATCAGGCCTTCGTCTCCCTGGTTACAGAAGGTCCACAGAACGATTGGTTTTGTCTTATGCCAAGCTGCTGGTGCCATTCCTATACTCCGCATGTTAAACATGTTGACCTCAATGGACACCGGCTACCCACATGACAAGACAGAGCGAAAGAGGGGGGCTGAGCGAGGTCATTAGATTTGCATCTGTCATCTGTTCATCTGTCTCTGGTATGTTTCCACTGCTCCTTTGGCTCCTCAGAGATCCTTCCTACTTTGCTGTATCTTTCCCTTGTGTGCACATTGTATTAAATAATTGAAAGACACCCGTGATCTGATCTCATATCTTGACTCCACACATCACACCTGAATCCAAAAATTCCTGCAAACAAGGTGAAACATCCTCTGAGTGACACAATTGAGGTGAGTGATATCAGAGGTTGTGGTAGGGATATAAGAGGTTGTGGTAGAGATATCAGAGGTTGTGGTAGAGATATCAGAGGTTGTGGTAGGGATACCAGAGGTTGTGGTAAGGATATCAGAGGTTGTGGTAGGGATACCAGAGGTTGTGGTAAGGATATCAGAGGTTGTGGTAGGGATACCAGCAGTTGTGGTAGGGATATCACAACTAAAGGTGTGTGTAGTGACACTAAACCACTCATTTACCAGTAGATAGTTGAGAGATAGTAACAGTCACTGGTTGTTTCCAGTGCACCTGTGCTTCGTAACAGCATGTTGGACATGCCAAAGTTGTCTTCCAAAACATTTGACTTAAACTATTAAACCTACAGTTAGCTCCTACTGTCAATGGAGAGTCAAAAACAAGTTCACTTTTCAGAGATAAAAAGTTTATTTATTAAACAAATGCTGCAGTGCAGTTATTTTCGTGAGAATCATTTTTTACACATTGGATGTGTCATTTGCATAACTGACTATTACTGATGGAAAAGGGAAATGATATGAAAATGTGCCTGTGGAGAATGCGGTTACATAAAAGTTGTCAGCACCTGAGTTGAGCGCTTGAGACAGATGGGCATTAAATCATGTTGTAGCCCTTATCTTGCTGTGATGCAAAATAGACACAATACTTGGCACAGCAGTAGGTTAATGATAAGTTATGATAAGAGGATTTCTTTGATTTATAGTCCTATAGCAGGATGAATGAAGGTAAGGTGATGATTCTCTATGAGGCATGTTTAGAAACTTTCGGGTGGTGTGTATCATATAATTGCAGCACAGCATGTCTAATCGATGATAAGGTATTAGCCTTCACAATGGGGCTGCCTTAGTATTCTTTAAACTATGGTTCTTGAAAATAAGAAAATAAGCACGCATTCCAGTGAACTCATCTCATTTCACTGTCAGAAACATGTGCATTGTTGTCATCTTGAATGTAGCTTTCTCCCTTTGTCCTCATAATGTTATGGCATGAAGATTTCCGACACTAAACTTGTCGTCTCTGATAGGGGTTCAAGAACAGATGGTGGGCTGGGGTGGTCTACAATATTTAGCTGTGGTGGTCTACAGTATTTGGCTGTGGTGATCTACAGTATTTAGCTGTGGTGATCTACAATATTTGGCTGTGGTGATCTATAGTATTTGGCTGTGGTGATCTACAGTATTTGTCTGTGGTGGTCTACAGGGTTAGGGTTAGGGTTCAAGTTAACTTTCACCCAGTAGAAAGTTGCAGTGGCACGGCCACAGATTTCAATACAGTCAATACTGTCTGCTGAGCATTCTTAATCATGTCCTGTTTCAGCATTGTTGCTTCTGAGACAATTTTCTGCTCTTCTGCGGTAACCCACACTGGTAAAAAAACACACAAGCCAAAGAAAAGCAGGGATCTTATCCTATTGCTGTCTAAATAAATCAATCAAAAATAATACAGACGAGAGAGGTGTGGGAGTACTGTGAAACGAGCATTTTGCTCGCTATGAATCCATTATCAACTCTGGGAAACATGGAGCCCTCTAATTATCTGGAACTCATCGACAATGGATCTGCAGTAAAATTAATTGGAACACATCCCTTTTCCTGCTGTATCTCTCCATTGCATCTGTATCTCACTATTGCTCTCTATTGCTAAAGCCCCCCTACTTTCAGTTTCTTGACAATTGTTTTGTTATTGTTCTAAAATCTCTCACCATTTTCTCCTGTACTGACTTCACTTAACTGTACTTTATACCAGAGTATTCACTGTGTGTAGTTACCCTGTAATAGACTATCAAGTACATGCAATTATGGTGTACAGTACCCCTTTTGCACCAATGTGTTGTATTTATTCTGAAAACAATTGTACCCATATACATTTACATTTACATTTATGGCATTTAGCAGACGCCTTTATCCAAAGCAAGGTACAACAAATACATTTGTTTAAGTAAGTGAATCATCTATCCAACAGTCATCATAAGACAAAGTAATCAATGCTCACACCAGGGGCCATTGGCAGTCGTAATGCCATTAGGCTATTTTTTTTTAATTAATATATATATATATATATATATATATATATATATATATATTCGGCATTCTAGTCCATAAACCACCTTTGTGGTCTGAATACCTAATACGTGTCTAGATATTCACCATTCAGAAAATCCATTCGAGGAATGTTATGGTTGAACACTATCAGTGTCATTTGGAAAACACATTCTGTTGATTTCATTTAGCAGTCGCAAACACATTCAGCTATGAAAAACATTTGTTTACATGGAAAGCACAATTCTTGACAGCTTTTTCCCCTCAATAGATTAACACAATCTGGACCGACTAACACAACCGCCTACTCTGCATATCAATGTGTGTGTGTGTGTGTGTGTGTGTATGTGTGTGTGTGTGTGTGTGTGTGTGTGTGTGTGAAAGAGAGAGAAGGAGAGGAAGAGTGTAAAAAGCAGATTACCTCTCACTGACTTTCACAGTTCATACACAATACATTGCTCGATTTGGCACTCCGTATCAAATGTACCAACCACAGCTTCTGCCAGCTTTACATTACATCAGAGAAAACATGCAGCCCTCCCTGAATCCCTTTGTATATTCACAAAGAATGTTGGATTGGGCTCTGGACACTCTCTCTCACACACACACATGCACGTACGCACACACACACGCACACACAAATCAGCATCGTCTTCAGAAATAAGTGATTTTCTCACTGTAAAATTAAAAGGCTTGAGAGCCTAACTGTAAAATGCATGGTGTTATACTGACACTGAAAATGAAAAAAAAGTCTTAATCGAATTTTTAAAAAACAGGAGAATGAACTGCATTAGTACAGAGGTGTTGCATAATTTAAGACGTTTTCTCATAGGCTTCATCAGCCAAATTCAGACTTAAGGTATGTGCACCCACGTGTCATGCTTATACCAGCCCTGTATGCTTTTGAGATAGCATCTGGTTTTTGTACATTTGATGGTCATTCTAATTCATGATATATGCCCATTGATTATAGAAGAATATGATTAATTGTGATGCTGTGAAATATGTTAAATGTAAAACTACCATTTCAATGTAATGACCGGTTAGTTCTTGCATCCAGAGCTCCATGAATTTGAGAGCGGTCACCATTTGGCTGAAAAACGAATTAAGGATTGCTGCATTAAAGGGACCATTCACTCTTTTAAAAGCTTTACCTTATTTTTTTACCTACTGTACCTAACAGTGTTGTATTCTCATCCAGATATCCAGTTTAATAACTACCCAATGGATTAAAAAAAAATTGATGAACCGACAACACTCTATTTAAGTCATAATAAAACTTAAAAAAGAGTGAACTATCCCTTTATAAAGCTGTTGATGGGCATTAGGGCAAATTGCTGTTGTTAATGGATCACCATCATCTTCTGACAGGTGGCGTTTTTCTTACGTGCTGGTGATCCTGCTACAAACCGCACAGACGCACTTGTGCTACCCGTCGCAAGACAATGGAACGACCTGATCACAGTGCACAAAGAAACAACATGAGGTTCCTCTCTGAACAGAATATGTCCCCTACTGCTCTCAGTGATGCTGCTCACTTATTCATTGAGACGTTTATTTGAGCTCCATTAGCCGTCTCTCTTTCAGTCTTTATCGAAGGGAGGGGGCTACAAAACAAATGTAACTATCATGGCCCCATCATAGAAAATGGAGGCACAAATTAAACTCTTAATTAAATGCCAGTAACATATGAATAACTCCTGGATTGGAGGGGACCTGTCATTTGTCAAGTCGACATTCATGCAGCAACATATTGAATAGGCTCATTGTTTTTAGCCTACATGCTGTATGTGACGGCTCAATTAGCTAGCTGACAACTATACTGAAAACAATTCTGCCCTTGTGTAAATGGTTGTCAGCCCTACAAGAAATGTTCTATATTGACAAGCTATTCCACTCCCTTGATTTACAGTACGTTTTGCAAGAGACAGGGAATATGACGCCAGTCCCACATGGAGACTACATTTATGACTAATTACCACGTAGTAGTAGATATGCGTGACTGACAGAATCGTTGCGAGGACCAATGTCTTTCTCGCGCTATGTATTTTCAAGCAATTACAACAACTTTTTACAATCAAATGACTGCACAAAATGAAATGTTTCACCAAATCAATTGTAATAGCATTTATGAACTGTTCCAGTTCCAGGCTTCAGATCAGGGTTACAAACGACCTGCTGACGGCTGCTGATGCAGGTCCTCCAAGTCTCCTGATCCTCCTGGATTTAAGTGCAGCCTTTGATGTTATCGACCACTCTATTCTCCTAGAGTGCCTCTGGACCACCATTGGACTCTCAGGGACAGCTCAAAGCTGGTTTTGTTCCTATCTTACTGATAGGTCAGAATATGTTGCCCAAGGATCAGTCCTCGGGCCCATGCTTTTCATCCTCTACCTGGTTCCACTCGGCCATGTGACCCGCAGACACAGAATTTCCTTCCACTGTTATGCGGATGACATCCAACTTTCAATAAAAACAGCCCCAAATCCCTCTGCCGCCACTGCATGCCTCAACACTTGCCTCGAGGATGTAGGGTTCTGAGCCTGATTCCAGATTCATTAATGACAAGTCGAGAAGAGTAGTAGCATACAACTTTGAAATACTGAGTCTCAAACACTAGTTTATATACTTTTGAAGAGAGCATAGTCTCCTCCATCTCAGCCTATATAATGTACGTTTAAAGATTAAGAACCTTTTAAGGCACACCATAAAGAACCCAAATATATGTAAGTATTAAGGTGTCACAACAATGCAGACCAGGTGTGGTCTTTTAGAGGACAGACTATACTATACTGAATACCACATAAGGATAGACATAGATGAGGAAACATATTCACCCGGCTACACTGAGTTACCACAAAAGGAACAATTTATACACAACGCACACATACAGTAGATACAGGTTCTATTTGAGTTTCCAGGGAGATAAAGGCCTGGGTGACAATCAACCCTCACCAGGTCCAGCATTCTAATATAACCCACCTCTCCCTTGCTAGTCAAAATATCTCTCTCCAACCTTGGCATAAAGTTTGACTCCTCCCCAGTGTTTGACATTGACATCAAAAACGTGTAAAGCCTCTTTCCTACACCTGATAAACATTTCAAAACTTTGTTCAACCCCCACACAGCCTGATGCAGAGAAGCACATCCACGCCTTTGTCTCCTCAATGCTGGATTACTGTAAAGCACTCTTGAAAGGTATCCCCAGCAAAGAGCCTGCAGGAGCTCCAATACATCCAGAACAGCGCTGCCTTGATGCTGACCTTCAAGTGTGTCCGTGGAACTGCTCCCTCATACTTGAAGGATCTTATACAACCCCTAACCTCATACCGCAGTCTGAGGTCATACCTGAAGGATCAAAGACAACCCCTAACCTGCAGTCTGAGGTCCGGCAACAGCCTCCAACTCCATGTTCCCAGGACCAAGCTGTGCTCAATGGTTGACCGCGCCTTCTGCAATGCCGCCCTTTGTCTCTGGAAAGACCTCAAGAGAGCCCAGACACTCTCCTCCTCCTCAATCAGGATGAAAAACTCTTCTTTGTTGTTAATAGGAGTATTGTTTGTTTATTCTGTTCATGAGTTCTATGCGCTTTGAAATTGTTCAAATGAAAAGTGCTTTCCAAATAAAATGTATTATTATTAGCATTACCATTTAATACATACACTATATGGGACTGTGTGGCTCAGTTGGTAGAGTATGACACTAACAATGCTGAGGCTGTGGGGTTGATTCCCGCTGGGACTATATATACAAAAGATATATGCAGTACTGTATGCTGCTTTGGATGAAAGGACCTACCTGCTCATAAACTAACTCTCCATAATAAAGGCATTCGTCTGTAGTGATCTATCATCAAACCGAACATATGCTGCAACCTGCAAATAACAACACTGATGTTGTTGAAGATTAATAGAATTAGCAACTTGAAGCTACAGTTGACTGTGCAGTGCAGCACACATCTCTCGCTGAACATAACTCTGATTAGTTACAAGTCAGCCTTTTGTCAGCCGATTCTCCCGCTGTGAGAACAGGATGCTTCGGAGTTAGCTTGAGACATGCAGTTAAACCATATTCGAGCACGGGATGCTTGCACGAGCATCGTGCAACAACTGTGTCGGGATCATTACATGAGGGAAGTGATGGGGCGTTTTTTTTTAACATCACATACTCGTTACAGCCACTCTCCTTCCTTCTCTCTTTTATTCTCTCAATCTGTCCTCTGTTGCAATCGGTGCTCTGCCAGCTTCTCCAGTGAACAGTGTAATAATTTGCCCGACTTGGCTGGAGGAAAATCACATGAATCTCTGCGGCACAATTTTAAGTGGCCAACATTCGAGGGCAGCTGTTGGTTTGCTGTATGCCAGTGGTGCACAGCTCTGGTACTTGAGGGCAGCAGTGAGTGTTGGTTTTTGCTTTTGCAAAGAAGGTGAAAATGCCCATAAATTACTTCCTCCCTGTACAAGGAAACTGATGTCAGACAGGACTTGTTGTCAACTGGGCACGATGTAATAACCACTGCAACAGGGTAGTAATTCTCCATATTTCAGACCTGGCTAATTAGCACAGAATGGGTGCCCATTTATCACACTGTGGGGTCACCAGTCAGGCCTTATTATTACATGCAGGGGGTAATTCTCTCTGTCTCTCTCTTTCTCTCTAAGATGTAGGCCTACACATGAAAATGAATACTTGCACTCAGCTTGTAATCTTGGAGATTTTCTTACTTACAGGGAATAGTGCTCAGTCTTTGTGGATTATCATAATCTTTGAGGTATATCGACAGAGAAGGTATACAAATACAAATATGTTTTCCAATCACTATAATTATTAATGGCACACAATCACACATGTAATTCACATGCTGTACTACTACCGTATATGCAAAACCAGTATCTACTGTAACCTCTGCTCTTCATTAAACTTGGAAATGACATGATTGTAAATGATAATTACATGTATCGGTGACCTGGATTGGTTGACGTATGTATTTGATAAGCTTAAAGATGTATGCAGTGATCTAAACTTGACACAGTTCATTTCTAAGCCTATGCGGCTTATTTGAAAAACCCTGAGTAATCTACCATGGCTTACATTATATTAACAAATAGACCTCAGAAATATATATCCAGTGGTGTAAATCTAATCTCTGTATAATATCAAAGAGAAACTATAGGAATTTAGATACATGAACATGAACTGTATCGATGTGATCTACCTAGTGTTTCCCGATGCAGAATTAGCTCTCAATTACTTTTCATCTATGTTTATTTCTGTGGCAAATAAGCATGCTACAAGGTTGAGAATCAAAGATTGAATCAATCCTTGGTACTCTCCTGGGCTCTCTCAATTTATCAAGGAAAGCAACCTAACTTGGGCTCAAGCAAAATCTACTGATCTAGTTACTGAGTGGCTATCCTTCAGACAGCTCAGAAATAGATGTACTGCCATGATTAAGAAGGCTAAATCATGCTTTCCATTTAAACACTACTTCTGATTCTGGTGGAGACCCAACTACATTTTGGAGGGCTGTTAAATCACTGAAATGTAATAGTTCCTCTCCTTCTCTACCTCAACAAGTTTGATCTAATTCTAACATCATTACAATAAAAAAGGAATAAGTGATGACTTTAACCAACATTTTATCTCTGCAGTCTACCGATATGAAATAAATAATTATTGAAATATCCCTGATCAGCTAGATAGCTTGGCTAAGTCTCCTGTTCAGATTGATATTTGCCCAAGGCTAACAATGACCAGGGAAGTGTTTGATATGTTGTGTAAGATTGATGTTAAAAAGTCTACATGATTGATCCGTATCTCCTGCAACTCT
Organism: Argentina silus; assembly: GCF_951799395.1. Classification (NCBI taxonomy): domain Eukaryota; kingdom Metazoa; phylum Chordata; class Actinopteri; order Argentiniformes; family Argentinidae; genus Argentina; species Argentina silus. Next base: position 29,225,538 of record NC_139657.1, read on the forward strand.
CTGCCCATTTAATAGCTGAAGTCCTGGCTCATATTTTAACATGACAATTCTCTCTGGTACTATTACCAAAGTGTGGAAGGTGGTGTACTCCCTCTTCATAAGGGGGGTGATCCCAGCGACTTGAATAATTACTGCCCTATTTCAAGACTTTCTTGCTTAGCAACAATAATGTAGTTCCTGATCAACTCTCAGATGCGGTCCTTTTTTATCAATTAATTGCATTTTGAATGTGCACCGGTCAGGTTTTAGGTCTGGACAAAGCACCATCTCTGCCACGTCCTTAGTTGTGCAGCCCTCTACATTGACCTCTCTAAGGCTTTTGATACTGTTTATCATGCCCTTCTAATACAGAGGTTATCTGCCATTGGTTTGGATCAGTCAGCCTCTAATTGGTTTCAAAATTACCTGCAGGATAGGTATTTTAGTAAATGAAGTCTAGTTCTCAATGTTAATAAAGGTGCTTGATCAGCAAGGATATATTTGAGGTCCACTGCTATTTACCATTTGCATAAATCATGTTGGTTTGTCCTTGAACAACTTGAAATTGCATCTGTATCCTGATGATACTTTTGCCTACTCCTGTGCCTCCTCAGTTCAGCAGGGTATTCTTGGTTTTGATTCTATAAAAAAAAACACTTATTGATCTTAAGCTGGTGCTGAATGAGAAGTTTTTTTCTAGATCATGTTATTGATTACAATGATCTTCATATGTGTAACCTGAAAGGAGCACACATTAAAGTACCTGGGCTTTTGGATAGATGATAAACTGTTTTAAAACACATGTTGAAAAACTGATTAAGACTTTCAGAGTACATAAATAAGTCCTGCTTCACATTTGATGATAGGAGGATGATTGCCCAGGTGACATTCCTGACTGTCCTTAATTATGGTGACACAATTTACATGCACATGGCAGCCTCAGTTCTCAAACCGTTAGACTGGGTTCATCTCTGCGGTTCATCTCTAGGGATAGTTTCCGCACCCACTAATGTATTTTATATTAGTCTGTGGGTTGGGAGTCTTTGACTTCAAGAAGGGCCTATCAATGGTTTTTATTTGTTTATAAAGCAGGTCTTTTAAAACTCCCATTTTAACACGAGTACATGTTTAAAGTTCCACATGTTTTGTCTGAGCTGGGTAAATCGGGCTATAGTTTTTGTGCGAATACCTGGAATAACTTTCAAAACATTTTCAAACTTGAATCTCTTGTGACTACCGGTCATCAGAGGGGTGTACGCGTCTTGATTGATTATATTGTGTAAACGTTGTGTAATTGTTTGTAATGTAGGCTAATGTAATGTATGTAATGTATTGTTTGTAGTAGGCTAATGCAATGTAATTTTAATGTAATGTATTTTAATGTAAGCAGGGCTCCCTTGAAAAAGAGCCCTTGGTCTCAGTGGGAGACCTGTGTTAATAAAGGTTTAATAATAATAATAATAATTTCATACAGTATGAAAAGCTATTCTTCTTTGCGAAGTGCACACATTTGTGCTTCTGCCCAGTTTTAACAAAACATTTTGCTGAGAGAGAAATAACCTTAGGATAGCTGCCTGCATTGAGCAAAAAGGCACAGTATGACTGTACCACAGAATACATTTATAATGCATCTACATCTCAACTCTTCAACTGAACAAAGGCTCCTGAATCCATCCTGCAGCTATTTTTTTCAACTGACAACCATCCTTTGATTCTTTCCTCAGCGCCCCGGGACCTGCCTAACTGCATAAACCATGAATATGTTACGTAAAACGAACCTTCTGAGCAGTCCAATATGAAAAAGAGTATTACATTTGTGAATCAAGCCCATTTGATGCAGAGAACGCTTTGAGCGAACGCATAAGTTCTTCATTGAGCTATGTTTTTCGCTGTCCACGTCCTGTTTAGGAGGATTTCAAAATAAAATGTCACTGTGTGGATAGATTAAAATCTGATTTTCTTTTCCTTGAAAGGCAAAGAAAATGGACTGTTTTGTGTCACCATCTCCAAGGAGGCTTATCGTCACGTAAATGTTCCATATCTTAGTCTCATATCGGCGTTGCTTTTGCAGTTTATTAACCATGGCATTCTGACCCCCGTTTAAAGACACTTTACAATTGTTAACACAATAAAAGCCAAACACAGTGAACGGTAAAAACTACTGAAGAGTAAAAACAGGGTACTTTGAGGTAGAGTGCACTGCTGGAATACATTCTACATGGAGGGGACCTTGTCTGGATTACTCTCCCGCCCAATGGGGAGTTCTTTTATCCATTGGTTCATTGTTTCATCAAATCACCTCACTGAGATTCAACCAAATGTTACCGTATTTGAGTCATTGGAGCCACAGGCCAATTCATTCACCCAATCACCCATCTATAAAGAGCTTCAATAATCTAAATTGATAGTTACAAGACAGACAAGAGGAATTACTGTATGTGTATACATATGTAGAGGAAAAACAATTAAATGCTTAAAGTCTCTTTGGATTTATTAAAAACACATACACACACATCCATCATATTGTAATACACCATAGAAGGACAACATCACCTTGAGACCGAAAGCTGCTCAATTACAATCGGTACTCTACCATATGCTTGGCAAGGAACTTGATAAATGGCAGCCATCAGCAGCATTGATCGTGGGACTCAAGTGATACATTCGGCAATAAAGTACATACAGTACAGTACCACCCCAAATTAAAAGCTTATAGCGAAACTGTAATCAAAGCTAATTATGTCCCTTTCGGCAGAAAAATGAAATGCAAAAGCAATAGCCACACACTGTAGAGGGGCAATAGCTCCGTGGTATAGTAGTCTATTACTTTTTTTGTTCATTTTTTACAATTGTCTCCTCTACTCCTCAGATTGGCTGATGGCATCACAGGGTGCGGTACCGTTCACCCAGAAGTGTGCCCTCTTGCACTTCACCTTCATATATTTAAAAGCATTTGTAATGATTGGTGCAGGCATGGCTGGAGAGAGTTTCCACCCTATTCTTAACACCAGCCTATTTCATTTAAATCCATGAGGGGAAGTGTATGAGTGCACACTTCAGAGAACCACAGTCTCAGATGTACCCTCTGACCTATACAAGGTAGTGACCCTGCACTATAGTCCTGTTTTGCAGTGTACAGGCACACTGTCAACTGTACTGAGCAAGGTAAAAACTACTCTAACGTGAACTTCTCTTGCCTGAGACCTGAGAACTTGCTGTGTTTGCTCCTGCAGCCAATGCCTAGGCTTCAGCTCCATGGGCTAATGCAGTCTTGAGTCACCCAAATGACACAAATTAGATCACAGGTACAAGGTACAATAACCACCTGCTGGGAGAAACTTAGGTTAAGCCGTGTATGCACAACGCGTGACTTTGCGCTTGATACAGTAGTCACCTTCCCACACAGCAATCATCCTGGCCTTAAGTTGTGATCATTAGACACATCTCATTATTATGTAATTCTGGCAATGTGTACAAAAAAACACACTGATAAGTAAAGATAATCCCCTCCCTCCCCACAACCCACATGAGTCAGACCTGGATCGAAAACAGTCAAAATACTTGCAAATGCCAGGCAAACTCAAATCAAGCACAGCTAGGTATTTTAAATGATTTCAAATAATATTTTAACCCAGGTCTGACTAGTGCTGCATCTCAATAGTCTAGGAAGTGTCTGGCTGTCTTTGACTCATGTCTCTCATCTTATCTCTACCTGAGATCCGTGGTACATAGCTCCTGCTCTACTTATAACACAATGTCTGCCCGTCACATTCAGTTAAAGATACCCAAAACTCTCACATCCTCTTTTCAGTTTGTTGCAGCCAGTCACCGGAATGAGCTGCAAGAAAAGCTGAAACTCCAAAAAATGCATCTGTTTATGCCTTTAAGAATTCAATCACAGACAGGTGTTCTATCAAATCTTATCAAACGAGTGTCTACTGTGTGTGCTGACTGTTTTTACTGCAACGTGTTGTTGCCATATGTTTCTGTCCCACTGTGTTGTGAAATCCACTTGTCTTGTGCTGTAACTGTTCTGTATCGACTCGTGTTTGTGATGTGTTCTTGTCCTTCAGTGTTGTGTCTTGTCTTGGGATGTCAATGTATTTTATTATTGTATTTTTTGCACTGCACGTCACAGTCCTCACTGCCAGGCAGTCCTTGTAAATAAGATTTTTTTTTTAACTGACCAGCCTGGATAAGTAAAGGTTAAATGAAACATTTAAAACAATTGCACTGATCTGAAAGAAATGGACAGTTGCATGAATGTAAAATCCCCTTATTGCTTTCACCTACACTGTCTTTATGCACAGTATCTATGCAAAAAAAGGAGATTTAACTTAACTCTTTACTTTACTTACTTTGCTTGTTTGACATGCACAATAAATGTGCCAGATTAAATTAGCTGTACGATCAATTGTCATCTGCTGTCCCCACGTTAAAAACACCAACACACAAGGAGAGGAAGCCACTTGAAACTATTGAGATACACCCACAACAGAAAAGAGACACCAGTAACCTCTTGAACTCCCTTTGACGGCCAATGATCTCCCTCCACTAGAACCACATACACTTGTCTGCTTTACCAGCCAATGATCTCCCTCCACTACAACTACATGCACCAGCCTGGTATGTTCTGAGCATGTCTGGGCTTACTGACCCCTGCAGTCAAGGGGGGAGTGGTTCCTTCCAATTTTGCAGTGTCAATAAGTACACAATCTGTCACAGTGAATGTTTTTGGCAGAAACAGCTTGACTGAGGCCAACCCCAGGTGGTCTTGGAGTTAGGAAAGGGTAGAAAAAGGAACTGATACAGAGAAAGTTTGAAACTTCAAAGGTAAAAGAGGGAGGACACATATTTAATCTCACCCTAATAGGATTAGCAGGCTTTGGAAATTAATATTTAAAGACATTTTGATATTACCTACATGGGTGTTAGCGATTCCGCAGTTCAAAAATGAACCATGGTTCAGGCGAGGTGTTTCCAAGCAAGAGACTGAATTCCATTTGCCATGATATTATGTAAATGCCTTCTTAATCCATGACAGTTTTCCCCTGCCAATGAGGTCAGTGACTGCCAGGCTGTGAGGACTGATCACACCGTTAGCAGTTAGTATCTTGATTTACCCTGTGGGAGTTATTCCCCCCCTGTGTAATAGTGATGGGCTCATTACAGAGTTTTTAACATGAGAAGATTCAGTCTTCCCCACAGCCCCTTGGGTCTGGAATAGAAGCTTTCGGAGCCTGGCAGTTCTGTTCCAGCTGTAGATAATTGATTCAGTGCTCTGTTGATTGGAGGCAGCTCAGCGAAACAGGACGGGCCATCCAGACTACCCCATTTTAATCAGGCAAGTGAAGTGGGCAGCCTACGGGTGGGATGAGCCTGCAGAGGGACATAGATGTTGGTGATGCTGCAGTATGTGGCATACCGTCAGCGGGTCAAGGCCCAGTGTAGGGTGGAAGAGACCAGATTAGCTCTGGCAAACAATAAATGGTGTGACAGACAATGTACACTGCAGTCTGTTTGTGAACTACATGGAGAACATGGGTTAAATGATGATTACTAAATGTTTCATAGACTATTTGAAACATAATGCTGTGGACATTATGCTATCGATTAATGATTGCAAAAAATATGTATTCAGTGATTTTCAAAAACCTCAGCTACAAACACACTCCCCCTGCCTGGAAACTCATTGTAGTTTCTGAAAATCAATGAATGTATTTCTTTACCGAGAACATCGCAGTTTTCACAGACACTGGTATGGTGCTGGAGATAATGAATATAAGGTTAACAATTTTACTATTTCTAAACAATAAAGAGTGATTATACTACATATTATATTAGTAAGGCATGCACTAAGTTCCCAATACTCCATTCACCCCTCCATTTCTCTCCATGCTCTCATATTCGCACAGTGAGTATGGGGGTCATTTTTTTTTCACAAAAATATATTTAGACCCAAAGTCAAAATCCTTAGAATCAGAGATATGTCCTTTTGATGACATGCAATCGATGTCATCCAGTTCTCTGCCCGCCCCATCCAACCTTTTTTGGAAACAGGGAACACCCCCCTCAAATGGAAATTTGTTGTGTGTTGCTAGCCTGTAAGATCAGAGCAAGAGCCACCACTTCGCCCTATGTGCCTTTACGCAATGGCATCAGTGTTTGTTCATCCACACTTATCCTCCTCCTGATCCTTCTGCTCCAATACTTTAAAACTACAACAATGTTGGGTCGGCTCGAATTTCTGACTACCGGCCGGGTTGGTTTTGGGTTGTGGATTGTGCGAGCGTAACAGTATGTTTATGACAAACAGACTTTTGGCATGGGTATGGCTGTGCCCTTATCTCCCCATGTCCTCCTATTAGTGAGACACTTCCAGGCTGGGTCTGCCTAAAACAAACCTTCATCAGTGAGGAGAGACCTTCATCAGTGAGGAGAGACCGAAAATCAAAGTTCTACAGTAGTTACTTGGCGCTAAGTAGCCTCTAGTTGTAATTTCGAAAATTAAAGTTTACACCAACACTGTTGGAGCTGCTCTGTCTATATCAATGATGTTGGTGTTGGAGCTGCTCTGTCGCTGTTGACCATTGTTCCACTGACCACGGACGGAAAGTCATTGCCCCCCACTGTCTTGCATATTCATTAGTGTGGATTTACCTGAAAAGTTTGCCGGGTATACCACATGACACACAACCATTTTTACCCCTCTGTCTTTAACATATCGTATTTTTGTATCAAAAAGCAAACTCTATTGAAACAGGTGACTAACTACCATATATCTGCTTTTCCCTGTAGAGGGAGGAGAGAGAACCATGTCAAGGTAGTATTCATTTTTGAGAGCACCAGCAGGATATTCTCCTCCATATCAAAAATGACAACGGGAGTCCCACCCCACAGGCGCCTCACACTGTGAGTGTACACAATGAATACTGTAGCACAATCCAACATAAATAGCTATGAATACCCCCCTCTCCTAATGATGCCATTTACATGTGTTAAGACTATACAAGCAGGTATCATTTTCATCACTCTCCACGACTAAACAACATTAAATAAAAAACCCTCACATTCATTATTAAAAACAATATACACAGGGAAAGTACAGCTGCTCTTCCCCACTGTTCTGCCCACTGTTCTGTTCACTCATTATTAATTCACACACATTCTAAAGCACATATTGCAGGCATTTTTCATGATTACAGTTGTTGAAACCATTTATATAGAGATTAGAACAATGGAAACCTGTATGGCCGTGTAAGCATTACAATAATTAAGTACTGGGGGGGAAGGAGGGAAGTTCCAGTGATGGAGTGGGTCACGGCATTCACTGCATGCCAAACAGGACATAACTGCTTTGATAAGCAGATGTGGATCATTACTTGTTTTATTCAAGCTTTCAAATTAACTCACAATTATTTACAGTTTGTAGGCTCAGCATTTTACTACCCTAAGAAATAAAATAGATATGACCTGTAATTGGGTGTTGGGCAGTGTGTCAGTGTGCCAGTCACGGGTCAACTAGATTAGATTAGATTAGATTCAACTTTATTGTCATTGTGCAGAGTACAAGTACAGAGACAACGAAATGCAGTTAGCGTCTAACCAGAAGTGCAAAATAGCAGAAAGTGCAATGAACAGTGTTTGCAGGTAGTGCAATATATGATCAGTAGTAGTGCAGTATAATATAGCAGTGCAGTATAGCAGTATATGAGTACAGTAGCATTATAGCAGAATAAATAGTTACAGTATGAACAGTGTAGCAGCATATGAGCTGTATGGGTAATGCAGTCTAGCAGTATATATGTATTAACAGTAGCATGAGGTAGATAGCAGAATAAATATAAATATGAATATGGAATGCCGTATAAACAGTATAAACAGGTATGTACAGTATGTGCAGTAGTATTAAAGAAAATATAAGGATATGTGCATTATGTGCAGTATGAACAGTATGGACAGGTATGTACAGAAGAGCAGTGGTATGAGTAAGAGCAGGGGAGGGGAGGGGAGTAATAGTGCAATAGTGCAATTGTCCGGGGGGGGGGGGGGGGGGGGGGGGGGGGGGTTGCAGGGGTAGTAGGTTGTCAGGTCGGTGCAGTGTTCGAGTTCAGTAGGGTGACAGCCGCAGGGAAGAAGCTGCCTCTGAACCTACTGGTTCGGGTGCGGAGAGACCTGTAGCGCCTCCCGGAGGGGAGTGGGGTGAAAAGTCTATGGTTGGGGTGAGAGATGTCCTTGACGATGCTGCGTGCCTTACGCAAGCATCGTTTGCCCTGGACAGCCTCGATGGAGGGGAGTGAGGAACCGGTGATGCGTTGGGCAGTTTTCACCACCCTCTGCAGTGCTTTCCGGTCCGATGCCGAGCAGTTGCCATACCATACTGTGACACAGTAGGTAAGGATACTCTCGATGGTGCAGTGGTAGAAATTCACCAGGATCTGAGGAGACAGATGGACCTTCTTTAGTCTCCTCAGGAAGAAGAGACGCTGGTGAGCCTTCTTTATCAGGGTGGAGGTGTTGAGGGTCCAGGAGAGGTCCTCAGAGATGTGGACACCCAGAAACTTGAAGCTGGTGACTCGCTCCACCTCAGTCTCGTTGATGAGGATGGGGGTGTGTGCGCCAGCTTTAGACTTCCTGAAGTCCACAATGAGTTCTTTGGTCTTCTTGGTGTTGAGAGCCAGGTTATTGTCGTTGCACCACACTGTTAGGTGCTGTACCTCCTCCCTGTAGGCCGACTCATCGTTGTTGCTGATGAGACCGATCACCGTTGTGTCGTCTGCAAACTTAACAATGGTGTTTGAGCCATGTACAGGTGTGCAGTCGTAGGTGAAGAGGGAGTAAAGGAGGGGGCTCAGCACACAGCCTTGTGGAACGCCGGTGTTCAGGATGAGGGTTGAGGAGGTGTGGTTGTGAAGCCTAACAGACTGCGGCCTGTTGGTCAGGAAGTCTAGAATCCAGTTGCAGAGGGAGGGGTTGATGCCCAGTTGCCTGAGTTTGGAGATCAGTTTGGAGGGGATGATGGTGTTGAATGCTGAGCTGAAGTCAATAAACAGCATTCTCACATAAGAGTTAGTCTTGTCGAGGTGGGACAGGGCGGAGTGAAGTGCCGTCGAAATGGCATCCTCTGTACTCCTGTTCTGCCGGTAGGCGAATTGAAAGGGGTCCAGTGTGGGTGGTAGGCAGGTCTTGAGTTGGGCTAAGACCAGCCTCTCGAAGCACTTCATGATGATGGGCGTGAGTGCCACTGGTCGGAAGTCATTTAAGCTCGTTGCAGTGGAGTGTTTTGGCACCGGCACGATGGAGGTGGTTTTGAAGCACGCGGGGACAGCTGCTTGGGCTAGGGACAGGTTGAATATGTCAGTCCAAACCTTAGTCAGCTGCACAGCGCAGGCCCTGAGGACGCGTCCGGGAATCCCATCAGGACCAGCAGCCTTGCGTGCGTTAGTCCTGCTCAGTGCCGCACACACGTCGGTGGGAGATAGAGTGAGGGGCTGGTGATCCGCAGGGAGCACAGCCTTGATGGCCACCTCCTTGTTGTCCCTGTCAAAGCGGCCGTAGAAGTGGTTCAGCTCATCAGGGAGGGAGGCGTCAACGGAGAGGGGTGAGGTGTTAGTTGTTTTGTAGTCTGTGATGGCCTGGATGCCCTGCCACATGCGTCGGGGGTCAGAGTTGTTTCTGAAGTGATCCTCTATCCTCAGCTTGTGGTTGTGCTTGGCCTTTTTGATGCCCCTCTGCAGATTAGCCCTGGATGAGCTATAGGCCCGAGCATCCCCTGATCTGAAGGCAATGTCGCGTGCCTTCAGCAGGAGTCGGACCTCACTGTTCATCCATGGCTTCTGATTAGGGAAAGTGGTGATCCGCTTGAGTGTGGTGACACTGCTGATGTTGGAATTGATGTAGTCCAAAACAGATGAGGCATATGAATCAATGTCCGTGTGGGAGTCGTGGGTGGCCTGAGTGGCAAACACACCCCAGTCAGTGTTTCCAAAACGCTGCTGGAGCGCTGAGTCAGCTCCCTCTGGCCAGACCTTGACTGTCCTCACTGTAGGTTTCACTCGTTTGATGAGTGCTGAGTACTTGGGCAGTAGGAACAATGAGAGGTGGTCTGATTGACCTAGGTGGGGGAGGGGAACGGCTTTGTACGCCTCAGCCATGCTGGTGTATACTTGGTCCAATGTCCTGTCTCCTCTGGTGGGGCATGAGACATTTCGGTGGAATTTGGGCAGTACAGTCTTTAGGTTGGAGTGATTGAAGTCACCCGCGACAATGAAGGCTGCCTCGGGATGCAGAGTCTGTTGTTTGCTAATGGCAGCATGCAGTTCTTTCATAGCAATCTTAGCATTAGCATCCGGGGGGATATAGGCTGCCGCGATAACAGTAGACGTGAACTCTCTGGGCAGATAGAAAGGTCTACACTTAACCATGAGAAACTCCAGGTTAGCTGAGCAGTGACTCTCGGTGATGGTAGTGTCCGTGCACCACGTCTTGTTAACATAAATGCACAAACCTCCACCTCTGGTCTTACCGGAGTCGCCTGCTGTTCTGTCTGCTCGGAGAACGCAGCGCCCTGCTAGCTCGATAGCGTTGTCGGGAACCTCGCTGTTGAGCCAGGTTTCAGTGAAAACCATGATGTTACAGTCCATAATCCATTTGTGGGTGGTGATCCGCAGCCGCAGTTCATCCATCTTGTTTGCCAGGGAACGAACATTAGCAAGGAAAAGGCTAGGTAGTGAGAGTCGGTGTGGGGTTAGCTTTAGCCTAGCTCTCAGCCCACCTCGGCTCCCTCGCCTGTGTTTTCTTTTCCGAGCCGGTCTGGGGCCTCTTCCGGTCGGTGTAGCGGAGTTAGCTGGACCCGCTGTTTTGCTAATCTCGGGTATATCGGGTATATCGTCGATAAAGATGACTGGAGTGCCGGAACCGATGTCCAGAAGTTCTTGTCGGCTGTACGATATGTACGCTAAACTGTTTTTAGCGAGAATACTTAAGATAAACAAGCAAATAACTACTAGTTCGCAAACTCTGGAGAGACACTGAGCGTCGCGATGCATGCGCGCCGCCATCTTGGTCAACTAGGTCAACTAGCCCACAGTATATGATAAATTGACTCAAGGGGGAGAGCCAAGAGTAAAATGAGAATGATATGGTTGGTACTATTTGTGCAAGAGCTATGGCCGTCATTGTGGTGCGGTTATTGATGTTTCGTTTTATACAGTGTTTAGTTTGGTTGCTAATTGGATGCTTGTTAAACCCTGTGTTTCTTTGGGATTATCCTGGGCCTGTTAAGGCTGCAGTTTGTACGTCTGGAACTGTTGACAGACCCACAGGGAGACTATCGTACTCACAAACGCCCTTCAGCCTATTTCGGGGGCTAACGAACCACGGCAAAGCATGAATAAATGGGAATGGTCCCAACCCTGTCTTGTTTTCAACTCCTTCACATGTTTCTTCCTGTAGGGTTGTATTTCAACTCAGGTGCTTGGCACTCCTAAATGTTTACTGGAAGGTTGGAGCTCTAGGCTTACGTGAGACCAGAGAGTGCAGAATCGCTGCCTTCAAATCAGCACTTAAAGAAAGGATTTTAATGCACAACAAAGGGGTGTGCCCGTTATGTGGAATCAATTTCCACCTGTAATGCTGTATACCCCTACCTTCCATATCCTGTGAAGTCAGAAACTGCTTCCAACCTGTAAGAAACCAGGTGGGAGAACTCTCCTGCTAATCAATGGCTGTAATTGATCCATTAAGCGTCATGGAGAACTAGCAAGAACTACGGCCCTCAAGGATTAGGGTTGCATTCTCCTGCCTGCCGCAGTGCAGGGAGATCTAGCTCTGGGGCTACTTTGCACATACGCTGTTAATCCCTGGCATACGTGTTACAGCTTATGAATTTTTATTAGGAAATGTAATTCATGTGCGTGCTCATGTCCGCTTGGGGTGAAAGGGGCTCAGAGAGAACATGATGGGCTTTATTATGATGTATACTTACTGGTGATTACATGGAGAATCAATTACATCAGTTGTCATTATATGCATTCATCAAGAAAATCATACATTTGTTGGCCGCATTTAAATGTTACCCCCAATATCAACCCCAATCGCATTCCTAGTGCATTCTTATTTGATCATCCTCAAGAGTAATTGTGGGCAACAGTTGTCTCGTTTGAATTGTGGAGCAATAAATTACTTAGGTGCTAATGAAATAACGGTAACACTTTTAAGGCACTCATTTGTATTTTATAAATGTTTAAGAAGTAGCTAATTGGGCTATGTTATAAGTCATGTAGTAGCTGGCCAGTTAGATGTGATTTCAGCAACCCCTCCAATCACTGGCTCACATCCGGGGATTGAACCAGCGACATTGGGGTCACTGGCTAGCCTCCCTAACCTCAAGGCCAACCTTGCCCCCAATAACATGTTGTGTGGGTGTAAAGGTACAAATGAGTCCCTAACACTAAAATAAAGTGTTACCAAAATTAAAAACATCTTTTTTAGAATTGCTAGCTTTAAATATGTGATAGTAGGGGGAACAAGAGAGGAATAGCAATAATAGGAAGCTATGACTGTTGTGACTGACAGTGGCTTGGAACATGAAGGTATCCGAAGCTCTGTTGAGATGGCTGATGTGCTCAATGTCAAACTAGGCAATCCATTATGTAATCCATGTATGCTTACGTTTGAGTCAACATTGGGGCAGGAAAAAGAGAAAACGCTGACCAACAGAACACATATCCCACACAACGGAACATGTAATAATATATATCTTTTTTTTTTTTCAGTATATATGGTCCCAGCAGGAATCAAACCCACAACCTAAGCATTGTTAGCGCTATGCACTACCAACTAAACCACAGAGGACCACAAATTAAGACCACACGTCTTAATTTCAGGACATTTCAAGATTTATTTTTTGTTTCTCCTAAATTCTCAAACAACCCATTGTTTGTCCAACAAGCCTAATTGTGGATTAGAAAGTAAAGAGCAACATTTTTAACACATAGAATTACTTCTTGCTCCTTATCTATAAGGTCATCAAAATAGCCCAGTTTGACCAGACATTTTTACACATTCATTTTGTGTCACAGAAAAGCCTCACTGTGCAGACATTTTGTGTTGCAATAAAACAACCCCCACAAGCCACAGCTATCACTACAACAACAAAGACCTACCTGACTCTCTCGAGATCTGGACGAAAGCTTCCACACCACTTTCGCCGTAATTCCCCTCCGAGGCCAGTGTCGACACATAGTTCCAGCCCATCGCCGTGACGATGTCCAGCATGGCCTGGGCTTGGTAGGAGTCAGGTGGCACCACGCGGGAGAAGAAGTCGTAGCGTGTGTTGTCGCTTAGCTCTGGTGCTGTGGATGCATAGCTGATCTGAGGGATCTGTGGAGGCAAACAATAATACATGCAGCCATCAGCCATCTCAAAACAATCTTTGGTAGGTATGGAAAATTTTACCCATTGTGCTCACTCACATTTGCTCACACAAACAGTCGAGAAATGTTCTTGTAATCATAAGAAGTGTGAATGTTGATGTGCAACTGTGGAACATTTGACAGATTCTGACCAACTATATAAACTGTTTCTTGTCAGCTAGGTACAGCATAATGAATTAGAGAGAGTGGAAACTTCATAGTGGACACGCACACAGACCAGGTCATAGATTCTGTGGTGGCCTGTTAGACAAGGAGGGAATGTTAGATAATGGTCCTTTAGAGAACCATTGAAGGACTGATTGATTTCACTTCAGTCAAAGGCCATAGTGTGTGGAGCAGGCCCTACAGGCTGTCTCTTTGGCATTCAAAGAGAGGGGGAATGAATAAAAGAAAGACAGACAGGCCAAAGGCCCGCCAGCAATACAAATGCCACTCATTGGCTGGCAGCTTGAGCCGATCCCATCTCATTCGAAGACAGCTAAAAATTAGAACGTCTGTAAATACAAATGCGGCAGGCCAGTGGTTTTGGCATCATTGAGAGCAGCTGTTAAATGCTACCAGTTTGGGAGCGCTAGAAGGTTAACCCTTTCACTTAAGAGCTTGATGAACACCTTGAGGCAACTAGTGATTAAGTAATCACATTTAATGAATTTCTGTGATTAAATGATTCAGATCAGGGTTGAAACAAAGACTACAACTCATTGCTTCTGTAACAGGGCTGAATGGCTAGACCTTCAGGAGCTTTCATGGCTGCTTGAGGTTGTCCTTATCTTATCGTCAGCATAATTGAGATCTGGGAGCTGAAGTACACACTTCAAAACCAATCAATTGATAGATTAAGGAGAAAAACAACAGGGAAGAATGTATTTTCAATTGCATTATAGCCCAATAAGTCATAACCTCCAGAGATCTCATCTTTTCCATTGATTCTCAGTGGGCTTAAAAAAAGCCATAATGCATATGCAAACATCCATTATGTTTAGCAACAGAATTAAATGAATTATGCATAATAAAACTGCAAGAGTTAAAAATGTATAAAACAGGTTAACATTGAAAACTGTGCAATACATTCAGTTGACAATTTTCAAACACAATGGCTTCAAAGCGAACCTAATATTTCAGTAATGCCCAAAAAAACGTATTAAGCAAGCTTTCAGTGGAGCACAGGTGCTGCTGGTGTATACAATCACCCAGCCATGTGACACTATAATAAAATAACTATGCCGTTGTGAAACCCATGCCCTCCTCCTTCCCTGACTTTTTCAAAATGGCTGTTTTCAACATAATTGTTACAATTTCAAAATCACACATAGAAAAAAATCTGGAAACACTTTCATGACTACCACAGCTTTTTTTTATAGTCAACATCTCCAAGTCACGTCCTGACGTGTGATTATCACCTGCTCCCTCATCGTAGCTTTTATTGTCATCATGGTGAATCACAACTGACCTTACGGTTATGAATGGCTTTCCCATTTCAATTAAGGGGACAGTGAGTCATCAGACATTTGTTTGTTTTCAAGGTGCATTCTATTCTTAATGCATTCTTCAACGTGTATTCTATGAAATACTGTAGATATAACTAATGGCAACCTGTCCTACGAACGGTCAAAAATCAATGCTCCAAAATTAGTAGCATTAAAAATATCCTGCACAAATGAACATCTCCCTCCATCCCTGAGTCTCACATCTAAAGTCAATTACATGTGGTGTAGTTTCTGGTGTTAGCTCATGTTTGTAGAATAGGCCTACATTGTAGCCTAGTGCTTATTTATGAATTTACTTAGCCTTATTTGATAGCATCATTTAAAACACCCCACAGATTTGGGTTAGTTGGGAGTTGATTTGGAGTCGTGATAAACGGCAGAATGAGAGGCGCGTAGTTTGTGCGAGGTTTAAGCATGCTATAAACGGGTTAAAATTGGGCCGGAGCCGGGTAATAGGGCATGGGCTGGACCCCAAAACTGTGAAGTTCACCGATCCCTTGGGAGGAAGAATCTGCTTTTTTGTATTTGAGTCTAAATTATTTATAGAAAGCCTACAAAAATGTTTGGCATCGCTAGTTTCTGCACATATTCTTAATCATGTATCTTTTAATTATCTGTCTGCTCAGGCATTTTCGTTTTAGTACTTTGTCAATGGTCAAATCAGAACTCCAATACTTTACGCCATGGAAAAGGCAGCCAATAGTGTGCCCCAAACCAGAACAAAGAAGTAAACAATGTTCAACGTGGTAGCATGGAATGCGCTTACAGTTGCCGGTAGCCTTTCTGTTTGGTACATGATAAATCCTTTTTTGGGTGCACTTGAATTATGAAATGTCATTGTTGCGGTGTAAGTGGCTTTGTTCAAGCCTGTTTATATTGTCAAACATTGTAATGATTAGATAAATTGGCTAGCAGAGAACCTATGTGGTAAGGCCTGTTGCTATAGTTTCTAAATGTGCAACATGACCTGTTTATTTGTGTGTGTCTCTTATCTGTCTTGGTTTACTAAACTTTACTTAAACCGCACAATGTGCATGACACATGGTGGCATCACCATTAAAGATTTTAGTGCAGTGAATCCAAGTAAACTCAGTTTATCCACCTTTTTATTTAGGTGAATAAGGTTTACCTACCATTCATGCTAGGTCTGTTATTTGCATTAGGGTTTTCCAAACTATTAAATCCATGGTGTTCAGGGTTTGACCACCTGTTTTCTTTTTATCACTACATGGTAGATGGGATTCTATGTCTTTTCCAACAGTTTATCCTTCGAAGTACAGTAGCAGTTTATCATACAAATCAGCCAAGCACCTCAAATCAATCAATTATTGCCCTAGTAGGGACTTAATCAGGGATTATTCTACCAGGACTTGATACAAGACAAGTTGATGCAAAACAAGATACATAATAATAATAATAATAATCATAATCATAATCATAATAATAATGCATTTATTTATCAAATACACTACATTTCATGGAGAGAACAAGAATAAATAGATACATAAAAAGTAAAACAAAAGCAAACAAATCATTCTAAAAATATTGAGGCAGCATATGGGGTGAGGTGCTACCACAGGCTAAGGAGCTGGGTTGATTAACTGGTACAGAGGCTCAGGGAGGCAGGATAAAGGTCCAGACACAAGTCTTTATTAACATAAGGTAGATGAACTCACGCTTTCACGAGCACTTATATCAAATAGTTCAAAATAAAGATGGCCAGAGCAACAGCCACATGCTGATTGATAATCAGTCTCAGCCGGGCCCATCTAACCAGCTTATGCCCCTAAAATGGATGGGCTTGTAGTGTGGGGAGGGCTAGAGGGTTGACAACCCCTCATGGCATCAATGTATACATACACTGACACAGTTCTCATCATAGATACACAACTGACCATTATTTAAATGAGATCTGTACAAGGAGAATATGTATGGCTTGTATCTGTCAGAAAAAAGTTCACTTTTTCACAAGTTCACAAGTTTGTGGGAGGGGTGTTTCCCCTCAGGGGCAGGTCTAACCCGAGTGTATCTCGCAACTGTACGTATGTGGCTGCCAAGGGGATTGACTCCTATGGCACAATGTCGTCCTACTAAGTCTTAATGTTATTCGATCCCCGATTGCAATACCTCATTGTGAATTTGAAAGAATTGTGTATGAATTGTGATCGGAAGATTATTTCAAAGTAGTATGGAAGTAGAGGACTTCAGATTCACAATGAGGTATTGCAATCAGGAATCAAATAATGTTAAGACCGCCTGTGGGATGACTTTGTGCTGTAGGAGTCAATCCCCTCAGCAACCACAATAAGGGAGCCTTGGACCCCACAAACAAACAGTTGTGAGGCCTGCTCTGTCTTGATGAATAGGGCCAGATCTCTGGTAGCAGGGCTGAGTTGCTCCCCTCCTAGGTAAGACGGTAGAGAATTGTATAATTGAATATACATCAGGCCCCTCCCCCTCAACTCACTATACCTCTACCCCCCCTCCCCCTCAACTCACTATACCTCTACCCCCCCCTCCCCCCCATCCTCATTGCACTCTGCACTCTGACATTGCATTCTTTACACTCACCATTGACATTGCACTGCTGCTAATAATAATCCTGCTGCTAGATCCATCTATATTATTATTATTGTTTTTATTACTTATTGTTGTAAGAGTGTTGTAAAATTGTTTTATTAGCTTATTATCTTTATTCATTGTATTGTTGATGTTGAGAGCTGCTCTGCCTAAGGCATTTCATTGCATTGTGTACTTGTATATAATGTAATGACAAATAAATGAGACTTGAAACTTGATTAACCAAATGAAAGCAATACGGCATAGCATTGCAGATAAGGAGATTAACGTCCTAGCAGTATATAACTGTGGCAACATAACTACTGTACTAGAATAGAAGCAGAGCACCTTGAGGGAGCTCTGCCATCCTCCTCCACCAAACACGGACAAGGCTATAGGTACAATGTTAATGGAATTATTCTTACCCAACTACTGTCATTACCTAATATAATGTGACAGTATGAGACAGATGGTCCTGGCCTGATGAGAAACAGATGACAGCTACCTAATATGTCTGTACAAATAGTCATTTTGTATTTATCGCTCAAAGCCATCTCCTGACCTCAAATCCAAATTGGGACATATTCCTTGAAAAGGTAAAGTGCAATAGGGACATGCCTGACTGATGATGGAAATATCTGTAGGCTTATAGACATTCTCACAAAATTCTATTGAATGTACTCCTGAATGAAAAGCATGCTACAAAAAGAGCAGCCAACACAAAAAAGGACTTTGTCTATCCACCATTTCTCCCAGACCCTCTGTCCAAATTATGATTATGAATTTGAGTGGTAACTCAGTGGTAACGTTTCAGCTAAACCTGTGGCATAATTATTGGCACTAAAATTCATAATCATAATTCGCATAATACAAAATTACATGTTTATTTGTACATACATAATAAAATACCATGCTCTTACAGAACAAGTCATTGTACAAATGAATTAGCTAGCATTTTTCATACATTTTAAGAACTTACTGAAGACACTGCCCATTATGGAACACATAAAAACATGTAGCGGGCGGGTGGGTGGGTCAGTAATGACTATAGACAGAACAATCTCTCTTTTCAAAGAGTGTTTCATGGGTCTAATATGCAGACATCTAGAATGGGTTGGGGGGAGGTGTGATCCTGTCTTTGAACAAATTTGTCATCAACTATAGGCTATTGATGATGAGAACAGATGACTTCAGTTTAAAAGTGCATTTCACACTTTACATTCAGATAAAAACACGATAAAGCAATGGTGAAAAATAAAAGGATCAGTATACACAAGTTTACAAAACAATGATTTAGAGGAGAGTAAGAGTGGAGTTGAGAGCATGAGAGCAGACCATGAGATGCGCAGTAGTGTTGATATCGGCCTATGGGCGTGCCAGACTGATCATGGAAAGATCTGTAAAGACATTGTCACAAATAGGTTTACATTCTATTGCATGTATTCCTGAATGAAAAGCATGCTGCAAAAAGAGCAGCCACCACAAAAAAGGAATTTTTCAATGCACCATTTTTGATTTGTTGTGTTCAGATCTCCGTTTATTCCACTTATTCATGTTAAATTACGCTCCAACATTCCCCCGCTTCTTTGCGCTGCGTGTTGGTTGCTGGGCCTATGAGAGAATGCGTGATGACGGTATGAGAGTAGATAAGGATATTTGAAAAATACGATGAGTTGGTTCCATTGCTTGGTCCTCGTTAAGATGATATTCAAACCATTTCCCCTCTTCATCTCTATAATTCATGTTATAATAAACTCAATGTTGCCAATCTATCTGATAAGACAAGCTGATGAGGTCACAAATCATTCTCTCTCTAATTATTATTTTAGTTATTATTTGGAGGATACACCAATAATGTCAGCACTGTCAGTAAATAATACCAACAGAGGGATGGATCTTTTCAAATCTCACATCCTTCACAGCTCTAGTCACCTCCTTGTGGTGGCTTCCAGCAGCAGTTCAAACTTGTATCTGCTGCAGAAGCAGCATTGAGGTAGACCAGTATGAAGTATGAACCTTTTCAACATTGGCCTACTGTATCATGAAATTTCAATACATTTCTTACCTCATTATAAACAATACAATTAAAGCAGATAATACCCTGTAATGTTTTCATTATTCAATAGTGGACACATTCACTTTTTAAAATGACCTCTGAGTCAAGATATCTCACTTTGAATGTCCTCATCAATCCTGGTGTTCCAAATTGCCCATTTTATTCAATTCCAACAACTCACAAGATTCCCCTCTCCCTTCCACGCAAGGCACTTCTGTTGAACAGCACAAGAGTGAGTGCATGTTGCTCTCTGGGAATCACTGGCATAGCAGGGTCAGATTGGAAAAACTGTTGCCTGATGTATTTTAATGCAGTATGACACTTTTTTAGGAGGTAAACACAGATCTTGCGTTTCGCTAGCTATGATCCAGCTGCACGTGAAATTATGATAGTTTGAGTCGGTATGCATTATGGATTGACCAGAAACACACATGAAAATGGATTTTGGGTAAACTTAAAATGACCATATTCTCATGGCAATTGGGAGGTGTGGCCCTTTTTGACCAATAAGAAGATTTCTGGCACAGTATTAATTTTGACAAAGTCTTAGTATTTCCTCACGACCCTGTGCTATCAGATCACTTTTTTTATCACATGCCAGCTCATGCCAGAGTATGTAAAGTACATATATAGAGTATATAAATTACCTTAGCCTAGAACCTAGATATATTACTAGCCATTCTATAAATTCTAGCACTGCTCAATGGATGAATATGACTTTGCTCTCTGAAAGACCCTTGACCTTGTTGCACCGCTCAGGAGGAAAAAGACACAAGACATTAACTCCCTGGTATACTGATATGCACCCATGCCCTTAAACAAGTCTCAAGAAAACTCAAACAGAAGTGGTGCTCCACTAAATTAGAAGTTTTTCACACTGGAAAGATTGCCTATCCCAGTATAAAGAGGCCCTCGCCACAGCAAGATTCACCTACCTCTCAAATCTGATTGAGGGAAACAAGCAAAATCGGAAATTTCTCTTCCACAGTCAGACTTACAAGTAGATAGCCTGGCACAAATTAAGCTGCCAATCACTTCAACTGTGATGACTTTATGGAATATTTTGATGAAAAAAGAAAGAATATCAGAAATCAGACTACATTGGATAATGTGACAAACAAGGTTAGTATTGGTGAATCTGTAGAATTGTTGCAACTCCCCAGTACCTAATAGGAAGTTTTGGTAGCTTTTGATGTTATTAGCCCTGATACATTCTGCAAACTGATTATGTCTTCTAAGCCCTCCAGTCCTATTCTAGGGGCTCCTATGCTAGATATTGTTAATCATTCTCTCTCTTCTGGCTATGTGCCTAGTTCTTTTAAGGTACAGTAGCAGTCATTAAGCCTCTATTGAAGAAGCCTAACCTGTGACAGTGTAAGGTAGGACCCAGGAGCAGAGATGAGGCAAGGCGAGGGAATGATGGTGGGATAGGTCAAAATACACCACTTTACTGGAGAATATTGACAGTATGGTACACTTTAGAAAATAATAAGGTCTAGGACTAACAAAGGAGCACTTGAGAAAATAATCTGTGTCATAAACTAGAGATCCGCTGCGGAGACTAGAGCACATGGAAAATAATCCAAGCTTCAACAGAAAACACATCTCTCTTAAGGAGAGTCTTAATGAGCCCGAATATAAAACACCTGAGTGTCAAACCATAGGCCTATATCTAACTTGCCGTTTCTCTCGAAAATACTTGAGAAAGCAGGAGCCCAGCAGCTCACTATGTTTCTGAAACAGAATAGCATATACACTAACTGAACACTTTATTAGGAACACTATACTAATACTGGGTAGGGCCTCCCTTTGCTCTCAAAATAGCCTTAATTCTTTGTGGCATTGGTTCCACAAGATGTTGGAAACATCCCTTTGAGATTCTGGTCCATGATGATATGATTGCATCACGCAATTCGAGCAGATTTTTCAGGTGCACTTTCAAGCTGTGAATCTCCCGTTCTACCACATCCCAAAGGTGTTCTATTGGATTCAGATCCGGTGACTGGGAAGGCCACTGAAGAACACTGAACTCATTGTCATGTTCATGAAACCAGTTTGAGACGACTTTTGCTTTGTGACATGGTGCATTATCATGCTGGAAGTAACCATTAGAAGATGGGTAAATTGTGGCCATGAAGGGATCCACATGGTCAGCAACAATACTCAAATAGGCTGTGGCATTCAAGTGATGATTGATTGGTATTAACGGCCCAAAGTGTGCCAGGAAAACATTCCCCACACCCACACCATTACACCACCTCCAGGTACAGGTGTTCCTAATAAAGTGTTAGGTGAATGTATGAGACCCTTCAGTCAGGTTTTAGGCCCCAACATAGCACTGAGACAGCTTTAGCCAAAGTAGTTAATGATTTATTGTAGGCTTCAGACCAGAGATCTGTGTCTGTCCTTGGAATTTTGATGCAGCTTTTGATACTGTTGATCATATTGTCCTTTTAGAACGTTTCGAGAATCTTGTTGATTTGCGTGGTTAAGCGTTAGAGTCTACCTAACAGATAGATACCAGTTTGTTCTACTCAATGAGATAACCTCAGCTCTCTTTAAGGTCCAATTTGGTGTCCTGCAAGGTTCATTACTAGGCCCTTTACTGTTCTCTCTGTATATGCTACCCTTAGGCAATATTATCCGTAAGCATGGTGTACATTTTCACTATTATGCAGATGACACTCAACTTTATATTTCAATGAAACGAGGAGAGTACCATGGCTAGACGCTTTAGATGCTTGCGCTTCGGACATAAAAAAGTGGATGGCAGGCAACTTCCTACTCCTCAACTCGGATAAGACTGAGATGCTCATCCTTGGCCCAAAGAAACAGAGAAACCTACTATCAGATCTGACGCACTGCACATCGTAAGGAGGCAGTAAAAAACCTTGGCATTACTATTGACCCTGATACACATTTGATACACATATTAAACCATATCGAGAATCGCATTCTTTCATTTTGTATAATTTAGTAATGCAGAAAAATGTATTCACACGTTTGTATCCTTGCGACTTGATTACTGCAATACGCTATTATCTGGCTGCCTGAAAGTCCTGAAAAATCTCCAACTAGTACAAAATACAGCTGCTAGAATCCTTACTAGAACCAAAAAGTATGATCACATTACTCCAGTACATGGGATGTCCCTCTGCCCCCCCCCCCCCCCCCCCACACACACACACACACACACACATACACACACAGGGTTGCAGTCTGTGGCACCTTCGATAAATCATACACTAATTCTGCGCTGCACTGTGGACATCCAGATGCCTTCACACTTGGGGGACGGGGGGTGAATGAGAAAGAGAGAAGGAGAGGGAGAAAGCGGGGACAGTAACCAAGTAAGACAATTGGAGAGGAAAGAAAGTGAGGAGAGGGATGATGGTGGTGAGATTCATGAAGTATTTAGAGGGTGCGGGAATCTCAAACACACACACACAAGTTTACCTTGACCTTGACCTTGACCTTGACAAGGTAAAGGTTGGGGAGTGCTGCCATAAGGCCTTTATACACCTGTCATATGAATTACATAATGTCATGATAAAACTACACTCAATAAGAACTGACATTAATTATTTTCTTTCACAGCTTATTTCAGTTATGTCAAACGCCATGCTCAAATGATGGGTTGTTGTTAACCGTTATGACATGCTACGTCAAATGTGTGTGTGTGACAAATGTATAATCATTATTTTAAACTCTCTTGCTCTGTCTCTCACACACACACACACACACACACACAAACACAGTGTTGCACATACATGTGGCGGCAGGTAGCCTAGAGATTATAGAGGCCAGCCAGCAATTGGTAGGTCACACACACACACATTTGACAGGGAGGTTAGAGCACAGGGTCATCCGTTAAGTGCAATTAAGTGCCTTGCTCAAGGGCACAATAACCCTGTGCTCTAACCTCCCTGTGCTATGTGTGTGTGTGTGTGTGTGTGTGTGTGTGTGTGTGTGTGTGTACCACATAACAGTCTGCCTTAGTCCTTGGCAGTGGAGGCAGCGAACCAGACAGTGATTGATGAGCTGAGGATGGACTGAATGATGGCCGTGTAGAACTCGACCATCACTTTCTGCGGCATGTTGAATTTCTTCAGCTGCCGCATGAAGAACATCCTCTGCTGGGCCTTCTTGATGGTGGAGGTGATGTTCTCCGCCCACCTGAAGTCCTGTGAGATTATTGTCCCCAGGAATCTGAATGACTCCACAGTGTTAACTGGGGAGTCACACATGATGAGGGGGGAGGTTGGGGCTGGGCTTCTCCTGATGTCTACAACCATCTCTACAGTTTTTTGGGCATTCAGCTCCAAGTTGTTCTGGCTGCACCAGGAAGCCAGGCTGTCAACTTCCTTTCTGTAGGCAGACTCATCCCCATTGGAGATTAATCCAATGAGGGTTGTGTCATCCGCAAACTTCAGGAGTTTGATGTAAGGGTGGCCAGAGGTGCAGCTGTTGGTGTAGAGGGAGAAGAGTAGAGGAGCAGACATTAGAGAGTAGAGGCAAGTATAATCCTCTCTCCCTAAAGCGCACCAGAGCCCCGGCGCGCTTACCTCTCCGCCTCACTGCTTGGGCAAGGGCCAGAGCACCTTTGACCAGAATGTCCAGTAAATCCACAGATGAGGCAAGAAAGTTTGGACATAAATCAGATGATGTTGAGTCCCCGATGTTAAGTAACTCGTCCCTCGTGAAAATAATCCAAGTGGAATCACAATAAACATAATTAAAGACTAAAAACAAACAAAGAAGTGCGCACCAACACACCGTGGCAGCCGTAGCCATCTTGATCTTGGGGGCGCCATCTTGTTTTTCAATCTAGTTATATGTATTTAGCTCTCCATCCACTCTCCCTACCTCCCTCTTTGTCTCTATGTATCCCTCCCTTGTCTTATTTCTCTCTGTAACTCGCACACTTGCTTCACACAATTTGACATAGTAGGCCTATTGGGAAATGCTAATGAACAAAGACTCAAATTAGCTTTTTTGCTGAAGTCAAATGATCCAGCTTACCTAAAAGACTTGAAATACCCATCACTACTATCTGAAAAGCAACCCCCCTCTACCAGATGTTGGCCACAGAAACACTTATCTCATTCATGACATCTCTCACAACAGTAGCACTCTGGGACCAATCTGACATCCATTAGAGGCTGATGTTCCTGTTTGTTTTCATATTTCAAAGTATTTTCATACTTTCTTAATGCCTAGGTCAACTAGGTTTGAACCCCTGACTACGCCACAAGACTGTGTTAGCCCACAGCTAAAGACAAGGCATTAGATCTTAGGAGTCTTCTAGTCCCAGGCAAAGTCACTCTTCAGGTGTCACTTATAATGCGTACTGTCTGATTTGATGTGTACAATTTGATAAGCCCTTGATCTGACAATGAAAACCCCTGGTCCCTTGACATCCCACATCATAAAGACCATGGAAAGACTGGTGCTAGCACACATAAGGCCCCTGGTGAAGACATCCTTGAACCCCTGCAGTTTGCCTACCAGGCAGTCATTGGTGTGGATGATGCCATCATCTACCTGCTACACAGAGCTCACTCCCATTTAGACAAGGCAGCACTGTGAGGGTCATGTTCTTTGACTTCTCCAGTGCATTTAACACCATACAGCCCTTACTACATTGTTTCCTGGATTACGTAATACCTGACCAACAGGCCACATTTTGGATGGCTGCAGGCATGTGTGTCGGACTGGGTGGTGAGCAGCATTGGCGCCCCCCAGGGGACAGTTCTGGCTCCCTTCCTCTTCACCCTCTATACCTCGGAAATCAGGCACAACACAGATACATGCCGTCTGCAGAAGTTCTCGGACGATTCTGCTATTGTGGGATGTGTCAGTGGAGGCCAGGAGACCGAGTACAGAGGACTGGTGGACAGTTTGGTTGAGTAGTGTGAGCAGAACCACCTGCTACTCAATATCAGCAAGACAAAGGAAATGGTGGTGGACTGTAACGTCTCGCCCTGCTCCTTAGTTTATGTTTGTTTTTGTTTCATGTCATTCATTTACTGTTTCCTGTTTATTTTTGTGTTCCTCACCTTGTCTCTCGTTTCAGGCACTTCACCACCTGCCCTTGTGTGTTTCCCACCTGTGTGATTGACTACCTGATTGGCTTCACCTGTTCCTCATCATCTTTCCCTGTGTATTTAGTCTGTGTGTTCCCCTGTCTCTTTGTCAGTTTGTCTTTGTACCTTGTGTCAAGCGTTCCAGCATTCTTTCCTAGTGTTGAGGATTTTTGATGATTTTGATCTCTGATCTTGCCTTTTGCCTACCCCTTTCAGGATTATCTGTCTAATTGTTTGAACTGCCTACCTGTGTACCAAACCCTACTTTGCCTACACACTTCCTGGATTATCTGCCTACCCATTGACTGCCTACCTGTGTACCAAAACTTTTTTTTGATAGTAAAGACTATTCTATTGGATTTAAGTTTTTGTCTCCGAGTCGTGCATTTGAGTCCTTTGCCTGAGTACTCCAGTCATTACACTGTCTCCTGTTTCCATCCAGAGAGAGGACGTGGAAGTGGTCCAGAGTACCTGGGGGTGCACCTGGACAATAAACTGGACTGGACTGGTAACACAGATGTCCTGTACAAGAGGGGCCAGAGCCGGCTTTATTTCCTGAGGAGGCTCAGGTCCTTTGGCGTGTGCAGGACTCTGCTGAACATGTTCTACCAGTCAGTAGTGGCCAGCGCAGTGCTGTACACGGTGGTATGCTGGGGGGGCAGCATCAAGGAAGGTGACACAGAGGCTGAACAAGCTTATTAGGAAAGCTGGTTCTGTCCTCTGTGTCACCCTGGACACTGTGGAGGAGATGGCCAATAGGAGGATGAGGACCAAACTCCTGGCCATCATGGACAATCCCTCCCATCCCCTACATGACACTGTGGCAGAGCAGAGAAGCTCCTTTAGCAACAGATTAGGAAGGAGCGCTATAGGAGATCTTTTCTGCCTGCCGCAATAAGACTGTACAACTCCTCCTCCGGCTGGCTCGATCAGGGTGATCAGAGTCAGGCTGGGGGATGTTAAATCATACTGGACTGTTCTTACTGTATATAATGTTTCAGATGTCTATTTTATTTTTATTCTATTGTCACTTTATTTTGTTGTTGTTGTTTGTGATGCAAGCTGCTGTAATGGCTTAATTTCCCCTCGGGGATCAATAAAGTACCTATCTATCTATCTATCAATCTATCTATCTATCTATTGTCATGAGAAAACCTGGACATTTCTATTACTTCTTTGAAAGGTTAGAGTGAAGGAACCCACTATGCTGGAAGTCTCTTAAAATCTCTTCACAGTATGTACTTTCACATGAACACCCTGAGGTGACATACAGACAGTAACCTGTCCCCAATGTGACCTCTATCTTTCCTCCAGGACTCTTCCTCAGATGTAAATGTTCCCTTGCTTCTTTCTTTGTGAAGTTCAGTACAAAAGGCAACACAAATCCACTCATTTTCTCTGCCTTATTCCAACTCCATTTTATGTTGACAGTATTTGAATTGTGAAATACCTTTCTGAGAGATATATCTGTGGTTTGTTTTGTCTGTTTGGTTTTCACTACTCTTATGGTTGCATTTTCCAGAATGCATAGCACACAAAAATGATGGAGAGCCATATAATGTTACTACATTGGAGAACCAATGTAAAATCATAAAGGAGCCTAAGCCCCATTTTCTGTTTTTCAGAATATTCCCTCTTCTCATAAATTCATATTTTATAACAATCCAATAAACATGAGCATGTCAAGTGAAATACATTTTCTTTTCCAGGACAGTTACGAAAGTTTAGTAGAATATAGAATATATATATATATATATATATATATATATATATATATATATATATATTTCCTCAATGTAGGGTAAGGGTTAGAACACATAAACATGGTCATAGAAACACACACACACACATATATATATATATATATATATATATATATATATATATATATATATATGTGTGTGTTTCTATGACCATGTTTATGTGTTCTAACCCTTACCCTACATTGAGAAAATAGCATCAGTAATAAAAGCTATAAATCATTTGACATATTCAATGGCAATGGCAGTCTCAAATGTGAGAAAACACATTTAGATGATTCCATAAAATGTTTGAAGTTCAATCAAACAGAACTAATATTTTTATTTCACAATCCATAAAATTCTATGTAATACACAAGGACACACAATGCATCAGAACTGGATCCATCCATCCTAATATGACAATTTGCTGTATCTCAGGCTCTGAAGCTTGCAAAGGCATGATTTTCATATTGCCAGCCGTCTTTCACTTCTGAACACAGCAGAGCATTTTGCTACAGAGCACCCCATCTCTGGAATAATCTTCCGATTCATGTTAGAGAGTCAGATTCAGTCTACATTTTCATGTCCAGGCTCAAGACTCATCTCTTTAGTTAGTGTTACGGCCGGTCTTAGCCCGGCGATAAACCATCCGTGCTGTCTCTGCCTGGGGGCTGGCTTGCTGGGTGGTTACCGGGCGCCTTCTGGTGGTGTGGGAGCTGGGCCGGCCTGGGCAGCTGCACCTTCCCACTGGATGCAGGAGTGCCACTGGCTTGGCATTGGTCTGGTGGCTGATGTTAGCTGTTGGGGGCGATTACCATGCTCTCTTCATCCCTCGGGGAGAGCAGGCACTGGTGGGTTGGGCTTGGGCCAGCTGGGGTTGCTGCTGCTTCCGTCCCCATGCAGGCGTGTGGCATGGGGTACACAGATTGGGGGAGGTGGTGGTTGCCCCGGGCGTTATCCGGGTCTGCCTGAAGTTATTGTCTGTGGGCGGGGGTGCCCTAAAACGGTGGACGGGTCAAAGCTGGTTCGGCCTGGGTGCTTGGTATTGGTCCTCATACCGAGTTGGTACAGGTTGGGGGGACGGCATCTGCTGCCTAGGCTGATCTCAGGTCCTTTTTCCCGTTCAGTGGTAGATGGGCTCCTGCAGTGTGCAGGCTTGGGTTGGCTGGGGCCTCTGCTGTAGGCCCTCCCAGTGCAGATGTACGGCCCGGTACCGTGCGGGCTGGGATGGCGCGGTGCTGGCTTTGGACATCTCAGGTTCATGTTGCTACCCCCACTACCCCCCTTATGTCCCTCTGGCGGACCACTGGTAAAGGAGTGGATGCGGTATAAGCGGGCCCTGGCATTGTCCTTTAGATGTATTTTAGATGTGCTGGGGGCCTCAGGCCACCTGCTTTATGCTAATTCTCTCCTACTGTTTATTGTATCAGTTTTTCAGTTTGCAACAGCCTCTAATCTTGTGTGGGCTCTGAGCCCCTCAAAACTAGACTTTCAGTTCCTGAATTTAATGAGTCTACACCACCCTATATCCTGGTCCTTGCCCCCCCACCTGGGTCCCACCAGAAAGCTGTCCTTCACTATGGACCTCTGAACTCTTGCACCACACCACACCACATTAATTTACTGTTTAGCACCTGATCAGCCAGAGGAGGATTTCAAGGTTTCTTCTTCTGAGGGAGTTTTTCCTTGCCACGGTGCCCTATATTTTTATCCCCTCTGGGGAGTTTTTTCCTTGGCTTACTCCTGGGGGTCTATGATTTGTTGTTAGATCATATTGTTTGTATTGTATTTATTGTTTATATTGTTTAGTATTATTTTGTTGTGAAGTACTTTGTGACATGTGTCTATGTAAAAAGCACTATACAAATAAATTTGATTGTTTGATTGATTGAGTTAGAGCAGATTGGCTGCAGCACACGCTGTCTCAGTCACTCAGCACACGCTGTCTCAGTCACTCCATACTAGGAGCACTCGTCGTCCTACTCTTGCTGCAGTTAGAGTTCTATTTTCAGATTAGAATTAAGAAAAACCTCTCGAGTCTCTAGTTGCTTGCGTTCGTCTTCAGGAACCGCTGCAATTCTCCCGGTGGAATTAGTAAGGTCTCACATTTGTAGCAAGCACTCTAGAGCATCTTTCATAGCTCCAAATTGCAACAAATAAACAGTTTAGTGGCAACATATAGACTGAATCTGGAAACTTTAGTAGCAACATATAGACTGAATCTGAAATTCCCTAACATGTTTGATGTCAGCTTTTGTGTTGTTTAAAAAAGACCTCTAGTCCTCTGTGGCTCAGTTAGTAGAGCATGGTGCTAACAATGCTTAGGTTGTGGGTTTGATTCCTGCTCGGACAATGTATGCACTCACTGCAATGTAAGTTGCTTTGGATAAAAGTGTCAGCTAAATGGTAAATATATATATATAGTCACTTCAGATTAAATGAGTCTGCCACAGACATACATTTTTAGTATAAGTAACCACTCTATGTCTTCTTTGCTTTTCACCCATGCTTTCTTTTGAGTTCAGGCATTTTTCGGGTAAGGGGAGTGGAATAGAATGTCATTGGTCATGACTACATGTTAGATTCTGGGACATCTCCGCCCCTTACTTCTGAGTCATATAGCCTTCTCAAGTCAAACCAAGAGCTTGTTTATCTTAAGGGTGACATTAATTAGATTAAACATGGACGGAACATAAACCTCATCCAAATCTAGTGGTATTTTTGTCTAGCTGAGCTCACCCCGGCCCAGACTAATCTTGGAACTCATTATACCTGCCAAGCACTTTTTTTATACACTTGGCTACGTTTGGAGAACAGTGTGTTGTTACCACCCCATTGGCTCGGCAGCTGAGCCAGGTGGGCGTAATGCGCCTGTCTCATTTATTAATTCACAGGTGCTGCCTGGGCTGCCATATTGGATAAACCACACAAAATAAAAAAAGATGGTCTGTGCAGCCAGCATCCAGTATCCAGCCTAAGTGCCTAGTAAACAAACACGAGCGTGTGACGCCAAGTGTGATGATAAGCTACCGCATTGAGTCCATCACAGTGGTTTAGGGGCTTCTCCAAACCTCTCCACTGAGAGGGATTTTCCAGTAATCTCCTGTAGACGGTGGACAAGCTAGACCCCCCCTTTTCAGATTAAGTTTGACTCTGTGCATTGGCTCCATTTTACTGTATCTTCTGGGTTAAAGTAAGTAGTTATTTTGACACTCTTATCCAGATTGTCCTATAGTACTGTAAGTACCTCATACGGTGCATGCACACATCATGTAATGTCAGAGGAAAAGAGGAAATTATGTAACAATTTAAGGACATGTATTAAGAGGGCAGACATGTTTTATGGTACATTAGTACATTTGTCTAGACAAGTGTTTGCAGTAGAGTGCTGTTGCATTATAGATGCATGTGAGTGTTTCTCACAGACCAACAGTACGTTTAGCTTATGCCCTTTAGGTTGGGAACATGGTGCATTTGGGAACACAGAAGTGTTGGCTTTGTAGCACTCATCTATACTTTACGTGTGAACTGCCATTTGCAAGTTTGCATTTGTAGGTTCACACCTCTAGTCTACAACATACTCTGAAATCTCTCTGTCAAGTCTGCCACACCTGTACATATTCTTCATGAGAACTGAGAGAGCTTACTTTCTGAAATGGTGGATTGTAACTATAATTATTTTGCTGTCATAATAGAACAAATACACAGATTGGCATGGTGGTCTTTGTGTAAAAACACAACAGACTTGCATCGGAATGAGCTGTAGCCAGCGGTGTGCTCTGATCGGTCACATTGACGTTTAATTACAGTAGCCTGTGCTCGGAGTTGGACACAGTGACAGGTGATTTTTCTCTCCTCTCCTTTCTTGGCAGTGGCATAAAGAAGTGTTGGATGTTGTCGAAATTAGTGACTAGCCAACAGTGACAAATTGGTGCTTGTGCGTGCTTGCTCTCTCTTTCTCTTTTTCTCTCCCCCATCACCTCATTTCTGAATGTAAAAAATACTAATAAATAAAAGCTGACAATCTATACTTTAACCTCATAGGTTTGATTTAAAATCCAAACTTTTAGAGTCTAGAGCCAAACGAAGGAAAATCCATTACTTATGCAGGGCACAATCTATCGTCCAAATCTTATATATTAAAATATTTTTAAACCTTTTCTACTACCATCATAAGACATTGCAAGCCCACAAAGTTTCTTCTGGATCTTCTTTTTCCAGTTCATGAATATTATTTTCCAATGAGGGTCCAGCAACACAATGATAAGCAGTTCCTCAGTCGATGCTTGATTGCTCAAGGACAAAAATAAATATTTCATGTCTGTGTGTTTATTTACACATTTATCCAGGATGCCCTATATTACTGCATCTAAAACACATACAGTGACCCACTTGCCAAAAACAGCTGAAATACAGTATTCTGTTCAAGCCTTTGTGTACAGTATTGGCTGTAAGACACTGTCTTAGTTATATATCAACTCTGTAATAAGATATATACAGTTAGGTCCATATATATTTGGACTCTGACACAAATGTTGTTATTTTAGCTGTTTACCAAAACATATTAGTTACACTTACAGCTTTAATTTGAGGGTATTCATGCATACCACATCATCTATAAAACACGGTGGAGGCAGTGTGATGGCATGGGCTTCCAATGGCACTGGGTCACTAGTGTTTATTGATGATGTGACAGAAGACAGAAGCAGCCGGATGAATTCTGAAGTGTTTAGGGATATACTGTCTGCTCAGATTCAGCCAAATTCAACAAAGTTGATTGGACAGCGCTTCACAGTACAGATGGACAATGACCCAAAATATACTGTGAAAGCAAGCCGAGTCAATCACCTGATCTCACCCCAATCAAACATGCATTTCACTTGCTGAAGACAAAACTAAAGGCAGAAAGACCCACGAACAAACAACAACTGAAGACAGCTGCAGTAGGCCTGGCAAAGCATCACAAAGAAGGAAACTCAGCATTTGGTGATGTCCATGGGTTCCAGACTTCAGGCAGTCATTGCCTGCAAAGGATTCTCAACAAAGTATTAAAAATGAACATTTTATTTATGATTGTTAATTTGTCCAATTATATTTGAGCCCCTGAAAATAGGGGACTGTGTATAAAAATGGTTGCAATTCCTAAATGTTTCATACAATATTTGTGTTCAACCCCTTGAATTAAAGCTGAAAGTCTGCACTTCAATTGCATCTCGATTGTTTCAATTCAAATCCATTGGGATTGTGTACAGAGCCAAAATTATCAAAATTGTGTCACTGTCCAAATATTTCCAGGCCTAACTGTATTTAGCTCCCTGGTTCTGCATACAGTGGCGAATAGCAAGCCAGCTGGCATACTTTCATCACATTTCAAACACTGTGGTCCCCAATTTGCTTCTGCTATAGAGTGCTGTGCAACACTAAAACCATGTGCAAAGACCATTTTGGTAATTCAGTGTCACCACAAAATGCATCTGCCCCGACCAACACAAACACCTATGACATTCCACATTCAATAATTACTAATAGGCCAAAAATAGACAGTTACTGTATTTGATCATAATAGCAGCAGTTGTCACCTGTTGGGGATAATCCCTCATACAATCAGTACATCTTCTATAAATATGTGGAAGTTGGCCGAGTGTATATTCTCGTATTACTACATTCTGTAAGCCTAAAACATCTCATGAGCAATGTTGTGAAGAATTGTAAATAAAACACTGAAGAACAGAGGACAGGTTAAGAATAATACATACATTTATTCCCAAGAAGTTAAATATAATTGACATTTTCTTTTTTTAATCGTCACCCACAGCACACCATTCTATTTGACTAAAAAAGTAAAATCACATTTTTTGGAGAGCCTTTACACACAAACTAAAAAGATGGTTGTTAGAGTCATCCTGAAAGTTCCACTTATTCAATACATGGTAATATTGGGAGGGGAAAATATGATAATAATATAAACTTGCATTCAATAGGCGTATGTAAGTCCACCCCCGCACTGCCATGACTCTATGCTGATACCTGATAGGATAATGTTTCCGGTAGACTTTTGGACCATCATCTTTGAAGTCTGTGGCGAGCAGCAATGATTGCAGTTATCCTTTCATTCCGCTTTTTTTGTTTTTCATTTCATTTCATTTTTTTTTCATTTTACATACTATTCATTTTCCTCTTGATGCATAGTGTGGTTTTCCATCCTCTCCAATTTGTTTTCCATCTTACCTCATCCTCTCCCATTTCTCTGTCTCCCTATCATCCTTTTCTCTAATCCCCTGAAATTGCTCTTTAAGTGTCTTGCACATGTTATCCACATTGGAATTCCAGCATACATGACTCAGACGTGAAATTAAGATAAGTTAACTATATTTGCTGAAAACAACAGCAGAATGATATCTTCGAGACAAAACATCTTAAAAGTGTTACTGGAATATCCTGTCATGATGGACATCTTGCTGCTTTAGGAGATTGAAACATGTATCTGAGGGATTTCACTTAAACACTGGACAGATTGATTAATAGTGTTTACTCATATCCTCAGATAGATCCAACTTTCTCTGATGCGATATTAACGCTAAGAAAGCATTGGAGCTTTTCGGGGAATAGACAGCGATAAGAGCGGTAATACAGCTAGCATTGTCTGAACAATGTGATTGCTGCACAGTATGTGATATCCAAGTTTCTAATGTGTGAACAACAATATACTGGAGAGAGAGAGAGAAATCTAGCAAATAGGTGCAAAACAAAGTTGTCCCCTTTAAGGCAACGATGGTTGGTGGTGAACAAATGCAGGCAAGAGAAGATGATGAATGTGTATCTTTCTGGTCTGTTAATATCTGTACATTTTTCAAACAGCCAACAGCACAAAGTTCATGTCAAAGTGAAATATTAGTAGGAAAAGCAAGGTCTCTCATTCTTCTCATTATGCATTCATGAAGAACTTTTTTAAAGTTTGAAATCTGCAACACACTTGTCATAAAATAGTTAGCTTGACATATTCAAATCTATACCAATAGCTAATCCCTTTCACATGATAGTGTTTTACACACACAGTAGATTTCCAATTCAAGACCCCTAAAGACGTGAAGGTTGATTGTGAACATTCTCATACTGTATCCCTCAAAACTCTCTATCTGTCAGTTTGATCAACTTTGACAAGTGCAGCAAAGCGGTTCTTTCCCAATGTACCCACAGGGTGACTTATGCAAATTACGTCTCAGAATCGTCAGCCTTGTGTTCACCTGAATAAATTCAGTTTGCTCCTTCATGCTGACTGGGTTTTGGTGTAATCCTTCCCTCTCCAGGCCATATCCCCCCAGATTGCCGTAATTTCAGTTCTCACAGCAGTTCTAATCAATGCTCTATCAGATATAAACTGAACGCAGCCAAGATGTCCATTGAAAGTCACTGAAAGTAGAGAAAGTAATGTAGGAGTGAGTACCTTCACATGCATGTCAGTCTGGTCCTGTTTTTGTGCAAATAAGGTTGCAATGGGAAATGTTACATTTCTGGTGATTTATCACTAGAGGAGTGTGTTAATGTTAATGTGACGCATTGGTTGTTCTGTTCATGGCCAATGGCTTACTAATGTTCAAATGTAACTCATATTTGCCATTCGTTTTATTGTCAACATCAGAATTGTCAGTGTGCCTTCTGTCATGTGGGGGAATGACTTGTTATAATATTTGAATCATATGAAGGAGATTGAGGGCTGGAAATGCTGAGGGCGGCAGCCATTTTTGAGTGAAACTCAGCAGGAGGTCCAGATAAATGTGACAGTCATCTGCTTGCCAAAGCAGAGGTTGTTGGGTTATAGGGAGGGACTTATTCAGCTCCAGGGCACTTGATTGGGAGGTGCATAAGCAGAATGGGGGGGGGGATAAGGCCATGATGGGAAGGGTTTGGAAAGGGATTGTCATCAACTTCTGAGGTGGAGGCGAGGATGACTTGGTTATGGTTCTTTGTTGGTGCCAGGAGGGAAGAAGTAAGAAGTCAGGGGATTAGAGAAAGGAATGATAGGGAGACAGAGAAATGGGAGAGGATGAGGTAAGATGGAAAACAAATTGGAGAGGATGGAAAACCACACTATGCATCAAGAGGAAAATGAATAGGATGTAAAATGAGAAAAAAATAAGCATAATGAAAGGATAACTGCAATCATTGCTGCTTGCCACAGACTTCAAAGATGATGGTCCAAAAGTCCGGAAACATTATCCTATCAGGTATCAGCTAAGTCTCAGCATGGAGTCATGCAGTGCAGGGGTGGACTTACTATTGTATGTGAGTTTATATTATTTTCCCCTCCCAATATGACCATGTATTGAATAAGTGGAATTTGACAACTTTAAGGATGATTCTAATAACCATCTTTTTAGTTGATGTGTAAAGGCTCTCAAAACAATGTTGTTTTACTTTTCTTTTTTTTTTTTTTTTACATTTGCAATACAAATAGAATGGTGTTGTGCTGTGGGTGACGATTAAAAAAAGAAAATGTCAATATATTACATTTTTCTGATCACTAGGACAGATATAGTGACACAATTTTACTGAGTAAGCCACGCAACCTTCAAAATGCTGTTTTCCATTGTTCGCTAGTAAAAGGCTGACAAGTGAAAAATCTGCGGAGTCGTTGTTGAAATTCATCAACATTTGTTGCACAGTGATTGCATGAAAGATCTGAGTTTTTGGTGCATGGGTGAGATTAAGTGCAGGTTTAGGAGACAGCCAATGTTGTGTGTGATGCACACTTCACTGAGAGTGACTATTTACTAAATATGTTTGTAAAACTAAAATAGTGGTAATTGTTTTTTTTTTTTTTTTTCCTGGGGCCTGGTAACCTCAGAACAACTCATTGTATCAGATCTCTTTTCAATTATCCACTCAAGCTGACTTTGCACAACAGGGAGACATATTTCTCAAAAGAGCCTTCCTCAAAACTTCATCTAACCCACTGCAGGATATAGGAATAATAACAAGTATGAATATTGTTTTCCTATCCATGAAAACATACAGGACAAGTCCCCAATAGGAGAGCAGAGTCTAAGGATAGTAGCCTTGAGGACAATGGGACTTGCCCATGCTACACTTTGGGTCCCAATTTGCATGTGCAAAAATGTGTAAAATTGGGGCAAAGTCTGCCATATTTTCCTTAACTCTGTATTTCTAATAGAGGCAATAAGAAATTATCCAATGGGAGTTTTGAATTCTGCGTCTAGCATTTCCATGATATGCAATGCTTAAAAAACAGTTTTTTCTTAAACCCATTGTTAAAATCAAACTACAAATCATGCTGTAGAGTATTTTGAGTTCTAAGGTATTTTTTGCTCTGCTCAGCACTATTTGCTGAATCAAACTGGGGCCCTCTGACAATAAAAATGTACACAACTCCCAACGTAGCTCTCAAACATGTGAATGTCACACGGTTCTGGTGGTGTTATATGGGATTAACATAAAGCACTGTGTCTCCATAGTGCCACACTCAATATGATTTAATGACCCCTACTGCCTTTAGGGGGCGGCAGGTAGTCTAGAGGTTAGAGAGGCCAGCCAGCAATTGGTAGGTCACTGGTTTGATCCCCACCCCAGGAGGGAGCCGACGGTCAGCTGGTGATTTTGCTGGCTGCTGGCATCATATCTAAGGCACTTAACCCCTAACTGCTCCTGACGGTGGCTGACCCAGAGCCCAGAGCTCTGTTCTCCCTGGGAGTTTGCATGTGTGTGTGTTGTCTCGGGGGGGGGGGGGGAATATGATAATTCCCCTTGGGGATCAGTAAACTTCTTCTTCTTCTAGGGAAGTAATGGAACAGGATTGATGGGATATGTACTAATATGTCTTGGTGTACTCAATGACTCACTAAACTCTGGCCTCTTCTCAGCTACACATTTATATGGCAGTACACTTGTACAAATATTATCCCTCCATACTCTCAATCACTTTCGAAATGATCAGCAGTGCTCAGTCCTGCTTGCTATCTGGAGCCTGAAGAACCTGTTTTGTCTGGATGTCACCACATAGAGAGACAGATAATTGGAATAGAGAGAGGTGGATGGTCAGGATATCTATGACTGTCTGATGGATATATGGAGCAGAGTTGTGTTTTTTAAATATGTGATGTCAGTACATTACAGTAATTAAAGGAGTACTTTACTCAGAAATTATTGATGCAAAACGTATCATCAAATAACTTTTCCAGGAGGTAAATACAAGCTTGTCATTCGGATATTTATAAGGCTTTAATGCACAACATAATTATATTTTGGTACCATACGGTGGTGGACTGATGAGAAATATACTGACAATATTCATTGTCACAGGTCTTGTGGCCAGGGGGTCAAAAAGGCCTGTCTGCTCCACCAATGAATAATAGAGTAGATCACAGCATAATGTAATGTATATGATTAGCCTTATCAGGAGCAAGATCATCTCAAGGTCCTTGTCTAGTGCAAACCTGCAGATGCCTGTACAGAGAGAACAAGCCGCTGTGCTTGTTTCTACAACGTTACTGACAGATATGGAGGTGTCTTGGGTTGAACTTTGTCTGGGTCACAGTCAATGTTTACAGCATCCTCATGTTTGGAGAGATAAAGTGGTTCCCATAAAATCCGCATGATAATGAGAGATGGATAAAGGTGACATTAGAGAGAGAGGTCTGTTGTTTTTCCTGAGAAAGGTGACACACTCTGAGTCAGTAGTCAAGGGTCAAGGACAGGTGTGTGTTGCTGAATGTTTGTAATGTGTCTTGAACACCTCGATTGACTGAAATGGTCCTGATACTATTCAGAAGCCAATGTTGACTTTTTACTAACATTTTTGTCTTTCTGTGTTGAAGCTTGAGGCTCCTTTGCAAGACCATATGCTGGTATAGCAATTCAGAGAGGTGTTTCTGTGAAATACTGCATTAAGGCTATATCTGAGATAAGGATTTACTGAAGTCTCCTGACTGGGATGTGTTTCGGTCCACTGAGTGCCAGATTACTCAAAGTTCATAGTTCATAGATACCTATGGCATTTCACTGGCATTTACAAATCTTCCCTTAAGGAAGGAAAGAAACACATTCATGACATTCAAGTCATAGAGCAGCACCTCTCTCTATTGCAACCATTATCACTCACCAAAATGTAAGTTTGTCTGTCATTTTGACATGTTAACTGATATTCCTTGATATTGACATACCTTATAATTCTGACAGACTCTGCCTCTGCGGCTCACAGTGTAATTGGGGTGGATCAGGCAGCTGCACAAATCAGAGAGTTGCTCGCGTTCATATCACATCTAGGCGATGGGTCATCCGCAAGGGACGAGTGGTCAATCACAAAAACAGCCTATTTTTCAGGTGAAAAGGAGAGAAATCACAGCCATTCTTTGCTTTTTACAGTAACAAACACAGCCAAAACATACACAACATGACTGATGTACACGCAGTAAACACTACACCCTGTGCGCGCGCACACACACACACACACACACACACACACACACACACACACACACCACTCTCACACACCACTGTGACATTGTGATGACAGGAAACAGGTCCTATACCCGGGTGGCCAAGGGCCCAAGGCGGGTTGGCCAATCAGACACAGAGGTGTCAGGACACATGAACATCACTAAATTGGTGGGCGAGTGGAACAAGATGAAAAAACACTGTCACCAATCAGCAATCACTGTGTAACAGCAGTGTGTGTGTGTGTGTGTGTGTGTGTGTGTGTGTGTGTGTGTGTGTGTGTGTGTGTCTAGACCCTAGAAATACCATCTCCTTACTAGACCTAGTTTATGAAATAAAA
Source organism: Argentina silus (assembly GCF_951799395.1). Taxonomy (NCBI): domain Eukaryota; kingdom Metazoa; phylum Chordata; class Actinopteri; order Argentiniformes; family Argentinidae; genus Argentina; species Argentina silus. The sequence continues at coordinate 29,264,674 of NC_139657.1, forward strand.
ACAATTGAGGAAGATGATGACATCTTTCAAGATGTGAAGCTTACAGCCAGCAACATGTAAACAATTGATGTGCATATATAATTCGATGTTCATAAGATCTAAAAGTACTTCAAGTAAAGTAATTTACCCAACAAAAAGTCATTACCCAACAAAATGACATAATGGTAGTTACAGTGACTTTCAGTGTAACTACCATTGTGTTATTTGGTTGGGTAATGAGTAGGTACCAGACTATAGTATAAATAATAACACATTAGCCCAAACCCTTTATGGCAAAGTATCCTTATCATTCCTCTCATACCAGGGTAATATGACTGCTGGCATATTTGGATTTCTGATTAAGATAACTAAAGCGAGTGCATTTTCTGCTAAGGAAGGCCTGTGGCCACAGGGCCAATCGTGTTTCCCACCAGGAGGCCTCCTTCCAGAGAGCTGAGGGGCCCTTCCACTACAGCGATGAGCAAACTACTGCTGAGTGTCACAGGAGACCTGCCAGCACCCATTATGTCTAGCATGTGTGTGTGGATCGCCATTCTCCCTCTGGTAGCCCTGAAATGTCAACCCAACACAAGGTTACTCTGGAGAAATGCTAAAACAGCACAAAGAGGGACATACAGTACAATCATTTTAGTAAGATGAGATTACCGATAGTACGACATGGCCCAAAGTTTCTTGAATCCTTTATCAGACAGCACATTTTTTCAGTCAGATCTGGCTGGTAGTTTATTATCTGTGGTTTATCGGCTTAAAAAAATGTCTTAGTAATTTCTCAAATTGCAGTGCAAAGGCAGAGACTTCATCTATTACACCTCACATCAGTTCACTGGTGCCCTGGCGCGTTAACTGCACATAACCGATAATGTTTTGATGCTAATTACGCGTGGGATCATCAAACCAATGTCTCTAATGCAATTTCAATGGCATCTCCATTATGTAACACCCGGGCTGCAAAAAGTGGACGCTGAACAGATTGATCTTCATGCATTGTCGATAGATAATGACCTAATGGATTTGTCAGTTTACATGGGACAAAGAGAGCGTATCGAGTCATGCCTGAATTAAAATACCACTGAGCCTCTGTATTCTATTGGTGCTAATTGTGCATTGATTATTCATCTGAGTCATCTGAGATGCTGCAGAAAAGAAAATCCATACTGGGCCCTGGTGGAAAGCAGCCGGGAGGACAGAAGACGCATTGACCACCCCCACGATTAAACCATCGCTAAAGAACCTTATCGGTAATAGCCACCACAGCAGAAAATCATTTCCCCAACACTGAAGGCTAGAAGTTCGCCAGGAGAGAAATGATTTGTTTGGCCACGTGGAACAATGCTTTCATAGGTTTCCTTTTGTTGTTGAATTACATAGCCTTGAGCTCTCTTTTTTTTTTTTTTTTTCACTCTCCCCAAGCACTTTACAAAATAGAACACAATAACACAGCTTCACCGAGCCTGTACAGAACAGAGATAAATGCATTTCTTTACCCAGGCCAGCACACAGACAAATTCAGCATTTAAGAGAAGGTCTCTATGCTGCAGCAATAGTTGTTGCCTTTCCCTCTGTCTGTTTTTGTTTATCCTGCCCCTGTGTCCTGGCTGAGAAACAGGGACTTAATGCCACTCAGGGGACCTTATCTATTGTGACAAACTATTACAGAATGTAATTGTGCGATGGGCATAAATCACATTCAGGTCCTGTAACAATGCTGTAATTCTCTGGAATTCAAATGAACACAGCACAAGTGAACAATTTGCGTCTGCATTTTGCAGAGGGCATAAAACAATTGTGTGAAAACATCTCTAAACAAAGCTGTCCAGATTTCTCAAGGGATTTTACTCAGTGGCACTCCTATTGCATTCCAACCCCTTGCAATCTACTATTAGTCTTTGCCTTAAAAAATATATGATCCCCCTTGAAAAAATGATCACTCTCATATATCCATGAAATGCTCACCGTTGCCCAGAGGAAAATACTTAACAAACATACACGCAATCTACAATATATGTGAGAAAGAATCACTTGGAGCCATGGGCCATAAACAAATGGGAAAGGGTGTACAATATCTAATGGCCAAGTATATTTTAGAGAAATACCTTCTAGCATGAGGCTCTATGATGTGGTGTCATTCAAGCAAAAAATATTTTCATCAGTCGTAAATGGTGGTAGTGGTTATCTCTGCTCCAGCAATATGTTTCCTCATGGCCCCTCTGTGGAATAATATTAGGTTTCACAAGTAAAACCTAAGTGCAAGAAAATACCATTTTGTTATCATTGTATCCTGCCCCAGGGGTGTTGACAGCAGTGACATTGTAACATCTCTATTTCCTGCACATGGAATAATCGATGGTGACCACAGAACCAGGGGGATCAGGGAATGCATTGGCTTTTAAACAATTTGTGAGGTTAAACATCCCTTGGTGAGTAACCGGCCGCGTCACAGCTTGTTTCCATTGAGCTAAATCCATACCGGAGGGGTAGTAGTTCTGTGGAGACCAAGTGAGGTCAAAGGTGAGTAACTTGCACCACGGCTGGGATGAGTCATAGTGGAGGGTCCCCCCTGCCAGCGTATCCCAGCCAAATTCAGCTGAACAGACATAACAGTGAGTAAGGGTGAGGGGAGAGGTCAAAATTCTGTTGCAACAACTCACCGCCTCTGGGCGGTGAGGCCCTGTGTTCCTCCAATAGGGAGCCACAGCTGCCTGGCAGGGAGTTCAGGCCAGGCTTCTGGTGTGGTGCCTGACAGTGTTCAGCAGGATATTTGGGGTACCAGTGAGCAGACTAGCACTACCAGCTGTATTTCCCTTTCAAAGATTCCTCTGAAAGCTCTAGGTTAAACAGCAGTTATTGGAGTGTGAGAAATTGAGGACTGGGAAATATTGCCCCCCCCAACACTCTAAAAGACTCCTCTGAGAGTTATTAGGACTCTTCTTAGATGAAGACTTCAGTACTTACATTATAAACCATGTCTGCTTTAACCTGCCCAGGGACTGCAGATGAATAATTGTTTTGTGACTCTGGATATGAAAACTGATTCATGTGCCCTGTCATTGTTTGTTGTCATTGTTAACAGATAGAAAGTCACAAGCTCTGAGAAATCCTTTTTCTTTGATCAAGTACCAATATGGTTTTTTTAAGGTTGGTTTTGCCTTTTTGGTTTTAACTTTTGGAGAGAAAGATGCATTGTTGTGAGGCATTAACAACAGACTGACACTTTCTGATAGCTCTTTGATCACACGTTGGCTAAACAAGCTATTTTGAGGAAATCAAGCATCACTTCAAAATTCCCACACCAACAAGCTCAAGTGTGCAATTAAAACTGCAAGAAATTGCACCTATCCCAGTGAACACATTATTTTTAACTTCAAACACTGCTGGTGGATTTGAACGGTTTCATCCTTGACCAAACTGTTTTCCTCCTCAGCATGTCTTATCATCAAACAGGGGATAAAAAAAGAGAAAAAGAGAAAGCATGTGTATTATTCATTGAAGCTGTCCTTGAATAAAGAACGTTAGGAATATTAACAACTCAGCCCGACAATGAGGTATCCCAACACTGTTATCTGAAAGCTCTCTGATGACGGAATGAGATAAAGGGAAGAAAGGAAAGAAGACTAGGAAAAGAGGGCGAAGGAAGAGAGGGAAACAAGCGTCTTGTTGTCGGACCCAGCTCCTAAGTGGTGATGACAACGTTTTACAAGTCATGACTCAGCTCTCCTTTTTACATTCATGTGGTAAATTGGGTTTGATGGCTCTTTAGTGGCGGTGAGTGGTTGTTATTAAGGGTCTACCGCCCACAGGTTGTGTCCATTTGGTTGTCTGTAATCGACTCAATAGGAGACTCAGAGGCAGATGATTGCACTGAGGGGGGATTACACCTTAGAAAATGAGAAAGGTAATATGTGGGAGGGGTTTGTAGAATAGTGTGTCCACAGTCTAATACACTGTATATACAAAATCATCCACATTACCACCCCCATTCCTGCAGAGAATGCTCATTCAAAAACACATACTACAGTACTGTAAGCAGCTCTCTTTCTCTCTCTATTACTTAAATAAGCAATCTTGGCACCTTGGGGTTGTACAAAATAAATTGGTTATATTTTACTGTAACTACGCACAAGTACACAACCATGACTGTCAGCCCCATTAGGGTGACAGATCTGAAGTGATTCTGAGAGCAACTGACCCCTGAAAGTCCTCCATCCCTCAGCATTCCCTTCTCCAACTCCCTGAGCAAGTGATTATATGCAGAGGTCAAGCTCGGTGAACTCTGTAACCCACTTAGTAATTTCATGACTTGGGGACCCAAATGCTCCTTTATTCCTGAGCTCAAGGCAAATTTCACATTATTTTTTATGCTATTATGCTATGAACGATCAATCGCCAAGAGGGTATAATGCAAAGTCTTTCTGCAAATTTTAAATGTCTCATTTTTAACTACACATTGTATATATCTACAGTGTATCCTCATATACACTATACACACAGTGCCCTGCTTAAGTAATGGGACAGTGAAGCATTTTCTCTTCTTTAGGCTCTACACTTCAAAAATTACAACACTTGCATATTTTAGGGTACCCAAAAGTAATGGGACAATTACATTTACATTTACATTTATGGCATTTAGCAGACGCCTTTATCCAAAGCGACTTACAACAAATACATTTGTTTAAGTAAGTGAATCATCTATCTATCAGTCATCATAAGATAAAGTAATCAATGTTCAGACCAAGGGCCATTGGCAGTCACAATGCTAGAAGAAGGATTATTTTTTTATATTTATTATTAACACGAGAGAAACTTGTACAGGGGGTTAGTGGGGCTAAAGAGGTCTTTAGGAGGAACCGTTAAGATGGATGGGTCTTCAATCTATGGATTGGTCGTGACTCTGCAGTCATGACAGCAGTGGGAAGCTCATTCCACCAGCGGGGCGCCAGGACAGTGAAAAGCCGTGACCGAGTAGTGTGGCTGCTGCATCCATGTAGAGGCAGTGGTGCCAGGCGGCCAGCCGAGGAGGAAGAGTGGAGTGATCGGGCAGGGGTTTGGGGGCTGACCATTGCTTGCAAAGAGGGGCTGTTCCCTTTGGCGGCTGGTAGGCGAGCACCAGGGTCTTGCATCTGATGCGAGCTGCTACCAGGAGCTAGTGAAGGGTGCGGAGGAGGGGAGTGACATGGGAGAATTTGGGGAGATTAAACACCAGATAGGCGGCAGTGTTCTGGATGAGCTGCAGAGGCCTGATGGTGGAGGCAGGGAGACCGGCCAAGAGTGCGTTGCAGTAGTCAAGGCGAGAGATCACAAGTGTTTGGACCAAAGGTTGTGCTGCTTCTCTGGTGAGGAATGGACGTATCCTTCTGATGTTGTAGAGGAAGAATCTACAGGAGTGTGCTGTCGCTGTGATGTTCGCCACACAGGATAAGTGGTTGTCAAGGATCACCCCAAGGCTCTTAGCTGTATGGGAGGAGTTCACAGTAGAGTTCTCTAGTATTGTTATTAGGCTTTGTATTTTCCTTTGGAGTTTGTTGTAGGTGTCTGTCAACATGAAAACCAACAAGGTATCAATGAAAGTCAAGGAAGCCATTATTAGACTGAAAAATCTGAAAAGAAAAAACTATCAGAAACATAGCCAAAACCTTAGGCTTGCCAAAATCAAGAGTTTGGAACATCATTATAAAGAGCAAGTGAGCTGCCAAGCAATCGCAAGCGGGCTGCCAAGGCAGACTTCTACAGTGCATGACCAAAGAATGCTCACCATAACTAAGAAAACACCCAAAACAACTGTCCCACAGATCAGGAACACTCTCCAGGAGGTAGGCGTGAATGTGTCAGAGACTACCATCCACAGAATACTTCACCAGCCAAACTATAGACTCTTCATTGCAAGACACAAACCACTAGTTATCCTCACAAAGAATGGTCAGGTTACAGTTACTAAAAAGTACCTAAAAAGCCTGCAGAGGTCTGGAAAAGGGTATTGTGGACAGATAAGATGAATATTATCATGTACCAAAAGGATCTGCCCAAGATTTAAACCATACCACCTCATCTGTGAAACATGGTGTTAGGTTTGGGCATGTATAGCTGCCACTAGAACTGGCTCACTTGTCTTTATTGATGATTGTAACTGCTGATGGCAGCAGCAGAATTAATTTTTAAATGTATAGAAACATCTTGTCTGCTCAAGTACAAGCAAATCCAAATGCATTGGATGGCATCATACAGTAAGACAATGACCCAAAACATACTGCCATAGCAACTAGGGAGTTTTTCAGGGCCAAAAAGTGGAAAGGTCTTGACTGGCCAAATCAATCTTCAGATTTAAATCCAATTGAACATGCATTTCATTTCCTGATGATAAGATTTTAGGCAAAAAGACCTCAGAACAAACAACAGCTGAAGATGGCTGCAGTACAGGCCTGGCAAAGAATCACCAGAGAAGATATTCAGCATCTGGTGGGGTCAATGGGTCACAGACTTCAGGCAGTTATTGTTTGCAAAGGATTGTCCACCAAATACTAAACACGAGTGCACAATTTGGACATCTGATAAATCCGTCCTATTCCTTTTGGGTACCCTGAAATAGGGGGACTATGCATAAAAAGTGGTGTAATTTACACCAATACCATCAAATAAAAGTTTGATTTCAAACTTTTGGAGTGTACTGTAGACCCAAAAGTAGAAAAAAGGCTTCACTGTCCCATCACTTACGCAGGGCACTGTATATTCATCAGTACAGAGGGGTGACAAAATGTAGCATTTGTAATACATTGAATAGGATAGAATACAGCAGAATAGATAGAAAATACTTTCATTGTCCCATTCATTCCAATAGGAATTTGCTCTCAACCCACTAAGACACTAGGTCCTAGCTCAGTGTCACAGACCCTGACAATGTGGGTTCACAGACTCTGACTGCCCTCTTCCCACTTATCTCCTCCACCTGCCTCCTCATTACTGTACCAGCACGTACCCAAAGTTATATCCCACAGGGCAAACACCCAACGTAAACAGTTAAATACTGTAAATGTCCATTTGTTGTTGATATTTGAGTTAAAGATTGAAAGTGAGTAAGATTTTTGTGATCAACTGAAATTCCACTTGAAATACATTAAGCCTTGAAAACCTGTGACAAGCTGTGACATCCAACTACAGTAATGTCACACTCTAGCTGTGATATCTATCATACGTACTTTATAGCTTACGGTGTCCATTTTAGGTCATCCTCAGTTCTCAGGTGATAGACAGTGTCGTGTAGAGTATCGGAGTGATTGTCCATGATGGCCAGGAGTTTGGTCCTCATCCTCCTATTGGCCACCTCCTCCACAGTGTCCAGGGTGACACCGAGGACAGAACTAGCTTTCCTAATAACCTTGTTCAGCCTCTTGGTATAGAGTCAGTTGTCAAATTAAAATGATCTAGTTCTCAATTCAAACTGTTATACTCCCTCAGTTGTGAGACCAACTGCCCTAACATGAAAAGGCTATACTCCCTAAGGCCATAGACAAAAGGCCATAAACAAAAAGTCTATACACTGTAAGGCCTTAGACAAAAAGGCTATACTCCCAAAGGGTTAGGGTTACTAGATCCTTTTTGATCTGACATGACTATCAACTGAGAACTGAGGATGTTCTAAAATGGACACTGTAATAGCTACATCATCTACAATAGTTGCTTGTTACATCTATCATAGTTACATATGTGACATCCATCCATATAACCTGTGACATTTATTGCAGTTACCTGTATCCCTCCAATTAATGGCCAGCTATCTATCTTACATCTACTGTACACCTGTCTAGAGATAACTCTCTCCATTGGGGCTTTCCTTTTGGCATACTAAATCATGGTAAGAGTGAAGACAGAATCATTGTCCTCACAAAAATGTATTGCTGCTGGAACAGACTCACAATTCCAAGATGAGGATGAGAGAGAAAAAAGTTCCTGTTTTGTTCAAATTGAATTTCAAGCCTAATTTGTGGATGGCACATCCCTCATTCACAGCCCATCACCCCTTTGCAAATACATAATGTGATTGTGTCTGTGGTTTAAGATGTATTACAGTTGTGGTGGCAGTGAGATTGCAGCGAATTAGCAGCAACATGGGCTCTTCCCCTCTCCATCATCACTCATATGAACACACGGCACCCAAGAAAAACAATTTTATGGAGACTGAATTCTACTGCATATTGTTTTTACAATAATAATAATACATCTGATTTCTAGTTCCTTTCACATTGCCACACAATACAACTGTCATACTGTGCGGTACCTTACTGCTCTCCATATGAAAACACATGATTGTTGCTTATGCCTATTGCGCACTAACTTTGAATAACACAGACAAATCTAGTGGACATGTGCTGTTCCAAGTCTGCCAAAAATAGACTTTGGAGAAAAAGAAAGTTGAAATGATTGGTTAAAGTAAGTCTTCCACTGCATGCCAACAGTGGTGGACACATTCCCCCATTACATTTCATTATCCAACAACAACCCCCCTCTTTTATTCAACAGTGATACATTTTTCAGTCTGTAATAGGTAGCGAAGCATCGTTTTCACATTAGCCTTCTTGACTGGTAAATATTTCATCATTTCATCCTGATTGGACCTGACATTGGATGTTAAAGTCATTTCGAAAATGATCTGAGAATGCTTATTCTTAGTCCATAAAAAATGCATATTTCATTGTCTTCCTTTGATCAAGAGTATTGTAAGAGTAGTTAAGAGGATAAATGGTACAGGTACTGGCGGAAGCTACTGTTTCTCAACTCTTGTCCTGGGGTGCCGCCCCGATACATTTTGTGTTGTTCTTGACCAGCACTAATAGACATGGCCATGTTCGGAAAGGGCTTGATGAGTAGTTGAGTAGATGAGTCAGGTGTGTTAGGGTTAGGAAAGGGCTTGATGAGTAGTTGAGTAGATGAGTCAGGTGTGTTAAGGTTAGTCAGTTGTGTTCATGTTACCTGTCACCTCTCTGACAGATGTCAATCCTGTCAGAGGACATCTCTTGTTACAACAATTAGGGACAATTATCTAGGTTAAGTGCAAATGTAAGCCCCTCACCCAATCACGCACCAAATTGTTTGACATCAACAAACATACAACACATCACATGCTGAATAAACACGTTTTTCCAATAATATCTGCAAAAAATGTTGGTGCCCTGAGTGGCACTCCCAAAAAAAGGTGCATCACAATGGCTTTGGAGGGCACTCAACACTCCAAAGCAAAACAAATGAAAATGTTTTCCAAATGCCCTGGTGCTCGCCTACCGGGCGGCAAAGGGAACAGCCCCTCCCTACTTGCAAGCAATGGTTAGCCCCCAAACCCCTGCACGATCACTCCGCTCTTCCATCTCGGCTGCCCGCCTGGCACCGCCGCCTCTACATGGATGCAGCGGCCACACCCATCTCATCTTCTTCACCCCAGTACCCCCCCCTGTACTAACCCTATCCCCAATCCTTGAGACCTCTTCACCCCCACTACCCCCCTGTACAAGTTCTCTCTTGTTAATAAAAAAAAAGGCTTCTGGCATTACGACTGCCAATGACCCCTGGTGTGAGCATTGATTACTTTGTCTTATGATGACTGTTGGATAGATGATTCACTTACTTAAACAAATGTATTTGTTGTGTGTCGCTTTTGGATAAAGGCCTCTGCTAAATGCCATAAATGTAAATGTATATGTAAACGTAAATGCAAACGTATATTTTTCTTCAAAACAACGCAACAAATACAAAGGGCAGTATATTCCATTCTTTTTCAAGGTGTTTCACTGACATGTGACTAGATAAGACGGAATCTGGGTACATTGACAGATTCTAAAAACATGTGCATAACATTTGCACAACGTCGCATTGGCAACATGCATTCCAACATGTCCTCATCTGCAACATCAATTTCCATATCCCCCATACCCAACTGGTGCGTGGGAGACCAAGAGCGACAAAGCTTATATTTATGTACCTTATATTTATGTATGTTGCAGCCTTTGCAAAAAAGGGGAAAAATAGCAGAGAGAACCATTGTCTATCATTTAATATAAACCGTCATTCTAAAGATGGAAAACAGACTAGAAAGATGATCAAAGAGATTAAGCCTCTGGCAATGACAGTCAAGGCTTATCGAGAGATGACGGCTCCCTAAAAGAAAGAGTATAACTCCATGGAGCGAATGAGCATCTTATTTATGTATGCACACTGTCGCCTTTCCAGTGGAGCTATTGACGGGGGGAGACCCCACACATATATTACCGACCAGCCCACCTCAGTCCCTCTTCAATGATAAGTTCTACTCAACCATAGCTCGGTGCTTGGGGCATTTGACCACAGCTGGTTAGTAGGGCCTGGGGAGAGATTTGAACCTGGAAGAGATTGTTCCATGGGGGATCATTTATTTAACTGATTTTTTTATTTTTATTTAAATGATCCAGACATTAGATTCCGGCTGTGGATGTTAGCTGTTTTACTGTTTAACTGTTTCAACTTAATAAATCAGACAATATGCCAGAAGCTATATTTAGGGTGTGTTTATTGTTGTACTGTTGTAATGCACATTTCTATCTGTGTGTGCTTGAACTAAGAATTAACATATCGCCGCACAGAGAGAGGACACAGGTTGGCCCAATGTTACAACTATATAAGCTCCACAATCTGTAAAAGTTGTTCATAGTCAATGCTGTCTTTATAAATCAGAGTGTAACCATGTGTGACTGTAATGCTGCATCAAAGCAACTGAACACAATCCAATTTCACTTTCGTGAAAACTTGAACAACAATAGCCCACTGACTCTCTTATGGTACAGTTATACTCTTGATAGTAGGAGTCCAACTCTCTTGATTGTCCAGTATGACTCGTCCTGAATGGCATCTGATTATATGAACAGTTCCCTTGTGGACTGAAACACCTCAGCCTGAAAGTAAACCTCATATCTAAGGATTAGCTTTAAAAAAACAGACATAGGCCTACACACAAACAAACGCTATTGCCTGGGAGTATTTTAGCTCCCTGTTGACCCACTGCGTGCAGAGTCTAGGAAATTACAATTAGAGGAGTACGATCCGACTGGAGGCTGCCATTACAGCAAATGGAAATTATTTTACAATATTGCACATGATTGTACAATATTGTCTGTAGAGGTGGTGTGCAACTTCTCAAACAGGCACCTCTGCACATTGGCCAACCCAGATCACAGTGTGAGCATAATCATGGTGCATTTAAAGTAATTACTATGTACTCAAAATAATGTCTGTGTCCATTTGCCAGGCTGCATAAAGTCCTTTGGCTACGCCATAGGATATTGCACTGTTACTTCTGTTAAATGTATTGTTTTATTGTTCTATTTTGTAAATTGGTAATTTGTTATTGTTATTTTGTTAATATTTTGCTATTTTGTCAATTTTTTGTCAATATTTGCTATTGTTTTTTATGTCCCATGCACCAACCTCGCCAAGTCAATTTCCTGTATGTGCAAATATACTTGGCCAAATAAAATAATTCTGATTCTGATTCTGATTCTGCTCTATTGCAATTAGATGAAGAGCCGGTTGCAGTCGCAAGGGATTTCATGTAAGGCATATCCTGGTCTCTAGGTAGATGTTAATGCTTTGTATACTGCTTCAGATGTAGTGATAGATCAAATGGTAACACACTGCAATAGCTGATGGAAAAATCTGTTCATGGCCTCAGACCACATGGCTGGACCCAGAGCATGGACTTTCTCTGCTGCCTAATATATAAGTAAAATATTCCTTAAACACAGAAGTTGTTACTGTCCTTTATTTTCTAACAAATGGCGAGCCACCCAGCGAGACAATTGCCAGAAGACGATTGTGGAATAAGAGAGATTTGATTCTGAAGCACTGGAATTGAAGAAGCAGAGTAACTGGATCAACTGGATGCTGGACATTGTTATCGAACACATGAGATATGGATATTCCCCTCAGTAAAACAACCTAGGAATTAAAGGACACTTTTGGAACCTTTCAAATAACTGGCAGATGGAGTTGGGATTCTAAAGTACTGGAATCAGAAGAGAAGATTCAAAAGCAACAGGATATTGGTCTACTGTACAAATGCAGAGCCATAGCAGCCTAAAGGAGCTGGACCAGCTAGACCCACAATAGTAGACATGTTTGGTTGTTGTCTATTTCTAAAGCAACAGGAATACAAAGAGGTTTAAAGCAACAGCCTTAATAATAGTACATGATATTTTGAGATTTGGACTGTTATGCCAAATAGTTTCTAATCCTAAAGTAAATGGATGTTTTATAATTTCACCCTAAAGTAGTTGGGATAGGAGAGACAATAATAATCCTAAAGTAACTGGATTGATTCCGAAGTATTGGAGTTGTGCTATACATCCTAAAGTAACTGGGTCAGGTAATCTATTCAGTTCGCAAAGCACAGAGAAATGTTAGGTAACAGACCTAAAGTATTTGATTCAGGACTTTTGAGCCCAAGGTCAGGGGCAGTATGTTTGTATTGTTCCTAAAGTCATTGGAATACGGTTACAAGGGGTTGCTCATGTTGCTGGTTTAGATTCCTAAAGTAATTGAATAGACAGCCGTTTTGACTTTTGTTGGGGAAAGAAAGACAATTTGAGTTTTTCATGGTGTTTTTTTATTAGATTTGAGTGCACCATTGGTTTTGCAATGTTATTGCGTCAGTAAATTGATAAGCATGGGCTACCTGATATACTACAGGGGTTAGAGAGCCAAAATGAGCCCTATGAGTGGGCTATGTCTAGGCTCAACAGTAACCCAAAGATGTTAAAGAATAAGAAGGAAAAGGTGGCCACAGCATTACAAGCACTTCTTGTTTTTCACAAAAAGTTCAAGGCAGGAATATCTACACTAGAAAAGAAAAATAGTGTATTACAGGATTAGGTTGAACAGCAAGCTTCTGCGATCAAAACATATAAGTTCAGTTACAGCTAATGAAGGAAGCGTCTGGGCAAAAGCAAATCATTGCTGCCACACAAACAGCCTTAGAGGACACATATGAAGTTTTAGCGAAAGTGCAGACAGCTTATGATTATTTGTTAGTAACATACAATAAGAGGTCTGAATACACTTTTTGGGATACACCAACACACCCAGACACACAAAGAGAGTGGGATAGTGTATTTGTTGATACAGTAAGGTTCTCAATAGCCCCAGTGCACCAGGCAACCACTTATACACAGCTCAGGGTGATACACCATGGTGCACAGTCGTCGCCGCGACAGTGAAACCAATGCCTCCCAGAGACATACATTCTATAGTTAGGAATATTGGGAAGTTTGAACCTGCTCAGTGGGACCCAGTGGAATTTTTAGCTACTCTAGAATGCACTGCTGATTTACATAGTTTAACTGATTGTGACATGTGTGTTGTGTTGATGGCTTGTCTACCCCATTCTTTGGCCAGCGCTCTTCCTCAAAATATACAGACGAAGAATGATGCAGAAGCTAGGAAAAAGGCTTTGCTTGCTGTATTGGGTACTTGTTCAGTAGACTGGGAAAAGATAAAGGAGGTCAAAATGGCATCAAGGGAACATCCAGCAGGATATGCATGCAGGTTGTGGGAGGCTTTCAATTAATACAGTGGCATTATTAGGTTAACTCAGCGGGACCCCCTTTTCAAGTCAGCACTGAGTGCACAGAGCGACGCCAACACACAACAAGCCCTTGCATTACACATGGATTCTAACCCCCCGTACACAGAAATAGTGATAAAAATGACCAAAGTCTACAACACTAATGTCAGAAACTTAATGGCAACTACAAGCTACCCTGTAGCTGCTGTTATAGAGGTTACCCCAATTGAAACAAAGTGGTCAAGGAGGGAGAGACCCCCATCATATGACTCGATGGAGTTATTGTTTTCTTTAAATCTGGGGAGGGTGGTCACAAAGCAAGACATTGTAAAAGCTATCACAGGGAGAGATCCAATGGAATGGTTGTCGGTTTTGCATGTGGTAAAATAGGGCATATTGCTAGACAGTGTAAAAGCATTGTGTGTTTTGCATGTGACAAAACTGGGCATATCGCAAGACAATGTGAGTCCCATCAAGGTGATACGCCAAGCTATCAGGACCTTTTGAGGAAGGTAGAGGAATTGCAAACTGACATTACAAAAATGTGTTATGGTTAGAGTTAGGGTTGAACACTGCTCTTTTGCACAACATGGAGCTCAGAAGGGAGAAGTTGGAGCATTACACTTAAAGGACTCCTAGATGACCAGAACAAACATGGATTACTAGCAGAAAGAGACAATGCAAGGTTTTGGATTTGGACAGGAAACCTAGTTGTAGTTTATACACAATTAATTGAACATTTCCTTGTATCAAATTGTCATCAGTGATCCCTATCTTTGTTAATACTTTGAAAATGTTTTGTTTTTGTATTTTGATCTATTTACTCTTGTCTAAGGCAGCTACATTTATTTTCATTTGGTTTAAAAGCAAGGAGATTTCCTTTCAAAGTACAACCATATTTTAAGCAATTGAATCCAGGGTAAAGAAAGAATACTAATTCAGAGATAAGTAATATTTCCCTAGCAAGAAGGAGACAACCTTAAGCAGAATTGTATGTTCACTAAAAATGAAGAGCTTATAATTGTTGTGATTCTATTTCAATGAAGCGAAAAAGCATAAAAGGGTGAAATGTAAGATTTAGACTATTAGGAAGCAGGCTAATCAGGCCAACCATTTGGAACTGGTTTCCACAACACCCTGTGATGGTGAGTAATCAAGTTAAGTATGTCAAGAACTATCAAACAAATTTGAATTGCTTTGTATACTGCTTCAGACGGAGTGATAGATCAAAGGGTAACACACTACAAGAACTGATCGAAAACTCAGTTATTGGCCTAGGACCACACGGCTGGACCCAGAGCATGGACTTGCTCTGCTGCCTAATATACAAGTAAAAGATTAAACACAGAAGTTGTTACTGTCCTTTATTTTCTTACAACAGGCACAAGCCTGCCTCTCTTGTCAGCTTGGCAACATGGATCACACACTCTCACTCTCTCAATTTCATTCTCACATATTCTCACATAATCTCTCGTACTCTGCCTTTCTCTCTGTTCAGTATGAATGACACTAAAGATAGCGTTCAACTGAAAAATCTCTCGAAAGTAATCCTGAGGCAAAGTGCCTCTTGGCCTATTGAGGCTGATATCTGAGTGAGTGACATTTTATAGATAGGATAAGTAGAGGACATGGAGATACATGAATATCAACATGGATTTAGCCGATTAATGACCCACTTTGGATTCCTGTCTCTGTGGGTGAACCCTTTGAAGAACCCCTTTTGGGTTTGACGTAGAACCCTTTCCAAAGAGCTTTCCACATGGAATCTAAAAGGGTTAAAAAGGGTTCTTGCACAGGGACAGCCAATAAACCCTTTTGGAACCCTGTTTTCTAAGACTGCACAAAGTAGGGGAGACCGGGGACAAATGTAACAGCGGTCAATTGTAACACCCTGCTTTTCTCCAATAAAACAGAAACAAGCTAGAGAGATAAAACTCACTCAGTACATGCACAGTTGCTGTAGGTTTTCACCCTGCATGAAAACATTTCGTCAAATATCTCACCATCTGCAGGTTTTATTGTGAAAAGTAGTTTTTTAGGGGTAAAAGTAACTTTAAAAAATCTCCTGTATGTTTTTGTACAGTCCAGATTGTAAAGTGCAACAGGTATGGTCTGAGTACCGTCAGTTAACTCTTTGACAGAGACCATTGCAGAGCTGTAAAATGCCTCTAGTGATACAAATGTCATGTCTCTACCATGTCTTGACAGGGAACACGTACTGTAGAAATCTAAAATAGCTAAATATTTTTGGGGAGCTATGTGAGGTTTTACAAATGTCCAATTTTTTTTAAACGTTAATATTTTAATATTTTAATAATTAAAAAAAAAATGTTCACCTTCATGAAGACAGAATTTCTGAGCCTCTCATACCAGACAGACCTTGGCTGAAAACCAAACCAAACCCACACATATTAGAGTCCTAATCCTGCTTTTTACTCAAAGATAAATAAGCAGCTCTCTCAACATGGGAGATATCTCATAATTAAACTGGTTCTGTGTGCCTATTTCCACACTCACCCCAAACGAATGTGCAGACCCAGTAATTACATTCAGAGATGTCTCCCCTTTTTAGATGGGTCAGTGGTGAGTGAGTGAGTGAGTGAGTGAGTGAGTGAGTGAGTGAAGGCCCTCCCTCCAAAAGTTTATCTTCTGGTCACCCTGGCCCCAGTCATCTGCACTGTCACTGGTACAGGAGCTCAAGGGTTAACCAGAGTGAATGGACAACATGCCACTATAATAGGAACCCTGCAGAAAACCATGCTGCTACAGTACAATGACCATTTGAACATTTCAGTTCAGAGTCTACAACCATTTCCTTTCAGGATTTGTATGCAGCAAAACAGAACATCCGAAGAAGCATAATAGCAGCCAGGAGAGAGACATTCAATTCACATTTTATTACTGAAGAAGAGTCTCTAATGGAACAAAGGTCAGTCATGCAGAGAACAATGCAGCAATGCACCACTCCACTGATCCTGCTGGAATTCATCTAATACTGTGTCCTAATGTTTGCACCTGATCTATTGTCATGGGGCCCCACCACCATACATACTGTATCCAGAGAGTTTGGCTTTTGTGATTTCAATTTAAAACATGATGATGCTTTTACTGTATATGACAGCACATAATGTCATGGCAGCCATATAAACTGTTAACAATATATAACCATTGATTATTGAAGAATAGAATGCATCATGAGCTAAGATGAACTGTCTTACCCTATCAGAACCCAAAGTATATGCCTGTTTTACTCCATTCTTTGTAAAACAATACAATTGTAAACAAACACTGTATAGCTTCAAAACATGGGTAAAACTATCATTTTGATCTCATGGATGGTACGTCTTTGCATCCATAGCACTGTGGTTTAGAGTGGCTACATTTCTCCAGCCCCATCCCTCAGCTGTTTCCCAAAAAAAGTTGTTTGAATTACAGATTGCACCTTTAATGACAAAACCAATTCATGGGATTTGAGTGCAGCAACATACTCTGAAGATGTCCAAACTATCGATGGGTGCATTCCAATCTGGCATGGCACTGCACAGGGTATTCATTTAAAGGGAAATTCCAATTAAGAATGAAAATGTTCGGTTCGAAGTAAGCTGCATCCTGGGCGTAACGGTAGGGAACAACAGGTGTATATTGGTAGAGCTAAGCAAGGATTGAAGGAAAATAACAAAAATAAGTTATCATATTTTTTTGTGTGCATTATGTGAATACATAATATAGCTTTTTGTCAAGTCCTACATATAGCATGTTTTGCTAGTAATGTACTGATATTAGGTGATCATAAATAAAATGCAACTTTAACATTAGCTGGCTAGCCAACATAACTAACACATAAAGTAGAGTAGCAGCTAAGATACTACATAGGTGTGTAACATTAACAAAAAATACTGTCAGTTAGGGATGCACTGATACCACTTTTTCATTACTGTTACCGATTTTGAGTTCTAAACTTTGAGTATCGACCTATACCAAGTACTGATTCAATAAATATAATTTAAAAAAATAAATAAAATTAAATGTGATATGCCACTGCCACCCCTTGAAACAGTTGCCTTGCAAATTTTGCAACAACCTGTTTTACTGTCTGAAGCGTGAAGTAATTGTTATTGTTGTCACTGCACTTGCATGTCATCTCAGCTGTGCAGCCGAGCTGTGTCAGTCGACGATGTACATGTTTGGTGAAGTTTTTACGACAGTTTGTGTCATGGCATTGGATGTCTCCAATTCCTGATCCAGCAATTTAGGCCAATACCGATGTTCAGTATTGGATCGGTGCATCTCTACTGTCTGTAGTTACTTAGCATAAATGTCTGGCAAAGATCTTTTGTTTACATCTCTGTTGTGTGCGTGACTGAAATACATGTTGTGTCACAGTTTGATGATGCTGTAGGGCATTCAGAACTAAAACAAAATTTTACTCAGTGCACCACATAGTTCCCTGTGCAGGTTTACCCTGGATTATCCCTATTGATTGGAATACAGCCTATGACTTTCCATCACTCTTCAACAATGTCTTATCTTAGCTAGCTCCCACTAGTGGAACCTACAACATCAACAATATGCATAGTATCATGGTATTGCACCCAAGTCCATCTGTCAAAAATATTTTGTTGATGAGCAGAAAGGTAAATGTATTTTGTGGGGCGCTTAATGGCGTAGCACACTAATGCACTTACCATGTAATTGCAAGGTTCCTGGTTCGATTCCGACCCTTGACCTATCTTGCATGTCATCCCTCCTCTCTCTCCCATCCTTCCTGTCAATCTCTACTGTCTCTATCCCAGTGAAGCAGAAATGCCCTAAAAACATATTTTAAAAAATGTATTTTGTGACACTGTGGCTACAGGGTTCATGATATTGTGGGCATATTGTACAATCACTCGTCCCTCTTTTAACTGAATACTTCTGGTGCAAGATGGTACCTACTACATTATGGTGAAACACTGTAAAATCTGTTCTCACCCTGAAATACTGTGCGTCACAGTTGCACCGTTGAATGGTGTGACAACGGTGGTGGGTGGGTGGGTGGGTGAGAAAAACTGCATCAGCACAATCTACTACCTCCCTCAAGTCATTTATGGCTAATTTTAGATAAGATGTTTCTAGCCCCTTCTTTCCTCGTTAGGCATGCAAGACTTTAACAAACATGGAGGCTCTTCAGTTAAAGATGAATCATGTCATCACAGATTTAGCACAGGGTATTTTTGTCACCATGTCCCAATCCCTAGTGTAGCCTCCGGCTTTATAGTATGTCTTAATTATTTCCATGCACAGTAGTAAATAATTTTTATGACTGAAATTACACTTGTTATCATTCACTTTGGTGACTTTCACTGTGTCTTTTGTGGTGAAGTGTAGCCTCGAGGGAATTTTGTCTTAATGAGGGTCTCTTATTTGTGTTGTTTGATGGAACTTACATGTGCCTGATAGCCACCATCATCATTTAGAAACAAAACAGAAGACATCATTACGGCGTGCAGGACTCTGTTCGACCACACACCTCTGTGGCTCTGCCTCATCAGTTGAGTCATGCCCCTGCATCCAGCACACACATCACACACCGCAGGTCACCGTCATTCAGGTCAGAGAGCACAGTGGAGGGCCAGACCCACGTGGGCCTCACCTTGGGGCGTCTGCAGGCTCATCGAACCATACACCAGTGGGGCTCTCTGCCTAGTCACATGTTCTCATTACGTCATCACAGAGCCATTGCCATGAAGGCTTTGCACACTTTCCCCACAAATCAAATTCTCTCCAATTAAAGAACGGTAGTGCACGGCAATGTTTGTGTGCCTGATTTTGTTCATTACGGGAATATTCCAATATGGTTGTTGTGTAGCTCTGGCGACAACCACATCATTAGAGAGGCACAGAGTGTCAGGACCATTGAGAAATGAGCCTAATGAATTAAAGGATCTCAGAGTAATATGTATTTTCAGATTAGTTCAGAGCTGTTTAGCCATGCCTACCCACCATTTCCAGAAAAATAAAATGAGCCTATTAAGAAGAAAGGCTCTCCATATTTCTCTTAATAATCCCCCTGTGACAACAAACAACCAATTCCCGTTGCAAAACTGATTAATACAGTATACTTCCTATTCTTTCACCACCTCCCCACAACCAATCATTCAACAGGCGTAAATAAAAAAAGATAATAATTATTCTCAAGTTACTTTTAAAGCTGGGTTTTGGTAAACCTTTATTGTACAGCCCTGTTTCAGCTGGTATTTAGCCAGCTATTCCTAAGAAACTATGTCATATGTGGTAAGTAACAAGGGGGTTCTGTAAAATAAAGAGTTGTTGGGTTTCCTAACTCTAAAACACTGTTGTGTTTTAGTGTCTTCAAGGCATCTAGGGAGCCAATTTTGAACTTCAAAAGACATACTACACTCCAAAGACTTAATAAATTGCAGCATTTCGAACTGACGGGTCAATGGGATCTCCTCACACATCTATTTTAAACCACTAATTCGCCATCACCAAAGACCAATGTGAATGTGCCACAAACCACATCCCCCAATGGTTAAGGTTGGGATTGGGAACATGAAGGTTTGTCCCGGACCAGTACAAGTCCCAGGAGTGTTCCTCTTGTCTCGAGGATGAAGCTGTGCATATCCATTCCATTACTGAGCCTGTAATTGGGTCAGCCCCGACATATGGATCGATAATCAGGAAAGCAAGGTTAGTCTGTTTATGTGACTCAATGGAGTGTGAAATGTTAGCTTCCGTGTCCAGGATGTAACATATCCTGAGTGGGACATTGATATGGAGGATTTCTCAGACACCATATAATCACCAGGAGAGGTTGGGTGGGGGGGCTGGCCTGTCTGGGGTAAGAAGTCGGTGACTGAGGATTTGAATATTTTCACAATAAGGAGATGCGGTTCACTTAGCATCTTGTACCGAGCAGATGGCTTACATTGTCCACTTTGTTAGGGCAGCACCTTTGTATGTAGCCTATCAGGTCTTTCCTTTCTTTTAATTTTCGAGCTCTGCACCTACCTGCTCCTTTAAGGTAATCCATCAGCATATTAATTCATCAGTTAGGGTCACTCTCCAGTTTCACTTTTTCTCCTCAAGCAGATCAGTGAATATGTATACATTCCCTCCATGTTGGCTAAGTCATACAGCACATTTGCTGACTATGAAAAGGGCAGTTGCCTGTATGACATTGATGCAGTATATCAATGTGTGTCTATTATTTTTCAAACCTGCTATTTTTAGCCCCATATCACTTCTCCTCTGATGAAGATCAATTAAATCACATATACTTGCCTATGTGCCTTTGTAATTGTATCTTTGGTAAACGGCAGAGAGAGCCCCTAAACCCCAATCTGATATACTGTATATACAGTTGTGGTCAGAAGTTTACATACACTTGTAAAGAACATGTATGTCATGGCAGTCTTGAGTTTCCAATCATTTCTACAACTCTTATTTTTCTGTGATGGATTGATTGGAGCACATACTTCTTTGTCACAAAAAACATTCATGAAGTTTGGTTCTTTTATGAATTTATTATGGGTCTTGTGACAAAATCTGCTAGGTCAAAAATATACATACAGCACCTTGAATTATCAATTTTGGTGAGAAAGTTGTGTCAATCAAATTTGCTTTGTGGCATGGCCTCTTAACTTCTTATGAGTGATTATGATTGACTACAGCTGGTGACTTATTTCAGCCCATTTAAATAGGGCTTGTTTGATACACTCATTACACTCAGCCAAAAACGCTACAATGGGAAAGTCTAAGGAGCGCAGCGTGGATCTGAAAAAGCGCATCATTGACTTGAACAAGTCAGGAAAGTCACTTGGAGCCATTTCAAAGCAGCTACAGGTCCCAAGATGAACTGTGCAAACAATTGTTTGTAAGTATAAAATGCATGGCACAGTTGTGTCACTGCCACGATCAGGAAGAAAACGCAAGCTATCACCTGCTTCTGAGAGAAAATTGGTCAGGATGGTCAAGAGTCAACCAAGAACCACCAAAAAGCAGGTCTGCCATGAATTAGAAGCTGCTGGAACACAGGTGTCAGTGTCCACAGTCAAGCGTGTTTTACATCGCCATGGGCTGAGAGGCTGCCGTGCAAGAAGGAAGCCGCTGAGGTGAAAATGGCCAAGGGACATTTAACCAAATATTAGCATTGCTGTATGTATATTTTTGACCCAGCAGATTGTCACATTTTCAGAAGACCCATAATAAATTCATAAAAGAACCAAACTTCATGAATGTTTTGTGACGAAGAAGTATGTGCTCCAGTCAATCACAGGAAAATAAGAGTTGTAGAAATGATTGGAAACTCAAGACTGCCATGACATACATGTTCTTTACAAGTGTATGTAAACTTCTGACCACAACTGTGTGTGTATATATATATATATATACACACACACACACATACAGTACCAGTCAAAAGTTTGGACACACCTTCTCATTCAATGGTTTTTCTTTATTTTTTATTATTTTCTACATTGTAGATTAATATTGAAGACATCAAAACTATGAAGGAACACATATGGAATTATGTAGTAAACAAAAAAGTGTTAAACAAACCAGAATATGTTTTATATTTTAGATTCTTCAAAGTAGCCACCCTTTGCTTTGATGACAGCTTTGCACACTCTTGACACGGTGTGTCCAACTTTTGACTGGTACTGTGTATATATATACACTCACCGGCCACTTTATTAGGTACACCTGTTCAACTGCTCGGTAACACAAATATCTAATCAGCCAATCACATGGCAGCAACTCAATGCATTTAGGCATGTAGACATGGTCAAGACGATCTGCTGAAGTTCAAACCGAGCATCAGAATGGGGAAGAAAGGTGATTTAAGTGACATTGAACGTGGCATGGTTGTTGGTGCCAGACGGGCTGGTCTGAGTATTTCAGAAACTGCTGATCTACTGGGATTTTCACGCACAACCATCTCTAGGGTTTACAGACTCTAGGGTCCGAAAAAGAGAAAATATCCAGTGAGTGGCAGTTCTCTGGGCGAAAATGCCTTGTTAAAGCGGTCAGAGGAGAATGGCCAGACTGGTTTGAGATGATAGAAAGGCAACAGTAATATATATATATATATATATATATATATATATATATATACACACTCACCGGCCACTTTATTAGGTACACCTTGCTAGTACTGGGTTGGCCCCCCTTTTGTAGCCCATCTGCTTCAAGGTTCGACGTGTTGTGCGTTCAGAGATGGTCTTCTGCATACCTTGGTTGTAACAAGTGGTTATTTGAGTTACTGTTGCCTTTCTACCATCTCAAACCAGTCTGGCCATTCTCCTCTGACCTCTGGCAGCATTTTCACCCAGAGAACTGCCGCTCACTGGATATTTTCTATTTTTCTGACCATTCTCTGTAAACCCTAGAGATGGTTGTGCGTGAAAATCCCAGTAGATCAGCAGTTTCTGAAATACTCTATGACTTACAGCATAGACACTTAAACACTCTCTGCCCGGTGCATGCATTACGCATCTACATGAACATAACTGAGGTGTTCAGGGGATGTGATCAACTGTTTGTGTGTTTCACCAACCCCACACAGGGTAGGGCACTATCCAAACAGTGGGTAGTGGAGGCTATTACAGAAGCTTACATTCAAAGGCCTGCAGCATCCAAAGGCCCGCAGCCCCCTTTGGAAGTCCAGGCAAGGGTCTAATTTGGAGATTTATGCTGCTGCCATTTGGGTTTCCCCTCACACTTTCATGCGGTTCTCCACAGACACGCATCCTGGGTGCTGGAGCTGAGTAGGGTGGACTCTATCAGGTTTTCTGTACAGACTCTGGCAATCTGGGCATTGTACAAATATCCCATAGTGAGATGTTGAAATTAGTCGACTGAAAGAGAACATTGGATAATGGTATGTAACCCAAAGATCTGCAAAGGCAGACTCATAGCAGCCTAAAGTAACTTGACCATCAAGGCCCACAATAGACGTAGTTTTTATTTTTTTATTAAGGTAACAGATTTAAAGTATTTCATTCAGGACTTTTGAGCCCAAGGTCATGGGTAGTAGATGTGTGTATTGTTCCTAAAGTAATTGGAATACAATTACAAGGGGTTGCTAACGTTTCTGGTTTGGTTTCTTAAAGTAATTGGATAGACAGCCGTTGGGAACACTTTTGTTGTGACTTTTGTCTGAGTTTCTTTTGGAGAAAGGGAGACAGTTTTACTTTTTCATGGTGTTTCTCATTAGGTTTGAGTGCACGATTGGTTTCACAATGTTATTGCGGCAGTAAATTGATAAGCATGGGCTATGTGACATACTACATGGGTTAGAGAGCCAAGATGAGCCCTATGAGTGGGCTATGTCTGGGCTCAACAGTAACCCAAAGATGTTAAAGAATAAGAAGGAAAAGGTGGCCACAGCATTTGCAAGCACTTCTTGTTTCTCACAAAACGTTCAAGGCAAGAATCAGGATCGTGTTGAACAGCAATCAAAACATATCAATACCAGACTAACCTTAGTGCAGACGTTCTGTTACAGCAAAGGATTCTTCCTTTAGTTTCTTGGCAAAAGGAAATCATCTCTGCCACACAAACAGCCTTACAGGACACATCTGCAGCTTTAGCAAAAGTGCAGACAGCTTATGATTACTTGTTGAACACACTTTTTGAGATTGACCAACACAGCCAGACACACAAAGAGAGTGTGATAGTATATCTGTTGATACAGTAAAGTTCCCAGTAGCCCCAGTGCACCAGACAACCACCATTACAACAGCTCAGGGTGATACACCAAGGCACTCAGTCATCACCACAACAGTGTCTCCCAGAGACATACATTCAATAGTTAGGAATATTGGGAAGATTGAACCTGCTCAGCGGGACCCAATGGATTTTTTAGCCACTCTAGAATGTAATGCTGATTTACATAGCTTAACTGATGATGACACGTGTGTTGTGTTGATGGCTTGTCTGCCCCATTCTTTGGCCAGCACTCTTACTCACAATATACAGACTAATAATGCAGATGTGGAAGCTAGGAAAAAGGCTTTGCTTGCTGTTTCACGTAGTTCCTGAAACTTTCTAATTTTAGAGCACAGATTTGAACAGTATTACACAGATTTTAAGCTAAAAATGAATATTTTTGATAAGAGTATAATTATATTGATTATTGATTGTCCATCAGCTACTAAGTCCAATAGTGCTTTTTGTAGTGTTATTTTTAGATTAATATTGGGGTTTTTTGCCAGTCATTAACAACATTAGACCAAAAGTTAATTCCAAAACAGATGATCGATTGGCAATTGTTGAATGCCTCATATGATGAGCATTCTTTTGGTTGCAATAATTTTATACAGCAATTTCAATTGAAAAAAACAAAGTGATGAGTCAATTGTTGTTTTATATATTGATGCCATGAGAATGTCAAATATCTGTTCCCAGTAATCTTGTATCCTGTATGGTGTAGCGGTCAGTGTTTTGGACCTTAAATGAAAGTGGTATACTGATCTAGTTAGACTAATCTTCTTCAGCCATTTGTGATTTTAATATGAAACTAAATCCTTACCTTCTCCTTTTCAAATGTTCCTCTTCCAATTTTGTGGCAAGGCTGCAATCAGTTGATTTATAACAATTTTGGATTGAGCATACAGTCCCATATTCTTTTAAAAGTTCTTTATGTGACATAATATTTTCAGCGTTTATAGTATCATTGATGAAAATTATTGTTTTAAGAATGGGTGATACTTTGTACAGTATTTGATTTTCAATGTACTATTTAATCTGTATAAAGGCAAAAAGGCCATTTTGAAAAAAGAGGATGAGCTTCTCTTAATAATCTGCTAGAGAAACAGTTTGGAGTTGGTAGTGCCATAAGTAAATATGTGAGCTGAGATATCACTAAGGAGTTAATCAGTGTGATTTTTCCATAAATGGATAGGTATTTACCTCCTCAAGGTTGCAAGATCTTGTGCATTTATATTTTTAGGGATATGAAGTATGTCTCCTGGAGTACAGTTGGGTCCATATATATTTGGACTCTGACACAATTTTTGCTATTTTAGCTGTTTACCAAAACATATTCAAGTTACAGTTATATATGAATATGGGCTTAAAGTGCAGACTCTCAGCTTTAATTTGAGGGTATTCACATCCAAATTGGAGGAAGGGTTTAGGAATTACAACTCTTTTACATGTAGCCCCCTCTTTTGCAAGGGACCAAAAGTAATTGGACAATTGACTCAAAAGCTGTTTCATGGACATGTGTGGGCTATTCCTTCATTATTTCTTTATCAATTAAGCAGGTAAAAGGTCTGAGTTGATTCCAAGTGTGGCATCTGCATTTGGAAACTTTTGCTGTGAACTCACAACATGTGCTCAAAGGAGCTCTCAATGCAAGTGAAACAGGCCATCCTTAGGCTGCAAAAACATCAGAGATATAGCGGCCATATTAGGAGTGGTCAAATCAACAGTTTGGTACATTCTGAGAAAAAAAGAACGCACTGGTGAGCTCGGCAACACAAAAAGGCCTGGACGTCCATGGAAGACAACAGTGGTGGATGATCGCAGGATCCTTCACAACATCCAGCCAAGTGAAGAACACACTCCAGGAGGTAGGCATGTCATTATCCAAGTTTACCATAAAGAGAAGACTTCACGAGAGCAAATGCAGAGGGTTCACAACAAGGTGCAAACCATTCATGAGCCTCAAGAATAGAAAGGCCAGATTAGACTTTGCCAAAAAACATCTAAAAAAGCCAGCCCAGTTCTGGAACAACTTTCTTTGGACAGATGAAACTAAGATCAACCTGTGCCAGAATGATGGGAAGAAAAAAGTATGGAGAAGGCTTGGAACGGCTCATGATCCGAATCATACCACATCTTCTGTAAAACACAGTGGATAGAGTGTGATGGCATGGGCATGCATAGCTTTCAATGGCACTGGGTCACTTGTGTTTATTGATAATGTGACAGAGGACAGAAGCAGCCGGATGAATTCTGAAGTGTTTAGGGATATACTGTCTGCTCAAATTCAGCCAAATTCAACAAAGTTGATTGGACAGCGCTTCACAGTACAGATGGACAATGACCCAAAATATACTGCGAAAGCAACCCAGGAGTTTTTTAAGGCAAAGAAGTGGAATATTCTGCAATAGCCGAGTCAACCACCTGATCTCAACCCAATCAAACATGCATTTCACTTGCTGAAGACAAAACTAAAGGCAGAAAGACCCACGAACAAACAACAACTGAAGACAGCTGCAGTAGGCCTGGCAAAGCATCACAAAGGAGGAAACTCAGCATTTGGTGATGTCCATGGGTTCCAGACTTCAGGCAGTCATTGCCTGCAAAGGATTCTCGACAAAGTATTAAAAATGAACATTTTATTTATGATTGTTAATTTGTCCAATTACATTTGAGCCCCTGAAAATAGGGGACTGTGTATAAAAATGGTTGCAATTCCTAAATGTTTCATACAATATTTTTGTTCAACCCCTTGAATTAAAGCTGAAAGTCTGCACTTCAATTGCATCTCAATTGTTTCATTTCGAATCCATTGTGGGGGCGTACAGAGCCAAAATCATGAAAATTGTGTCACTGTCCAAATATTTCTGGACCTAACTGTATGTCTACTGTTCCTTCAGCCCATTTTATCGATAAACTGCATGGTAATGAAAACATATCGTATTTCAGTTATCCAATACATAGTATAGCAAATTTTTCATAATTAGGATTTAACCCAGAGAGACTAGAGAAGTTGTCCAAGTCCTTAGTAAAACCTAGCAGTGATCTGGATTGTGGCTCAAGAAAAAGCTTTAATCATCTGCATACATTGACACTTTTGTATTCAAGCCCTGAATATCTAACCCCTTGATCATATTATTGGATTTGATTTTTGTTGCTGACCATAACAAACAAATATGATGACAATGGACAACCTTGTTTAACACCTGTTGACAGTTCAGTTCAGTACTACCATTTTTCATCATTTTACACCTGGGGCCCTGAAAAGCCTTTTCAAAATCCACTATGAAGAGCAGGCCTGGTTTCTCAATGTTCTATTTTTTCAAGTAATTGTCATATGTTATCTCTAATGTAGGACCATACAAAAATCCTCTGATCATGATGAATAATATCTGGTAAGATTTTCTTAATTTTGTGTTCTATAAATGTTGCCAGGATTTTTGCATCACAACACTGTAGGATAAGGGGCCTCCATTTTTTTTTAAATATACTGGTCTTTACTGAACTGAACACCCAATCCTGTTTTAGTAACAGCAAGATCAGACTCTCTTGTTGCATATCGAATAGTTTTTGTATGAATAGTTCAAACTTGCTTCCAATGGATATTTCAGTATCTCAATCAGTTTTTATCAAGCCATCAAGACCAGAGGATTTTCCTGTCTGAAAAGATTGAATTACCTTAAGAAGTTAATCTTCTGTTATGTCACCTTCACACATTTTTTTGTACTGATGATAATTTAACATTATCACTAGGAAAGAAGTAATTGCAATAATCATCATTGAGTGGACATGGAGGATAAAATAAAATAAAAAAATATTATATTATTAAATATTATTATATTGCACTTCCAATTTCAGAATATCATTTGGAGATACATGGATTGTTCCATCATTTGTAATGAGTTGTATATTATTTTTGGTTACATTTCAGTATCGAAGGTTGAAGAAACATTTTGTGAATGTTTACTATTTTCCATCCAATTTGCTTTATTTGTTTATAATAAGTAAAATATATACTAGATCGTTCTTGAATAAGTTCCTTCAGTTCTTTTTGTTTGGTTTTCTCAGTTGTTCTGTTCTTCTATAGTACAGTTTTTATCCGTATCCACTTGTCCTGTTAGTTTCTCTATTATTGTTATTAGCCTAATCTATTTTAACCGTTTTGTTTTAACGATGAGTATTGAACTGAATGGCTTCTGAAAGCACATTTGAAAGTGTCCCACACAATAAGAGGATCAGCTGTACCTATATTATCAAGTCCATATTCTAAAGTCAGTTATTAATAATGTTGTCTTATTTAAGAACATACTATCATTCAAAACGTTTTGATTAAATTTCCAATATCCCCATCCACATGGACATTTTGTAAGAGTTATTTGAAGGCCAACTACACAGCTACATCACATTCTGTCACCTAACACTTTTTTAACTTTTGGTGGCAAAGAGAAAGGCACAAGGAAATAGTCAAGATGACGAGCTTTCTTTAGCCTCCTCCATGTATATCTGTATATATGATCATTTACAGTATGGTTTCCTCCAATGATGTACTTAAAACTGTGTTGTGGTCCCCTACCATAATAATAGGATCATTTGTTGCTTCTGAGCTCAATAGATTGTCATAAATATTCTCAAAGAAGTGTGGATCATCATTATTTGGACCATGTAGATTAAGAAGCCAAATCTGTTTATCGTCCAATAGCATCTTCAAGATTACCTTACTGAACAGATATATTTAGATAGGATCAAAGGAAATTTGGGATCAAAATTGTTTTTAAATAATATCATCACCCCTTTTTGTTTTTGTTTGCCCCAAGTCCTTTTTGTACGCAACTTCATCTAACGCTGTGTAATGGGTTTCTTGCAAACAATAAATGTACTCTTTCTCCTTCAACCATGGAAAAACTGCTCTTCTTTTCTTATAATCTGCTAAACTGTAACAGTTATAGCTAGCTGTACTTATTTCACCAATTACCATACACATATTTCACATACTTACACATATTACAGTATAATCGCCATTAATCCTGCTACATTTCTACAAAAAAAGTACCATGATAATCATACTGCTAGACATAGGTGTCCCTGAGATTTACAAAGTATCTCACTGTCCTCCGTTTTCCCTCCCTTAAAACATTTTTCCCTATCCCTTTCCCTAAACATGCCATAAAACCTCCCATCCCGGATCACCCCACTTGCGCCATCATCACTTTCCAATGGCTAAGTGTGTAACACTCCAACTGTCCCATATATAATATAATATCGGATAGCCATGTTATGAGATGATTTCACTAGTCAATAACATAACAAGAAAAGGGCAAAAAAAAATGACAAAGAAATGAAAATAAAAAAGAATGAAAAATAAAAAGAATAGCATATAAGAAAACAAGCCTAAAACACCAGCCAACACCAACTACCTTGATAGTTACCACAAAGATAACAGCCACATTGACCTCAACACCAGCAACAGTCATAGGTACATGTAGCGTATAGTCTATCCACACCCAGCGATGGTGAGGGATCAAGTTACAAGAGTCACAAGATCTATCAAACCAATGAACATACAGGTTGGTATAACATGAAGATGTAAATGTTTTGTATACTACATCAGACTGGGTGATAGATTAAACGCAAAAACACTACAAGAGCTGATGGAAAACTCAGTTCTTGACCACACGCCTGGACCCAGAGAACGGACTTGCTCTGCTGCCTGATACACCAAGTAAAAAACTAAATCCTTAAACACAGAAGTTGTTACCTGTCCACTAAGCCAGATATAGAGTGAAAGCTACGCACTTTACACCATACTTGTGTTAAACACTTCTGGTATGCCCTTCAACACAAAAAGAATGACACCTCAAAATGTAGGCATTTGGTGTTTACCCAGATATTTGTTCTTTGTCAATTCGCTTAACATAAGACAATGTCAAATTGACATTGTATTTCCATAGCTTTTTGTTACATTTCTTTCTGACCCCTCTGGGAACAGAGCCTCTGTCTTGTAGTCAGTCACTTCGCATCATTGATGTGACCTTTCATGTGTCTCCCATTGGTCAGTCACTGACATTATATCACTGTTTCGTGATTCAAATGAAAGTTCCTTCTGAAAAGACTCAATTGTCTTCCAGCCCTCTAGACTTAGCAGAGGCAACACTTTAATAACACTGACTACATTCTAATGGGCTGTCGTAATTGAGCTTTATCTGCTTCAGTAGTTAACCAGCCAACCATGCTTAATGTTTCAATGCCAGAACAGAAGTGGCAACCTAGCCTCACATTCACTGTCATATCCTCTGACATAAAATGACAAGATGCTCATGTCAAGAAAATCTTTATATTTCCAACAAATGCTCAGTCACTAGCCTGGGAAAGCAAAATAGTTATCGACACAAAGGCCTTTGCAGAATGTTTTCAAGATGATTCCCTAGAAAGCCTTGGGAAGCCCCATCTTGCATTCTGATGTCCAAGACAGCGGAACTAAGCCCACTTTGCAAGCCAACCAAAGCTCAGGGGGACGATTCACAAAACACAGCATGAATCTTTGGATTTCTGATCTCTTTGATAGAAAATGGGAGTCCATGGATCTCCACATGAGCCAGGCTGAATTGGACCTTTCCATGTCATGATGGTTGCCAACTACCTTGGTCCTAAAGAGCTACAGGGTGTGCAGGCTGGGTCATCCCAGCCAGCCCAACACTAAGACACCTGACCTATTTCACCAGCTTATCGTCCAGAACTTGAACAACGGACAGACCCTCAAAGGCAGGGAACAGAACACTTACCTTGAAGAGGCGCAGGATGTTAGCCACCATGATGGACACAGAGCTGGCCGCGGCCCCTATGACCCCCACCACCTTATCCGGCTTGGCGAAGATGGGTGGGTCCCCATTGGCGCAGCGCACGTCCGAGCCGTCACGCTCAATGAGCGCTTGGACGAAGGTCAGTGACTGCTCCAGGGCGTAGGTGTCGCGCGAGCATGTGTCCAGAATGCGCGCCCCCAGTGTCACGTTGGGCAGGAGCTCAGGGTCCTTGTTGATCAGGTCAATGGCGAACAACATGGCCTCCAGCCGGTGGATCCCCTTCTCCTTCTTCAGCTCACCGCAGGGTACACCCCTCTCGCCCCGGGAGTGCACGGGGAACAGGCCGCCCAACATGATGTCTCCGTCTAGTCGGATAGAGTGGGCGTATTCCAGTGGTGGCTGGGGGTCCGTGGGGGATTTCTGTGTCGCGGAGCCCAGCAGCCAGACACACTTGGCCGTTAACAGAAGGAAGAGGAAGCTGTGGTGAGAGAGGGAGGGGCCCTTGGACTCCCTAGCCATGGTTGGAGCAGAAGGATAGTGGGGCGGTGGAAGAGTGGTGAAGCAGCACTGGGTGATTGTAAAGGCAGGCAGCAGATGGGTGGCGATGGTGGCGGCAGTGGTGGTGGGCACACAAGGTGGGATGGACCATGGGTGCCCTCCTCTCTGGATCAGAGCAGGGTCGGGGATAGTGGTCTGAACTAGGAGGGGTTACCTCTGTGTTTTAGAGTGCCACTGATACATGTACCAGATGTCCCAGGGGGGAAGCGGAGGAGGGGGATGTAGCTTGAACCCAAGGCAGGAGCTGGAGAGAAGAGACAGACTGAGCCTCTCAGACTTACTCCAGATCTCTGGCTCTCACATTCTCGTGGGACCCTGTTTGTTGTGGGTGAGACGAAGGGGAGAGACAGTCAATCTGTTACACTCTACATTGGTTCATATCTCTCTTTTAGACACAGATGCATAGGTCATTAAACACATAACACATCCATAGCATATACATCACACACACCCACACACAAAGTCCCATATGGAAGCTTTCATTCACACACACACACGCACGCACGCACACACACAAACAAAACAATAGAACAAGCAAAGACACTGCAAACATCCACATGACACGGCAGGGAATCTCTCTTTCAAAATTGTGAAATCTTCAAACGTGCAGTAAGTGCTGTCATATCTGTGTAAACTGTTAACAAAACTGAGATTGTGATTGATCAAAAACATCAAAGAATTGTAACATCATGTTATAAGCTACTGCAATATCGATGAGTTTAATTCTTGCCCTGAATTTAAATTGTTATTGTGTTTTTAACCAGCAAGTTAATAACGGAATGCAGTTATTCTGTATATCAAAATGTATTGAATGCACGACAATCAGCATACCCTAGTCTTATAGATATCTTGTCACACAATAGAATTGATTGCTGCTCTATTTCACTAACCCTTGCACATTAAACCCTGTGTGTGTGTGTGTGTGTGTGTGTGTGTGTGTGTGTGTGTGTGTGTGTGTGTGTGTGTGTGTGTGTGTGTGTGTGTATGCGTGCCTGACTGCCTATGTGCAAAATTAATAATTAAATGCAGGTCCTATCTCCTCTTATTCAGTTACAGTAGGTTTGTTTGTTTATAACAGGATACAGTGGTGTGCCATCTCATTCCATCTAAGACAGGATACACTGAATAGATGTTGTTCCCAAAATATATGTGTGTGAGAGAGAGAGAGAGGGGGGGGGGGGGGGGGCTGCTGCCTCGTTTAATAATCCATTATGTTCCTCCTCTGCAGGTGTTCCTCTGAGACATATGAAAACTCATCATTTCTACTACTGTATTGAAATTATGATCAGTCTCTTACTCTGTTCCTACCTTTTAACTTAATCATGACCATTTTAAAAGCATAATAATGGTCGATTGGTTCTCCTCACTTGTGCTATAGGTTAGCCAACTCGTCAAGGGAAAGCCATTGGCCATGATAAAACGGGTTAGTCAAAAATAATAACAGCTAAAATGAAGCTGTGAAAACTTTATAGACACTATAACAAAATTGGTCTTTCTCTTTCAAGTAACCTGCCTAAACGGCCCTTTAAAGCGCGTGTAAACATACACGCACCTTTACCTGCTGAATAGCGCATCAACGTGTTGTTCTGACAGGTCATTCCTTATATGGTCATTAACTTCTAGTTCAGGGTTGAAACAGCCTTCTCGAATGATAGTCAATGTAATGTAATATCATTCGATTTATATCTATAAAATAATTATATAGCATATTATTCAGACTGAGAGAATGATGTCAATAACCAATCAATTCGTGTAGCCTAGGCTACTTCAAAAATAGTTATGTTAACGCTTAGGCCTATTTCATATCAAAACGAAGAGCATTATGCTTCATATCAAAACGAAGAGCAGTATGCAATCTCGCACAACCTGTTCAACTGCTATGATCTTGTGACTCGCATGTGACAATTAACTGGTGCATCGAGGAGCGTGTCGGTGGGCTAACTGTAGCACAGCCTGTATAACCATTGGTATGCACCTTCTGTTCATTCCGTCAAAGTATGCTCCCCTACCTGATCTCTTAATATCAATTTACATAACCTATCAAAATCCCTAATATCAAAATATTGTTTTCTGTCCTATTTCTAGGCTATTTCTGTTTGAAATTCACTGATATTTTTACACTTGCGAACAGGTGACCGATTGGAACATTGAAAGGAGAGACAATAAATACCACTCTGTGTGTGCTAGATATTTCGTTTTGGAGCATTCCCCCTCGCAATCATATTGATGTTAATATGTAATCATCTTCCGCAAAAAAAAATATCCCACTATCCTCTTAAAGCTGTTTATGTGCAATATAGGTGATTACTTTTAGTGTATAATTGGAAACTGATTGTACATCTACAATGGTGAAGAAGAAAAGAAAGAAGAAGAAAGATGAAAAACATTGCGCTTGTGAAGTTATGTCGACGGTACTGTACACCAGGATGCAGCGTGGGCAATCCGTGCAGTACCCGTCAGCGTAGAAATGTAACCTGCTACACCAGAAACGTGTAGTTACGTGTGGATGTAGAATAAATAGCCCTCCCTGTCTATTTCTACAAGGAACTTCAAATGCATCAGTTCCTGATGTTGAACTTGTTGTTTTATGTTGAGAGTCGTGAATATCTCCGAGTTAAGGTTTGCCCTTTACCTCCAAATGTACATGAGGACTGGTTTATCAGCTTGTTTTTCAAACAGGTACCGCTATTGTATGCATGCACTACGATTATCATTGCTTCTATTGCATGACCATACCATGAAGCCGAGTGAATATGTTTTTACGAGTCCAACACTGAAACCTATCATTTCAGGCACTTTTTACGCGCGTGGATCCGAGAAAAATACACTTCAAGCCTAATTTGTTATTAGCCGCACATCGTCTACTACGCTTTACACACGCGGTAACATTTAATACGATATAGTCTATCAACTCCGTATCACGCTAGTCCCACTGGCGTGAATTTCACGCGCTTGGTGTAGCAGGGCTGTTAGGAACAAGGCAAATTAAAATATGGATCATCTTTCATTTGAGTAGTTATAGGTGTTTTTGTTTGAACAAATAAGTAGCACTTACCTGCCGGGGACTGAGATCGGGTCCCTCACGCTCTTACTGCCAAACCATTTCTGTGCGCGCCAATGCTCGTGGTGCTGAAAGAACAGCTCATCAAGACGGCACAAGCGCGTCTCCGTCTAATGGAAGCACCCAATACTCCGGCCGTTATTTCATTGACTATTTAAATAAAAATAAAAATAAACATTTTAGACTTGAACGGATTATAATAACGTTTCAGAATCGTAAAAAGGCTCTTTCTGCTGGCGCGACAACTATTCCATACCTCAATACATTTTGGTCGGCTCGTACCTCAGTGCAATATAGGCTAGAGGTTTCTGTCATTTATTATAGATACTTACTTGTAGACAATTTAAAGTGTCTTTTGAAGTAAGATGCCTGCAGGCTCTACATCAAACGTTACACCCAGGGGGAAATCGTATGCACTGTGGATGCTGAAGTATGGGAAACAAGAACTTTCCTTTGTGAGACAGTGAACAAATACAGTAACCATGCGCCATCTTGTGGGCTAATAAATAGACAACAGTCGCACAGCTGTCAAATACTACGTACTGTACCAATCTTCACCCTTTTCCTGCAGTGTGCACTTGTAAACTCCCCTGTGTGGATTTAAAAGCATGACATTGGACTTGAGAGTGGTTTCTCTCATATCTCTTTCATCAGCCCATTCCTCTTTTAAAATGTGGGGAGTACACAGCAGGAAAAGGGTGGAAAATTGGGAAACAGCATACAGAGGACACGAGTCAGGGGTCCAGGAAACAGGCGGCATTTGCAAGTGTGGTCACAGATTGCTGGTACATGGCCCCTGGAGTCCGCAGGGTTGACATCACAGAGGGAGGAGTCAGGGACCCTCCCTCTGTAGCAGGTAAGCTAGAGGCACAAGGTTACACAAGACAGGGGGCTAATGGGTAAAACACCCAGTCGTAAACTCACATCAAAGAAGGCGCAAAAAGAAAGAAGAGCCAAAAAAAATGTATTCAAAGGTATTTATTATTGAACAAGTTAAATGGGGATCATACACACAAAGTAAAACAATTGAATAATTACTATTAATAATTACAAAAACAAGGAAGATCATTCATAAAAACCAACATAAAAGCAACAATAACAATGAAATACTTACAATATATAACAATCAAACGTTCTCCTACTAATTTCTAATTTAATTTAAACTGCTCCAGCCACTGCTCCTTCCACACTGTCTCACTGGAAGGGCAGTAGATGGTGCCCGTAAACTGGCTGTGGCCAGTCTATGCAGTCCGGTGCTGACCATACGTTTTGCAGGTGTTGGCCAGCACTGTGCTAGTATACGCCCGTTTTTGTGGGGCAGGAGGGGCAGTAGGAGCTGAAGTGGCTGACCCTTGTATGAATAGTGTGTGGGGGCCCAGAAACACCAAAGGAGCCCTCAGAACCACACTTTGGCCAGGGGCCACAGAGGGCATTGCAGGGGTTCCAGGAAGCATTGGGGCTGGAGTGTAGGTGGCACTAACAGAGGCCGTAGGAGGGATGTGTGGGCACAGAGAGAATGGGGCTTGGTATAGGGTCCTCAGAGGCCGTGGCAGGGAAGGTGGCACTCGCAGAGACGGTAGGAGGGTGGAGATGCCTGAGAAAACTGGGACAGGGCTAGTGGTCCTCACAGAGGTAATATAAACTAATCACTACAATCCAAGCTATTGATGGTTTAGCCTGTAGTATATTCACCTGAGCAGGCCTCCTAGACAAGTCAAAGTTTGGCTTTGCCACAGTAACATGAGCACCACCAAACATTGACTTATTGAACTGAAAGACAGAGAGAAAAAGCTTCTTTTTTTTTCAAGAAACAGAGAACAATAAATCACAGTAAAAAGGATATGTTACAAATGATCATGACCAGATCCATAGTTACAGTGGTGGAGTGCACACGTATTGTGACAATAGTGCATATAAATAAAATATTTACCGTAGACAAGTTCAATGTCGCCCTTGGTGTGGAGGCTGGCACAGGAACAGAGACAGTCAGAGGGGCAGCAGAGGCAGCTGGTCCAGATGGGTGCTTAAACAGAGGCATTATTAATGTATGGCATTTCATTTCAGTTAATCAGAAAAGGTAATGACTGAATGTTCTTTGCCTCTAAGCCTGTTTAAGATTACCATCTGTGAGTGGAATCCACAGACACACCTCCGCATCCCTCCAAACAAGGTGGTCTGGCCCCCGACCTGCATCGGACATGTCTATCTGTAACAATGGATAATGTAGACTTGCTGATGGGATGTGTTGCATTTGAACTGAAAATGATCACATAGCTCTGAGCAAGCATAATACTTTATGATACAATATGCAATGTACAGTAATGACCATTCGGTGACCAAATGTTGTATTGTAAGGAAGTTGGCATTTACTAGTGGATCGTTTTCACAAGTAGGCTATGCATTTAATGACTGCGTTTAAGAAACAGACAATAAAATGACAAATTCCATTTGTGAAACGGTCCATTCAAGATATTCCTCCTGAAAGAGACCATACAACCTCTTTTGATGGGGAGCTGGCCTGTTGCATGCCAGGCCAAGCCTCCGTGTTGGCAAATGCCCTCAGCCGGGATATCCATTCTCCATCCGACATGGCCTTGTGTGTCTTTGGTTTTGACAGCTGAACCCAACAAAGGACAGAGACATAATATTACCACCATTACAATGAACAGGGAACAAGCGAAATTACAAGGCTAAGACAGGACACATGTACGGATGGTCTTATTGATAATTAATCAGTCAGTGTCCAACAATGTTATGTATAGCTAATATACAGACAAATGTTTGAGCTATTTCAAACACCATAGCTAAACAGTGAGCCCCTCAATATCCATGTAAAGGAGGTTTGTGGATTCTAGAGCTATCATATCCTAACAATACAATGATGAATATGTTTGATTGATGGAAACAATGATCGAGGGCTAATCAAACACATCGTAACATGGTAGTAAAAAGTTCAATCTGAGAAACAGACATAGGTTAATAGCAGGCAGGAGAATGACAATACCGGTAGATATAACGTTACTTATCTTATCATAACCACAGCTCTGATCGGTAATCAATGTGACATATTAAAAATGATTACTTGTAACAAAGACAACTTTGAACATTTCCTGTATCGTTATCTTCTACTACTCGACAGTAAACTGGCTACTGTAACGCCGGTACCTCCTCACGCAAGTCTCCCTACCAAAGCATAGCTACTGTATCGGTTTTCTAATGAACTGGGCAACTTGACAGACACTAGATATTCGATTATTTCAGATATCTAGCCAATTAAATATTTACCTCACTCTGTAAACTGGAGAGAAATCTTGCTCAAAAAGTAAAGTTTTGCTAGCCACTAAAAGTAGCAGCTACATAACTTAATGGCAGTTTAACACATTACCACTGTTGAATAGCTAACATACAATTATCTGTCATGACTGTCATGATCATATTTTACCATGTGAATTGAAAGAAAGGGTGTCCGCTCCTCTTAGTGATGAATTGGCAGATTAATACAAAAAAGGATTTGCACAGCTATCCTCATTTTACAGCCATTGATCCTAATAGGGCATAAATAATTAAACATCAGAACAAAATAAATACGATAAATAATTATGATGTAGGCTACCCATTAAGGTTACTGGAGTTTATCTATATGTGCTTTATCCTTGGTTAAAGAAAAGCATCTTCTATAGCGCGTATTGTTCTATCAGCAGAATTATGTACTGCACCTGCATTGCCCTGGTGCCAACATAGCTTGTTGGCTAAGGCGTGTGCTTTTCATATTGGTAAGCCAGTGCGCATGCTCGATCGGCAGAGGCCTACGCGTTCCTGTGTGATTCTTGTCTTGATAACCTAGTGTGCATGCTCAATCAGCAGAGGCTGCCCAGGGGTCGCCTTTTGCTTAGTTGTTCAAGAATTGGGCATCTCTGGCTCTGCACTCTCCTGGTTTGCATCCTACCTAGCCGATCGCTCTTACCAGGTGAAGTGGAGAGGATCGCTGTCCTCTCCACGAGCCCTCACCACTGGGGTCCCCCAGGGCTCTGTCCTAGGGCCCTTACTGTTCTCCCTCTATACCAAATCTCTTGGCTCGGTAATTTTCTCACATGGTTTCGCCTACCACAGCTACGCAGATCACACTCAACTCTTTCTCTTTTTCCCCCCTTCTGACTCACAGGTGGCAACACGTGTCTTTGCGTGTCTTGCAGACATTTCTGCTTGGATGTCAGCCCACCACCTCAAGCTCAACCTTAACAAGACTGAGTTGCTCTTCCTCCCAGGGAAAGCCTGCCCTCTCCAAGACTTCTCCATCACCTCCTCCAATACAGCCAAGAACCTTGGGGTGATCCTTGACAACCACTTATCCTGTGTGGCGAACATCACAGAGACAGCACGCTCCTGTAGATTCTTCCTCTACAACATCAGAAGGATACGTCCATTCCTCACCAGAGAAGCAGCACAACTTTTGGTCCAAACACTTGTGATCTCTCGCCTTGACTACTGCAACGCACTCTTGGCCGGTCTCCCTGCCTCCACCATCAGGCCTCTGCAGCTCATCCAGAACGCTGCCGCCCAGCTGGTGTTCAATCTCCCCAAATTCTCCCATGTCACTCGCCTCCTCCGCACCCTTCACTGGCTCCCGGTAGCAGCTCGCATCAGATTCAAGACCCTGGTGCCCGCCTACCTGGCAAAGGGAACAGCCCCTCCCTACTTGCAAGCAATGGTCAGCCCCCAAACCCCTGCCCGATCACTCCGCTCTTCCAGCTTGGCTGGCTGCCTGGCACCGCTGCCTCTACTTGAATGCAGCAGTCGCACTACTCGGTCACGGCTTTTCACTGTCCTGGATCTCCAGTCTATTTACATTCTGCAGTGCGTAAGCTGGCAAACTATATGGACACACTATAGCAACACGTCAAACCCTCCGGTTTTCCAAGAGGTTCTGTTAATTTAAGCACTTTGTGTTAATTGTATTTGTAAAAGCGCTATTCAAATCAATTACATTGTGTAGTTACAGCGAGCTAACTTGGATTATGCTTGCCACCCACCAAATTCGCTAGCCAACTAAAGCACTTGGATGATAAGAATATCCCTTGGTTGTGTAGATTCCTCCACCCTAAATGTATGGAAAAGATTAGCACTTAATAAAACCAGGAAAACAAGTAAATTAAGTAAATCTACGCAACGGACAGCATGGGATGTGGACATACCGTAAAACTTCCAACAGGCGCTGAGTCTCCAATAGTAGCCGGGTCACTAATGATATTGAAGCAAATAAGCTCCGATCCCTATTAAACGCCGGGTCAAAATACATTGTTTACCGGAAGGCCTATATATATTCTGTTGATATTAGCGGATGATTAATGCGACGCATTTTGATTCTGAGCGACCTGCAACATCGCAACATTACCGGTATATACAGTCTGACAGATTGTTCAATGAAAACGATAATAAATGACCAAAGATGAATCTTGTTTTGACTGATTTATTGTATATTATTGTGGCGATCGTGAAAAGCAGAGGCTTAATAGCTTTTAGTGAGTTTATTGTAATTTATACAACAGTACACAAAAGACTTAACTTAACCAACAAAACTAACATTGGGCCATTAAAACCAACAACACTCAAACCTACAGTTTTGCCCCGGACATTCACACTGCAAGGCATGATGGGAATAGAGCAGCAGCCAATAACAGTAGCCTAAACAATAGAACAACAATAGCCCCGCCCCTCACTACATTGCCCCCACCAGCATGTCGTCTGTCCTCAGCCGACAACAAAGTCCTTATAGCGACGGGGAAGCTTCCCCCGCCGCCTGTGAGCCTGTGGGGTCGCATTTCCCAGAACCCCCACTGTCTGTTTGATTTGGAGGGCTCGTCGGTGTGAGTTGAGCCGTGCTGGGTGAGCTGGATGTGTCAGAAAGTCCGGCCGCCAAGGGGCAGTAGGGTGCCAAGCGGTCTCTGTGCAACACCACCACCCGCCCACAGGCTATGTCCACAGGGGTCCGCAGCTCTCTGCTGAACATGAGTGTGGCTGGTGTGCACCCCGTGCTCTCTTGCACCGCTGATCGATAAGCCCACAGGACAAGGGGTAGGTGACGGTCCCAGTCTCGCTGGTGTCGTGAGGTGACGATAGCCAGTTGCGTGGCAAGCGTCCGGTTGAACCTCTCCAGTAGTCCGTCGCTCTGGGGGTGGAGGGGCGTTGTCCTGGTCTTGCTTACCCCCATGCGTTTGCACACCTCAGCGAACACTTGCGCCTCAAAGTTCCGCCCCTGATCACTGTGCAGTTCCTGAGGTGCCCTGAACCGACAGAACATCTCGCACACCAGGCGCTCGGCTGTGGTTACAGCACTCTGGTCAGGGACCACAGGGACCTCTGGCCATTTAGTGAAATAGTCCATGGCCACAAGGACGTAGCGGTTCCCGCTGTCTGTGGTGGGGAATGGGCCCAGGATGTCCACCCCAACCCGCTCCATGGGGGCCCCCACCTGGTATTGCTGCAAAGGGGCATGGGAACGTCCAGTCGGCCCCTTCTTAGCAGTGCAGGCGTCACAGCAGTGAACAAAAAGTTCTGTGTCCTTCCTGCAACCAGCCCAGTAAAAACGCTGGCGCAGCTTGTTGAGGGTCTTGGCCACCCCGTAGTGCCCTGCCCCCACCGAACCATGGACTGCGTGTAGCACCCGTTGGCACCAGTCCTTGGGCACCAGTAACTGCCACACATTTCTCCTCCAGCCTGGCGCAAGCCAGACCCTGTATAGCAGTCCATCACGCCGTGCCAAGGTGGCCCACTGCGAGAAGTAGGCCTTGGTCTCCACTGACGAGGCAGAGACAGCTTGCCAGGGGGGGCGTGCCCGGTTGTCAACCCACTGTCCCACCCTGGCCAGTGAGTGAGGTCACTGTCCTGCGCTGCCTGCCACTTCTCATCTGGCCCAACTTGACCTGTGGCGGCAACCTGGAGAGTCGCTCCATCTCGCTCCTCCTGGCACAGTGTCTACAGTCCTCACAGGGACGTCGGGACAGGGCATCTGCATTGCTGTGCAGGCGCCCAGCTCGGTGCTGGACCTCAAAATTATAGTCCTGCAGGGCCTCGATCCACCGGGCCATCTGACCCTCAGGCTCCTTGAAGCTGAGCAACCAGGTCAGGGAATCGTGATCTGTCCGCAGAAGGAATCGCTGGCCGTAGGGGTAGGGGCGAAAGTGTTCGAACGCTGTGACCACACTGTGACCAGGAGCTCACGTCGGGTGACGCAGTATTTGCGCTCAGGGCGAGACAAGGAGCGACTGTAATAAGCCACCACTCTCTCTACGGAGCTGGGCAAAGGCGGCTGTACAGTTGTCCTCCCAATTGAACTCCCTCCCCTTGCCGGTGAGACGGTGTAGGGGGCTGGCAATCGAAGCAAAGTTGCGGACAAAACGTCGATAGTAGGAGACGAGCCCTAGGAAGCTGCGCACCTCACTGACATTTTGGGGGATTGGCCATTCCTTTACCGCCTCCACCTTGGCAGGGTCCGTAGCCATGCCTTCTGGTCCCACCACATGGCCCAAGAACTTGGTCTCGCGCTGAAGCAGGTTGCACTTTTTGGGGTGTAGGCGCAGGCCTGCCCCCCGAATGGCTTGGAAGACCTGGCGGAGATTCTCCAGGGCCAGCTCGAAGTCCG
The DNA here is from genome assembly GCF_951799395.1 of Argentina silus. Taxonomy (NCBI): domain Eukaryota; kingdom Metazoa; phylum Chordata; class Actinopteri; order Argentiniformes; family Argentinidae; genus Argentina; species Argentina silus. Next base: position 29,307,015 of record NC_139657.1, read on the forward strand.
TGGCATGGACTAGAATGCCATTGAGGTATACCACGCACTGGTTTCTCGGAATGTGAGCCAGCACCCTCTCCATAAGTCTCTCGAACGTGGCGGGGGCATTGCAGAGACCAAAGGGCATCACCCGGAACTGCCAGAGCCCTTGGCCGATGGTGAAAGCCGTCTTGGGTCTTGCATCTGGTGCCAGCTCCACCTGCCAGTAGCCGCTCCGCAGGGTCTAGTGAGCTGAACCACTGTGACCCTGCGATTTTGTCCAAGGCGTCGTCTATGCGGGGCAAGGGGTAGGAGTCCTTTCGGGTTGCATGGTTCAAGCGACGATAGTCCACACAGAACCTCCAGGTCTCGTCCTTCTTTTTGACCAGGATGGCAGGGGCAGCCCAGGGGCTGTTGGATGGCTCTATCACCCCCGCCTCAGCCATCTCCCGGATCATCCGCTCTGCGGCTTCTTGTTTGGCAAACCCTAGTCGGTGGGCTCGCAGTCTAATGGGCGGGGTCGTGCCCTTGTCAATCGAGTGTTGCACCAGGTTGGTCTGGGTGCAGTCCTGATTACGTGCAGCAAAAATGTCTGTAAACTGCTGGAGCAGGTCTCGCAGCTGTTGGCTCTGCTGAGCATCGAGCCCTTCACTGCTCCGCTGGTACAGGTCCTGGATAGCGTTGTCAACGTCTGACGATGGGGCCTGAGGGATCGTAGCCTCCGCGGAGGTCATCGTCGTCGTAGGTGGACCAGGCGGTGCCGTTGTCACCTCAGGGGGTGGTGACAGTGGCTGTGGAGATGGTGGTGGTGTGGCGATTGGTGGACACAGCTGGGCTTGTGTACATCCTACCTTCCCCCCTTGACGGCGCTGGAGGGCCAGGGTCTCCATGCCGAGGTGAATGGTGTTCCTCGACACATCCACCCTAGCCCCCCAACGAGTCAGCAGATCCAGCCTGATGATGCAGGGGTCTAGAATTTCGGCCAACCAGAACTCATGGGTAGTTTCGGTGTTCCCCGCCTTCACTGGCAGCGTGAGTTTCCCCAGCATCCCAGCTAGTTCTCCGGTCACTGTTCTGATCTTACAGGCGGTGGGCGTCCACCCTGTCTCTGGAAGCACCCCTGGACGTACAATAGAGATGGTGGAACCCGTGTCCACGAGGGCCCAGCAGGGGTGTCCCTTGATGGAACAGAGGAGGTAGAGGCCGTGTGCGTGGCCCACTCTACCAATCTTGTCAGTGTTCTCGATGGGGGTTATGGTTGGTTGGACGGGTGGCAGTCTCCCCAGGGTGCCTACCCGCACTAGTTTCCCGACTGTGGAGCTCTGGTGCTTTGGTGCAGAGGCGGGGCAGTCGCGGGCTATGTGCCCCGCTTCTCCACGGCGGTAGCATGGGTCGTTGAACCGGCGTTCCCGGGACCAGTGGGTTGGTCGATGGCGGTCTGGTCGAGTTGGTGAAGGACGAGCCTGGCAGACGACCCTTCCTTCGACTTCCCCCTCCTCATCGCTGACGTTGGCCTGGCACACCCGGGGGCCTGGTTGTTTGAATGGGGTCATCACAGCCTCCACCCTCTCTGCCTCCTCCAGCGCAGCACTGAGGGCGATCGGTGCCTTGATGCGGAGATGTTCTTTCAGTCTCTCTGGTGTGAGGCCATGGATGAAGGCACCTAGGGCTAGCTCCTCACGAGCTGCTTCCTCAAACATGGGGTAGCCACGACATGCATAGAACCGCACATCTGCGGCATAAGTACCCAGCATCTCGCCCTCTTGGCGGCACCGGCGGGTCAGCTGGTCTTGCATGCTGTCCGTTGAGACCCGTTGACCAAAACGCCGTTCCAATGCAGCTGCCAGCATCGCATAGTCTTGTCGCTCGGTGGGCGTAAGGTCGGGCAACACCTGCAGCGCCTTCCACTCAAGTGCTAGGGCAACGTGGGCAGCAGTGTCTTGGTTGCTCCAATTGTTATTCACTGCCGCCAGCCCAACTTGAGCAAGGTATGCCTCCAGGGTTGTGATGCCAGCGTGTTGTGGGAGCTTGAAGGTGGTCCGTGGTGCTGGGATGGCGATGGGCATGATAGCAGCAGCGGTCGACCCTTCGGTGACGCCGATCAGCGGCGAGCTCTCGGCGGCGGCGGTCAGCGACGCCCTCTCGGCGGCGGGGGTCAGCGACACCCTCTCGGCAACGGTCAGCGGTGAGCTCTCAGCTCTGGTCAGCAGTGGCAGTCTCTCTGCGTCGGTCTCTCGGCGGCGGTTAGTGACGTCTACTTCAGCGCCCACCTGACCATGAAGCCTGACAGCTGCGCTCGCTTCCGCGGCTGGCACACGTCTTACATGGCGGGGGGGAGCACTGGCACCGTCGGGTCGATCACTCTCCTCCGCGGGAAGATCTTCGCCGAGACGCTGAAGAAGAACTTCAATCTCGCGAAGTTTCTTAGCGAAATAGCTTCTCGACGTCGCCATCTTCGTAAGGGTTAATTTTTATAATATCCCACTTCTAACACCAATGTGGCGATCGTGAGAAGCAGATGCTTAATAGTAGTGATGGCAGTACGACACTGAAGCTTCGATATGTGCTTCAAACCCTGAACAACAATTCCATAGAACCACTGCTTCAAAGCTTGCTTTGGTGCGAAAAAAATCACGTGACATATGACGTCCGAAGCAGCAACTGCTTCATTGCCTGAATGAATCACCTGACTGGTTCGCGGTCCAATCAGGTGATTCACTGGCACTGCCTCGTCTCGATTCTGACAGGTGACAGGTTGCGACAGTTTTGAATTTGAGCGCCTCAACACTTTATAACCGCTCTAAACAATGCACAATTTGTGGGTTGTCGTAGCAGGTGCGTTGTTGGTATTGCGTTTGTATTGGATTATTATGGAGCCAGCCAGGAAGAGAGGTGGTTCTGACATGTGGGAACACTTCAATCTGATCGCTCCTGATAAGGTAGGTGTGCTGGCTGTTTAATATGTAACGTAGAAAAAGTAAAGTAACTTATACAACAGTAACTGTCAGTACAGTCCTATAGTTATGGTCTATCTCAAGTCTATATTAAGTAGCATTACAGTAAAATGATGTATATGATTAGTGTAGCCATTAGGCTACAGCTTTATAGACTCAAATTGCATTTTTATTTACAAATGGCTTTCTCTACAGGTCCGGTGCTTGGTGTGTTCAACTGAACTGAAGTATCATGGGAATACTTCCTCCATGATTAGGCACTTCACTGCCAAGCACGGAGCTGCTGTTAACCAGGGGAACACAAATCAAGGTAGGCTATATGTATTATATTGTTATTAACTAGACACACTAACACAATATGATATGACTGTATTCCATGACTCATAGGCCTGCTTCATTTAAATGCAATTTCACATAAATCCTTTTCTTTTATTCATTTTCTTTTTCTTTCTTCATGTTTTTATTTATTTGTCTTAGTGGACCGGAAGCGAGAGCTAGATGAGGCTCTTGTGAATATGGTGGTGAAAGACTCGCAGCCTTTTTCCATCGTGGATGACTGTGGCTTCAAGGAGTTTGTGGCATTGCTTGATCCCACATACACTCTTCCATCCAGACGGGCTCTAAAGAACATGGTGGTCCAGAGACACGAGGAGGAGAAGACCAAGGCCAAGGCTGTCATGCAGAGGGTAGAGGCTGTGAGCCTGACTGCTGATATGTGGACCTCCATTAATATGGATGCATATCTAGCAGTGACCTGCCATTATGTGGATGACTCTGCGAAGCTGGCCACAGTGCTTTTGGGAGTGCTGCCTTTCCCTGAAGCTCATACAGCTGGTAACATCACTGCTGCAACGAGGTCTGTCATGGAGGAATGGGGCATTGAAGGCAAAGTGACCTCGATTGTGACAGATGCAGGAGCTAATATGGTTGCCTCTGTCAGAAGTTTAAATCTAAGACATGCACTTTGCTTTGCTCATTCACTAAATTTAGTGGTGAAGAAGTCTCTTGATGCAACTCCTGGCCTAGAAGACCTACGCACAAGGGCATGAAAAGTAGTCACATTTTTCAAAACCAGCACAACAGCAAAAGAGAAGCTCAGAGAAGTGCAGGAGCAGATGAATCGTCCAGTGATGAAGCTTATTCAGGAGGTGGACACACGCTGGAACAGCACCTTCCTCATGCTACAACGCCTTTTCGAAGAGAGACAGTCAATGGGGGCAGCTCTTGCAATGCTGAGAACAGACGTGAGACCTCTGTCCTCTGAGGACTATGAAACAGCTGCTGCATGCCTGCAATTGCTTGGCCCCTTTTACCAGGCAACAGTAGAACTGTCCGAGGAGAAGAGAGTCTCAGGGTCAAAGGTTATCCCAATGACAAAAATGTTAATGTTATACTTGTATGAAACAATGGGGAAAAGAAGCCACAACACAGCTAAACTGCTGGGACAGAACTTGGTGTCACTGATGCTAAACAAGTTTGACACTATGGAGAACCAAACAGCACTGACCCTTTCAACACTGCTGGATCCTAGATTCAAAACCATTGGATTCTACAATCAAGCACAGGCACAGGCATCAGTAAAACGACTGACAGCACAATGCTCACAATTGATAAGATACACACCACCTGACACACCTACAGAAGAACAGCCCTCCACATCAGCTCAACCAGCACCAGCAAATGTTGAAAATCCATCATCCACAGGTAATGTTATAAATAGTTAATTGATAAAATGCAGGACAAAATAAGTACAAGTAAAAAAGGATACAAATTGAAACCTTTCAGTACTGATGATTACCGTCATGTTTGTCTTTCAGAAATTAACCTTTGGGCAACTCTGGACAGAGATGCTTCTGAATCAAGGAGGGCAAGGAATGCCACAGCGGATGCTATAGTGGAGGTGCAGCGGTACATGACTGATCCACTGCTGGAAAGATCAGAAGACCCACTGGCTTACTGGCTGAACCATCAAAATGTGTACCCTCATCTGTTTAAATTAGCAAAACAATTTTTATGGACGCCAGCATCATCGGTTCCTTGTGAGCTCAAAAGTTGTGAGCAAAAAAACGGCTCAATCCAAAAACTGTTGAAAAAATAATGTACCTCTATAAAAATCTTTGAGTGTTCCCCATCCCACATAATCACCCCCTGCCATAGTTACACAAGCACACCCAACCTATGCCATATTTTCCCCAGCACTCTCTCCTCAATAACACAATAAACACATTCATCAATCTTTATTTGTAAATAGAACATGATATTCAGTCTTAGTGTGTGTGCATCAAATAATTTTCAAAGCAAAGATACTTTAAATCCAAGGGTGATCAAAGCAAAGACGCTTCAGAACAAAAGATCTTTTCTACAAAAGTAAAGTAGTTTCTCCAACACTGCTCATTGAGGTGTGTGTGTGTGCACACACGTGCAAAATTAAAAGCCTTCTGTCCACCAACTAGCCTGCCTAATTTGACTACAGCCTTGACCTCCAGGAGAGGTCACTGTAACTGAAGCTTCAAGTAATGAACCCAATTTCAAAACAATTGGCTCAATGCTTCATTTGCCTATCATTACTTAATAGCTTTTAGTGAGTTTATTGTAATTTATACAACAGTACACAAAAGACTTAACCAACAAAACTAACATTGGGCCACTAAAACCAACAACACTGTAGCCTACGGTTTTGCCTCGAACATTCACATTGCAAGGCATGATGGGAACACAGCAGCAGCCAATAGCAGTAGCCTAAACAATAGAACAACAATAGCCCCGCCCATTATGTTCGCGCTACATTATGTTCATATACTGTTGGTGGCTATTATGTGGCTATTTGTTCTCAGTATGGTATATACTGTATATTCCAGCTCTGTCATATCAACTTTGCTAATTATCAGGTGATGGAATGTGGTCTATTTGCACAGCCATGCGGAAGAATATCACGCCACGGCGCCAGCTGGCTACATATAAAGCATCAAACATAATTGATAGTCATTTTTTAATTAACATCTTTCAAAAAGAGTGATGGGGAATGATTATTGGTTGGTGTTGTTATTGATCGAATGTGAAATGATCCTTCAAGACACTACGTAAACTCCAGGCATTTTGTCTTTCTCTGGCTGCTGCACCTTTTTGAACCGCTGGGGCCGCTGGAGCTCGGCCCCTTGACTCAACGGAGAGGCAGAGAGGCCGAACGGGACTGGCTCCACTACCATAGAAAACAGTAGCACTGAGCCAGCCAGCTGCGAAAACAGCATATTTTATGCATTTCAGCGCCATTTGCTGGTGGGTCCGGTCCCCACCGGCCTTGAATGACGAAATGCCACTGACGAAACAGCCTGCGGTCAAATGTGCAGACAAATCCGTTGGCTCTATGCGCCACCTTGCAAACCCCATGCACAATTTTTCTCCTTCCTTATAACAAGCAATCAGGTTACTCACAGTTTTCCAAATGTCTGTAATCAGGGCGAATTTGTCCATCTCCCTGCGCGTAGATGTCATGCCCTTATCAACCAGACACACATACCTCTAGGCTATTGTAGCCTACATACACAGACATGATTGTTGCAGACTGTTGTTGAGCGAGGAGCAAGATCCCAAAGCATTTCACTGTCAATTACGGCTGTATGCGATGTACGTGACAAATACAAATGAGGTGGAGAACATATGGTAGTTCTAATAGACTGCAAGCAAAATTATGGCTTGAGTAAAACAAAGGTAATAAGTTGTTTCGAAATATGGTTGTAGTACGTGCTGCGCAGGCTTCTTTTCACATGTATTCGCTTCGATCATGCAAATAATTATAGTCTGTCTGTCTATGTTCCTGATATCGCCATTACGATATCATATACCCACCAGACACATGCACACACGGGAGAGTTTGTTGGCCGCATACATTATGTACATCATTACGCATTGACGTCCCACTTTCGGTATTGTTATTGAAGGACTCAAAGTGATAAATAATGAAGGATCAGACGGTGGAACTTCAGAGTACAAGATTATGTTTTTATTGACAAGACAAAACAGACACAAAAGCAGCAGCAGACAAGACAGGTGCCTGGGATAAAGTTCTAGATCAGCCATTTCTCAAAGTATAATTCTCCTGTACATTCACAGTTACAGTATATCTGGTTCTACGTCAAATTTAGCGTTGCACTGATTGGTATTTTCTTATCAGAGGAATCAAAATCAGCCATTAGAACACCATAACAGAGGAGGTATCATAGGATGCTCATAGAAAACAAATAGTGCTGTCACTGGGCCTGGGGTTCCGGAGGAGGAGTTACTGAATAATTTCATCACAGATATCAGATCAGGATAAAACATTTGTAATTAAATTGCCTCTTTGTCTTCCTATTTATCTTGTTAGCATAGAGTTGGACAACAGACTGCTCACAAATTCACAGTGCTGCGATATAGGTGCTCCTCAAGGAAGTCAAGGGTCTTCTGCCAGGAGTCTTCCTGTGCATAACTGTGTGGCACTGTCTCTCCTCCCCAAAGAACCACCACTGCAATTCAAACAAGTTGGGAAAACCATGTTTAGACACCATGTTGTTCAGTAAAAAGAGCAATCTGGGATTCAAACAACAACAAGCGGTAAGCCACTTCATGGTAATGGGGAGTAAACAGCTGAGATATGAGGCTGGAGCATCATAACTTCTAGATGCAAGGACTGACCATCCATGAGATAAAAAATGATATATATCTTTTTTTTTTAAAAAGGCTTGATTGCCTAAACAACGAATTAGTTCAGAATATGAGACCATATGCGTAGAGTTCTTTGCAAATAGCTTTTTAGTTGTGAAAGACTGTAGTGTTTGGGAGACCAGGGCTAGAACTTTCAATGCTAGATTGTCATAGTGCTCTTAATTAAGACTCTGGAGGGGCTATGAGGTGATTTTACTTTCAAATTGTGTAGTAGTTGTTTGTTACAAGTAACTTGTTGTTTGTCACCAAGAATAAAAAGTAAATCTTACTGTTCTGGGTATCCATAAATTAAGATTTTTTTGGATAGAGGGAGAAAAGAGCAGCACTAAGGTGATTAGTGGCACTTGACCACTTCTTAATATCACATTCATTATCTCTAGCACCATACAGTACCAGTGTTTACACGTGGAAACGGCAATGTTCTACATTATGGGGTCAAAGGATAAGAAGAAAACGTTGTTGGAAAACTCCTCAGAATTATGTCATTGATGATGTGATTTGAATTAATATGATGTTTAAAAGGTGGTCAAGTGCCCCTTTTAAACATTAAACTATAATCAATCCGTTAAGACCGGTCTCAACCTTTTTCTTTGAGGTAAAATGTTGGTCTGGTCCAGACCAGTGACCTCAACAGAGGCACCCTCCACGGCCTTCCCCCCCTCCCCTGGCCTCTCCCCTGGCCCCTCCGGGCAGGCTCCTACCCTGGCCCCTCCGGACAGGCCCCTCCCAGGACTGAGGACCGCAGTTCAGTTGCACATGGGAACGCGACCCAAATCCTTCAGGAGGAAATATCCTCTATGTTGGCCAAGGGCACTATCCAGTTGGTTCCCGAGGCAGAATCCCAAATTGGGTTCTACAGCCGGTACTTTGTGGTTCGGGGGGTCTGCACGGCCCATACTGGACCTACGGCATGTCAACAGCCACCTGTAGACCTATTGGTTTCGCATGCTTACGCACAAGGCCTTGTTGGAAGCCATTTGCCCGGGCATCTTCAACAGTCAACCTCAAAGATGTAGGTCCACATCGAGGTTTGTCAGGCCCACAGACGGTTTCTGAGATTCGCCCAGTTGGGAGTATCTTACAAGTACCTGACTCCATTCGGTCTGTCAATGGCCCTAAGGAAATTCACGAAGAGTGTTGAAGCCACCATTGCCCCCCTTCTGGGGAGAGGCATTCGGACTCTCACATATATCAAAGATTGGCTCGTATGCACAGACTAAGAGGTACAGCCAGCACATCAATCACCAAGGACGAACTTTCAGTGGTACAGAGTTTGTTGATGTGAAGCAGCTAATATTCGTTGTCCCTCTGGGCCACTCATCTGCCACGAAAGCTGAACACAGGAGCAGACTTACTGTTGTGGGTAGGATACTTTCCATGGGAATAGTGATTATACCCGCATGTCATCCAAGAGGTTGGAGACTGTATGGCATGGCAACCGTGTTTGCATTGTGCAATGTCTGTTATTATTCGCAATCATAGATCACTGCATTCCACTAGGTACATACACAGCAGTACAGGGCTACAGGAGTAGGGACCAACTGTTCACTCTCACTCTGTCAAGTGGAGGGAAGGCATACAGTCCTGTATGCCTTCCCTGAACAGTTGGTCCCTACTCCTGTAGCCCTGAATTGGCCTGGAAAACCTTGGAGGTCATAGATATCTCAACTGCTCTACGTACTCCATTGGAAACTCCCATTGCGCAGGGACTTATTGGACCAAGCGCAGGGCCAATGTTTCCATCCTCATCCCGAGCTGATGGATCTGTGGGATTGGCCCGTGATGGGTCCAACCTAGGCCCAATCCACCAGAGGCCTTACGACCTAAAATGGAGGCTATTTGAGGTGTGGTGTGAGAGCCGCGAGATTGTGCCCTTTCAGAGCCCTATCTTTGAGATCTTCTCCCTCTTACAGGACCTGCTCGGTAAAGCCTTCTCTTTGGTGAAGACCTAGTAGAACGACTACAGGGGCCCACCCCCTTGTCTGTCGTTTCATGAAGAGAGTACAACGTCTTCATCCGGTCATCCGGAGGTGCTCACTAGTAACTGCTTCAACCTCTTCAGACTGTTAATGTAAAGACGCTGTCTTATAAGGCCACAGCCAGCCTCTACACAGTGCCTCTCCCATTGAATTGTGGCGGCCATTGTTGAGGTTTACAATTCTAGGGGATTGCAGCGCCCTGTGGGGATCCGGACACACCCGCACTCCACTCGCAGGTTGGCGGTGTCCTGGACCCTGTTTAAGGGTGTCTCTGTTTTGGAGATATGTGCTGCTGCCAGCTGGGCTTCTCCACATATCTTTCAAAGGTTTTACAGCCTAGGCGTGACTGTGCCCTCTGCACATACCATCCTTAGTGCTGGTTTGGAGACTACAAGATATAGAAGGGATACATTCTTGGATCCGTACAGGTTTCCAGTTTGGACCAGGCAATCAGGAGTGCATGTCCCATAGTGAGGGGTCTCCCTCATCTCCTTCAGAGAACCTGCTACTGCAACTGCTATGGAACTTTCAGAACTCTTGAATAAAAACAACAGTATCCATCTATCAATCTATCGAACCTTCTCTCATCTATCTATCTATAGATCTATCTCTTTAACTATATATCATCTATCAATTCTTCCATCCAACCAACCAACAGGCCAACCAACCAACCATTCATCCATCCATCCATCCAACCTAACTTTATCGACTACCATAATAACACTCTCACTTTCTTTCAACTACCCAGCAAATCTATCTATCATTCAAACCTCTGGGGTTAGTCAGATGTGTGACATAATATGTGCAGGCATAAGAGAGCTATCAATGTCAAGTACTGATTCTAGGCTTTGCATTTGCCTTTGGAGTCTGCTATTGGTGTGTGTAAACATGAGGATCATGTTGACATTTTGATTTGCTGTTGGGATTTAGATTTAACTCTTCATGATCATGGTGCTTGAGGAATGTTGACATTAACTTACTGCATCTGTCCACACTGTAGCTACTTTAGGTATTATTAGGCCTGCATTTTACATGGATTACCCATTATGAAATTATAGTGCACAACATGTTACACAGGCTACATTGTTGCTAACTACAGTAGCATCCATCAAGTTTTGTATGGTATTTTTGGGAAGCAGTGTGTAATGTCATTCCTGAATTAGCTAGCGGTGCATCACGATCTTGCTACACTGTAGAGACAGTGAGCTGAGAACAAAGCATAGTCAGCTAACTACCACATTGCTTGTCCCCCACGATGAAATCGGGGAGAGGACTATGAATCGGTCTCTGTCCGTTCGTTTGTATGCTTTATTTTACGACACTACTGGGACAATTTTTGGCAAAACAGGGTAAATGATGCATCTTGCCACAAAAATCCAGTGTTAGGAGTTTCGAGGTGGTACAGATTAATCTTGTGACGGTGCAGCTAAAAAGTGTTGGTATCATTAAAAATAGGGTGCATAGAGGAGAGTACAACCCTTTTTAGACCGCACTTTTTTTTGCCCAGTTGACTGTTTTCAAATAATGTCAGATCCTTGAAAATTAATCAAATAAGCACTACAAGCTCCGGTAACTTTTCAACCTACCTCAAATCCATTAACAATCCATTGACAACTCTGGACTGCTTTACAAAACTGTAAGACGCAAGCTGGGGGACAACATGTTTACTGTACACTTAACGTAACACTTGTTTTAAGTGTTTTAAGCTTGTTTTAAGCTTTGGTTACTGGGTATTACACTACGTTGCTAGCTAGCGTCCTGGTGGTAGCCACATTGTTATTGTTGATGCTGATGGATTTTAAAGAAAACTGCCACACATTCAGTCTTCTAGACATACACCTGCACTGCTTCATGTAAGTACCACATTTTCTAACCCCAACCCTAATAAAATGCTAAAATAAACTACCAAATGTTCACACAATATGTTTTAATGAAAACAACTGAATGGATCTCTATGAAATTTGGCCTATATTTAGTCTGTCACCACTCCAGTAGAAATGCCAAACGGCTTTGAGAAATATTCAGTAATGGCAGGGAGAAATTACGATGTAAAACAGCCTTTTTCAATGCGATGTCCAAGCAACTCAAAATATTGTGACACGCTATCCTGTGTCTCTATAACATGGCATATCAGGAGTTCTTTACACCGAGTCAAACTAAATTCAAGGTATTGTTACGATATCATGACCACTCAGCGAACATGTGTGTCAATCAACAGTGAACAAAGCAGTTTATCACAAAATCTGTGAGGACATGAAGATATGTCCGATTAGCAAACAAAAAGCTCATAACCAGAACCCCACTTCGTAAACAGATAGAGAAAGACACACACACACAAAATTAACCTACACTTCTTTCTTGTCTGAGCCACCACAAAGTTGCTGGCTCGGATGTGTGGGCTGTAAGGAGGCTCAATCAGGTGACCGGTCTTTTGATAGGACAGGGTGGTCAATAGGTTACTGTTCCCTGCTCTCTCCATCATCTGCTTCATCTAAGGACATGAGAAAAGCATTAGAACAGTTGCCAGTGTCTATTTAACAAAGTCTAAGACATCTAAGACATTTAGCTTTTACTGAAAAGCATTAGAAATGTTCTGCTAATGAAAAGGCATGGGGCTCAGTTCTGGCCAAATAACCACACATAATGTATCAACTGAACTCAATTTAATGTCATGAGCTAAAACACTGTTTTGTTTTGCACTCAAATCGACATCATATTGCATGGATTTGATTTACTTCCCCAATGATTTGTGTTCATTCTATTTCATTCATTACATTTTTTTTGTTACTGCCGGTGTGGGACACTGGAACCAGCACAGAACTGGAATAACATGACAATTTAGAAATCAGTGCAAGTAGTACTTTGTGTCTGTGCTAAGAATATTCAAATTGACTACTGTCCTACATCATATCTCTTTGTTACTATTTCAGGATGGATTGCAATGGCAGACAAATTGTGGACAAAAACACTCACATCCTCTGCTGACTCTGAGGCGGGCCAGTTCTGGTCATCCTCGCCCACGATCAGTAGAACAGGACATTGGAGTCGTCCAACCTGATGGTGACACAGCAACAGAGGAATGAAGTTTACGTAAGTTCAGACAGGACACTTTAAGTTGAACGGCGTAGCCGGGTGCCGAGAGATGGACAGCTGATTCACACGTATGCAAACATCATCACATGTCTCAGGGAAAAGGCTTAAAAGAGCAGAGTATGCAATACATGGTTAAACAGTGTAACGCCACAGAGAGCCATTGTTAAAAGTTTATGGATAAACATCTTGCTTCATTCACATGTTTTCTTTCTCTCTCCTTATAGAGTTACATCATTTGTGGAGGAAGACATGTTTACTGTACACTTGTTAACTATGGCACTGTTATGGTGGATGCAGGGTGTTGTCCGACATGCACTAGTCCTTGCTGTGGGGGTCTTAACAACCTTGGTTCAGAGCACCGTGCAAATGATTATCCTGCTGAAGGTGCCTGGAGGCTGGCCTGCCAACATGCCTTGCCCCCCTTCAGCTATGGTTAGACTCTAGACTAAAGACGTCCTGTATGTCCAAGGCTGCTCTATACATGTGAATGGGGCGGCAAAGACGACAGAACTACAGCCTCTTAAGGCTCAGATGGCAGGCTTCTGTCAGCTGCGGTGCATGATTCCTGTAGTTTATATGTTCAGGAAGTCCTCTATAAGTCTCCTCAAGGGATTAAGGAAACACAATTTAGCAATGGTAAAAGTTCTAACCCTAACCCTAAGAAGAGGGTGTTTAAGTTGCTATGTTGATTCAGTCACTGTGTAGCTTTTCTAGGTGTTTCTCACAGATCCTAAGGCGTGGTGAATACACTATTGGTGATTATTCTTCAATCCTTATGATTATCACACTCTCTGATTTGGAAATGGACAAGCATTTGTTTACATCGCTGTCAAACACTTAGTTTGATAGAGGTAGCAGAGGAACTCTTTTGTAATTCTCAAGTAATAGGTATTTGCTATTTGCCATGCGGACGATGCCTACCAACCAGATGCTGGTTCGCGCACATATTTTGTTTTTATAGGGTCTCTGGTTTGCATAGGAAACAATTATACACTGTGTGGATTAGGCTGAGAAAAAGGCTTTCAACCCACATCCACTTTCTTGGTGGGGTCTGTAGGAATGGGTAGGAGAAGATCACGCCAGATCACTCGATTCTCCTCATCATAGCGAGTGTTCCTGACATTCCTAGGTAGAGACACAGACAGAAAATACATTATGATAGATGCATGAAGCAGACCTGGGTTGAAAAGTATTACTAAGTAAAACTTTGGCAGTTTGGTTGAGCCTGGTCAGATTTGCACAATTTCATTGGTTCCATCATGCACGGAACAGTCAACCAATCACAGCAAAGTATTTGTAATACTATTTGAACCCAGATCTGTTATGTTATCATATGAGGACAAAATAAGTGGTACATACTTATTTATCTCAGCAAAGACATCAGAAAGGGATCCTTTGACTGGCTGGACATGACTGCCACTCACACAGACCAAACACCTGGGCTGAGGAGAGGACGGGGAGGTTACACTAACCAAAAATAAGGAAAAGACGTGCTTGACTCTGAATAAAGATCAGTTTTTTGTTTTAATATGCTTTTAGGGCATTTATGCTTTATTGGGATAGAGACAGTAGAGATAAGTAAATAATACTAGTAAATAATACTGCCAGCACTCTCAAATAGAAAAATAAATAATGCTTCAATGCATCAGCATAATGCACTGTGGGCTCATTTCGGCATCAATGTTACACTTACCGACTCACAGACACACACACACAGTTTTTATCAAGCAGAACAGTGTGAGGTGTGAGCTCTGTCCAACCTGAATCACAGTTGAGTATGCAGCTATTCCCAAAGCTACTGAGGTTCCAAAGGACAGGCCCAGTATGGCAACCCTGTCCCCACACACCTGAGGGTGCTGTTTCAGAAAAGTGAATGCAGCCTACAGTACAAAAACACAACATTAATAATCCATGTCTGGAGTTAACTACTCATATCAGTTTGTATGAGCACATTTTCCAACTTCAGTCCATGTTATGATATGTCGTACGTAATTAATGGATACAAAGCTTATTCACTAACTGTATGAAGTGATATAGCAAAAAAAATGTGTTGAATTTTGTCTCATTCCTACGGGTATAATTTTCATATGAATGCAAATGCTAGTGCATAATGCTCTAGTGCACCAAAGTTCAAACTTCTATTTTTACAGCATACTATAAAGATAAGTGTACACATATAGTCCCACACCAATCCCTACACTAGAGTTTGAATTCAATGCATAGTTTGGACCATGAATTGTTTGATGAAAAGGTCAATGAACCTTTAAATAGGGATTGTAAGTTTAATAGCTTATGCCCTACACCTACCAACATGAGAGAGTAAAGGACACCACAGCCTCATTAACCTGTGCCTCCATAAGTAAAACATTTGGATAACTCAAGATTGTGAAAGTGGCTTCTAAAATTGTAGAAGTATTTTGAACCCGATAACATTTGAATTGAAAAAGTATTGTGACACATCTTAGACATTTTATAATAGGTGAAGCCTGATGAATATACAACTATGGTTATTATGACCGCACTGAGGTATCAGTAAAAATACACTTGGACGAACAAAAATTCTTGATACCTCAAAGTACTCGTGCCCCACGTGAGTGGTCGAGCCCCCCATTGTTCTGGGCGTCATGTACTCCAGCGCTAGAGAGACATAGCCACGGGAGGCCAGGAGGGCAGAGCGATACTCCACCAGACCTCCACCCCCGCCCCACAAGTCCAACAGGGCAGGAAAGGGTCCGGGTCCTTTTGAAAAGCAAATATCATGGTCATAGTAGTCTTACCTGGGCAATAGTCTTACCTGGGCAATGACGGCACTCCGCTGCATGTCGTGCCTAACAACTCCCCCTACCCTTGACAATATTGACGATAAATCACAGCCTCTTCGGCATTATTGCTTGATTATATATGACATGACATTATACCATGACATGTGCTACCTGGTGGCAGGAAGAGGGTCCCTGTGACTCCCTCTGTGATGTCAACCCTGCGGACTCCAGGGGCCATGTACCAGCGCTCTGTGACCACACTTGCCAATGCTGCCTGCTCCCTGAACCCCTGACTCAGGTGTCCTTTATACACAGAGATGTGCATCAGCATCGGAGTGTGGACCTCCTTCTTCCTCAATCTAAAGTGATAGGAGAGAGTATTTCATCCCGCTGGTCTGGTGACAAAAAGCTTCTGGAGCACAGCATTACCATTATAATAGGCTATGGACAGAGTTTACCTGAGACCAGTTCTACTGCCAGGTATGGGTCTCATGCTCCACAACAGACCCATGGGTTCAACGCCATCATATGTTCCTCCCAAACTTGCATCATGGGAAGCTACAGATGTGTAAACAAATTACGTGAGGTGGCTGTAAACTGTGGATCAGAAATGAACTTGTAATTGTATTGATGACAGCTGCAGTGCAAGCAAACTTTAAACATTTATTTCAACGTTCCTCACTCAAACAATGCTTAATGGTGGGACCATACGTACCGTTTACTACGCCTGTAGCATCACTAACATAGTGACCAAATGCGTCCCAATAGTCGCCGTCATCTGAGTGGATCAGAGCGTGAACGGTGATCTTTTGTATCGGAGACAAGTTCTGAACCAATACCGTGAACCTCTCATCCACGAGTCCTCTACACGGGGAAACCACAATCATAGGGCTCGGACCTCTTTCTGCCATCCTGTCAACCAAGATAGATGAAACTTTGGAGAAAAAAAAAGTAGATGATCTAGTAGGTGCGTGTTAAAGGTTGCAATAGCTTCTTTAAAACAAAACAAAAACAGTAGCATATGTCTTTCTTAAATTCGTTTAAAATGTATTATAGTTCTAAAGCGACCCAAATGTTCCTGTCTGTTTACTTCAAATGAATTTGACATTCGTATCAAAGTTCGCAACGTTGGTATTCGTATCAAAGTTCAGGGCGCTGGACAACGGGAAATGGTAGCAGCCAGGCGAAGGTACTTTGTAAACATTGTCCGAGATAGTGTATATTGCAGTATGGACAAAACGGTGATGGTTCACAAAATGTATTAGCAATATCACATTATTTTGTAAGTGATCGTTGTATTACACAAAATCCCAAAGTGTATGGCCTACAGTCTCATTTTAGAGTTAAAACAAGGCTGTGCATGTTTTAAGGAGGAGCTCTAATCTGGAAATCCGGACCACTAGATGGGGCAATTTATCCAACAATCCATATACTGTACTGTAGATAAATAATGCTTTGCACAGAGGAGTTGCTGGAGATTTGGATTAATTAATTGTGTTATAGGCCTAGTCGTTCGCAAATGGTTACACATAGCTTAATTTACAGATAGTTTGGTGTATTAATCATTGATAAATAGCTCTAACTCATTGTGTGATAGTCATAGTCATATTGTATTTAACCATTATTTTTTAATTTAAATATTTAATAGCTGGGATGAGATGGCATGGGATTCCCTGAATCACTCTCTCTAAATCACTACAGAGATCATGTGATAGGGAATAAATGTTTATTTCTTATGTATAACCTATAAGTGTATAAACTATGCAGAAGGCGGTAAATTACATAATGTAACAATAATCAAACATGACTAGTAAACTTTGTATAAACCCTGTACAAACCAGAGTTACCTTTACATGATTGTAAAGACTGGTTAGGTTACCTTTATCCGAGAGCAGAGTGCCCCACACTCAAGTCTATTATCCCATTGCTTTGAGCCAGATGAATGACAGTGTGAAGACCACTACTAGCATAAATGTTAATGGAACTGTTCACAATGAATCTGAAGCCAACACTTGACCCATGTATTGTCCAAAATTACAGACAGGTATCCCTTCTTTAATTCTTATCTAAAACCCTTGAACGTGCTGTTTTTAACCAACTCTCGCACTATCTCTTCCAGAACAATCTCTTTGACCCACATCAATCTGGCTTCATGTCTGCTTACTCGACTGAAACTGCTATTCTTGCTGTTATGGAGGCCATCCACACTGCCAGAGCTTCCTCCCTCTCCTCTCTTCTGGACTTATCTGCTACGTTTGACACAGTAAGCTACCAGATCTTCGTTCCACCTTGAGCTGGGCATCTCAGGCTATACACTCTCCTGGTTTGTATCCTACCTGGCCGATCACTCTTACCAGGTAACGTGGTGAGGGTCGCTGTCCACATCACACACCTCACCATTGGTGTCCCCCATGGCTCTGTCCTAGGGCCCTTATTGTTGTATACCAAATATCTTGGCTCTGTAATTTCCTTACATGGTTTCTCTTACCACTGCTATGCTGACAACACTCAACTCTTTCTCTCTTCCCCTCTCTCTGACACACAGGTGGCGACACATGTCTCACAGACATCTCTGCCTGGATATCTACTCATCACCTCAAGCTCAATCTTGACAAGACGGAGCTGCTCTTTCTTCCTTTAAAAGCCTGCCTTCTCCATCACGGTTGAGAACTCCACTGTGTCTCCCTCCCAGACAGCCAAGAAACTTGGGGTGATCCTGGACTACCAACTGTCCTGTATGGCTAACATAACAGTGATGGCCTGATCCTATAGATTCTTCCTCTACAACATAGGAAGGATACTCTGGGACCATATATGTATACTGAAAAATGTATGCACTTGCTAAAAATAATAATAATAAGTCGCTTTGGATAAAAGCGTCACCTAAATGGCATATATTATACATACCCATTCCTTAAGTCCTGGTCCAGGCACTTGTCATCTCCTGACTACTGCAACTCATATCTGGCCAGGCCCCCCACCTCCGCTAGCATGACATTGTAGCATATCCTCATTAAAGGATGAGGCTATGTGTAATGATACTTGTCCTTCTACTGACAAAAATACCTCCTTTGTCCTATCTCGCCTGTGTGACACATGTACACCATCATTCATATTCCTATGTAAAAGCTTGTGCGTATAAGCACACCTGAACTGAGATACTTTTTTGGGGTTAAATGAGATGACCATTCCCTACAGTACTGCATATCGTGTAGCTCTGAAGTCTGATTTCACCCATTATTAGTGGTTAGTAGACTATCATCGACTAAGGAGAGTCTCTATACTATTATTTGTGTTGTTAGTGGTATTACAGTAGGCCTATACTATGCCAGAACTTTTTCTGACCACGTGTCCGGACTAGAATGCGGTAGTTATTAGTTATGTTCAGTAAACATCACTGGTCCTATGGAACTGTTCTTAACAGTAGATGGCGGTGTTAGCTAGGTTTTCCAATGAGTTTCTTTGGGGCTAGCGTTGGTGTTCTTGGATCAGTACATAACAGTAAACTGGGTCCGAAGAGAGGGGTCGATCAGGTCATTTGCAAGAGCTTTAACCCAAATTGATTGGTTGTCACAAGGTTATAACCTCCTCCATGTTTATATTGTCAGTGAGTTGGCCCTACATCAGGGATTGTGTGTGTGTGTGTGTGTGTGTGTGTGTGTGTGTGTGTGTGTGTGTGTGTGTGTGTGTGTGTGTGTGTGTGTGTGTGTGTGTGTGTGTGTGTGTGTGTGTGTGTGTGCGTGCGTGCGTGCGTGCGTGCGTGCGTGCGTGCGTGCGTGTGTGTGGGGTAGTGTTTATTCATTTGTATTTGTGTCTGACTTGAATACATGTACGTATGTGTGCGTGTGTATGATACCTTTGTTGTTACGTCGACTTTTCGCATATGTGCACGTACGTGAATAATAGAGATACTCTCTTACTCTTCTTTTTTCGTTCCCTCTGAATTTATAGTATGTAATCCATATTTAATCTAACCCTCAAACAAAAACACAGGCATTAAAATAACATAATCAAAACCAAAGAGACCCTACACACCCATCCAGTCCCACTGTACAGTATGACGATTTCTGTATACACTAGCTACATACACTTGGAAAGGCTGGAGAATGCCGATATGTGGCCTATGTTGCTGATGTGGACATTCCTGGTGGATAGAGTAAGCCAGTGCAATGGAAAAGAATCACAAATATGGAGCAGAGACAACAGGGGATGAGATAATCCACATATTGCGAGCAACCCGTCCCCCTGCACTCTCTCCGCCCTATTGCTCCCATCTGACATTCCGATGCAAAGCGCACTGTTATTCCAGGCTGGTAAACAGGGGCGAGCAAAGTGACGCCAACGGGAAGAGCTCTGGACTGGATCAAGCGTGCGGTTGCGTGTGGAGTTGGTGATGTCATTGTGGTTGTTTGGAGGGGCGGTGATGGTAGGAGGTACAAGGATAAGGGCGTACTGGGGCAAGAGCTTGGAGATAGCTTGTGTCTGCTGTTGGATAGTGAGTTGGTTGTCATGGTCAAGCAGATGGGAAAAGCACCCCCCCGGACTCAAAGTGATTGTATACGGATGTGTCCCAATTTGCTTAACTCACTAACTGCCAAATAATTCCGGAACACTCACCACCTAGAGTGCTAAGTGTTGTATGTGGTATTTACCTAGCAACAATGCCTTGATTGGCTACAAAATGAAGCATCATAATTCATGAATTCATAATTCATAATTCAATGAATAAAGTCACCCTTGGCACTCTAGAATGTTGACAATTTGGGCGACCCTTGGTACTGAATGAGTTAAACAGTGTACTTTCCTTCTTCTATTTGTTTGTGACAAGTCGGTTTCAATCTTATTGCTCGACTAATAAAGACCGTTAAATGGTCATTAGGATGGGATATGAGGAAAGGAAGAAGTTCAGGACTATCTGAACAGCCAAAAACCCAAGCAATTCTTTGTGTGTACAAAACAATTCCATAGGCCTGAACATGAACTATTCTATGGTATATAGATGTAGTCATCTAAAGAGCTATACAATGTTTTCTCAGGACTTTCCCCACAGCTGAACAACCCAATAGGCTATCCTTTGGGTGTTCTCTCCTTGTGTGTGCATGTGGCATACTGTACGCCTTTAAAATTTGGGTCAAAATCAGCAGGATTTCGAGTGAGCTCAACGCGTTAAACCAGAACCATGTGAGATCTGTTAGCAGAGTGGAATCAGACACGGTGATCTCATCGTCTATACCGTGACCCAGACCCAGTCCCAGGCAGTGCAGTCAGTCGCTGGAAATTTTTAACGCTGAAGAGAGACGTCTTCCCCCCCTGATCCTTTCCATACATCTGACTCCTACAAAACCCCATGTGCACACCGAAACAACAGACTCACACATTCCTCTACAGGGTGGGCCTTCACTTTCTCCTGTTTTTCAAACCATCGATATGAATTAAAGCCTGTTGTATTTGGTTTTGGACTTAACGGCACACCACATATATTGCTCATACATGTTTATGTTTTCTACTGTATTACATGGTTGGGTCTGAGAACTGCATATTGTCAGAACAGCAAATGATATGTTCTTGGTGTTATGCTAAACAACTCATGAAAATATTGATGATACTCCCATCATATCCTACTATAAAACTTTTTTGGGTTGCTACCTTTATGGTGCCTTATGGAACCCTCTATTTACAACAACAGAAGCTTCTGGTTCTGTGCTGTTGTAGACCAATAGACAATCACATGCAAGCTTCACAATGACACACCCCTAACAAACCAATTGAAAAAGCAGACAAAAACAAGTATTCCCAGCACCTGGTGCATAAACTCAGTGAACCCTCTCTGTTTATTGAGCCCCACCATGCTCTACACACCCACTGACCTTTGACCCCTAGAGAGGCCACGTTTGTTGTGGCGTTAGCTGAGTGAGTGCACAATGACAAACTGGCTCGTCGCTGCGCCACTGCTGAGGCACACCATCTGTCCCGGGGGTCCTTTTGACCCTCCGGGAGGTCCGAACTCACCGATCTCTGGCCAATTACATAGGTTGTGATGGATCACTGTAGTTCTGCAGGTGCGCAGGGCATCAGGTGAAAGTCTGCAATTCTGATTGAAAACAGTCACAGAGAATGACAGAAAAGGAGGGGGGGGACTTTCTTCCCAATGAAGTCTTTTTGGATTGACGTAAAACTGAACTGTATGAGAGAAAGAGATGCGATTCAGGAAGAGGGGAGGGATAAAAAAAACAATAGAGAAATGGGTATTAAAAAACTAAATATGGGTGCTTGTTAGCTCTTTAGAAAACTCTCGACCCTATAGAAACCAGTATAGAAACTTAAGCAGTCAATAGATAGCCCTCCCATCCTGCACTCTGCAACCCCCACGACACAACCCAGTGCACTCTGGGTATCTGTCTGTAGGCGATAATGGATGTCTGGCACTTGGCAGGGCATCAGATGTCCGACAGCGCCCAGTTCACACTGGCATTCCCTGGCAGGGATGATCTGTATCTGGATCCTATTGTGAAGCATCTGAGAATAGAGGTTGGAACTTGGAGGCATAGAGCTAGTTGTTTTCGTTTCAGTATAGGAGTGATTGAGAACATCTTATGCAACGTGTGTAACTTGATATATTTAGAGGTATTCCCAGCCATGATCTAGTAGAACAGTAGGCTACAAAGACATTGAGACAAGCCAAACCCCATCCCCCAATGTCTAAAAGGACTGTGCAGCCACAGTGCTCCATCATCTTCTACTTAATATGTCATCAGCAACTCCTCACTATCTTTTTGTCAATGCCGGGACAATGACAGACTGCAAGACTACTTTTAAACATGAATAAATGCATTTTTGCATTTGACATAAAAGCACAGGCCATAGTAACTGCTATATGTACTGTAAAACAAAACTGATCAAAACACTTCCAAGTATTTTATTTTATTTTGCTTTCCTCTACAAAAAGGACACTATCTATCATGAAAAGACCATTCTAACATATACCAATGTTGTCATATACTAAAAAAGTTATAGTATACTTTTAGTTACACTAAAACATATTTTCTGTCACATTATTTTTTTGCAAAGGAAAGCACTCGGGAGAAATGCTTGAACTTAGGAAGTGTTTTTATTAGTTTTGCTTTACATATCATACAGAATAATGCTCTTACTGCAAGGAAGAGGTGTCAATAATTCCATGCTTTTCTCAAAGAAAGTTTTTAACAACATTGATAACTACATCAGACCAGAATGTGCATGACACAAAACACATGCTGCATTATTTGTGTATCCTCCCCCTTCTTTGTCACATTTGACAAATGCCTGCAATCTCCTCCTTTAGTCTGGATATTTATATCCATGATAAATTGGCTAATGCTAATAAAGCTAACAATAGCGATTTGTATAGAATGTATTGAGATGAGTGAAGCAGACAAAGTTGGCCTGTCTGCGCCTGATGAAAAATGTCTGATACCACTCCCCCTGAGCCTAAAAAGCATATGCTAACAATGCTATAATGGTAACTGGTTAAAGAAGCATATTGAAATGAATGTTTAAACACATGCAGGCTTAGTCTACCCCCCCCCCCCCCCCCATTTTAAGATATTCATCATTTAGGTATTCATAGTTCTCACACATCATTGTCTGCTTATTCACAGGGGGAGGGGAGTTTCATTTCTGGACAAAAGGACACATTAGAGGAGACACCTGTTACCAGAGGGGCCATGACCATTCAATCATGGATCCTCACTGTGTGTGTGTGCGTGTGCGTGTGCGTGTGCGTGTGCGTGTGTGTGTGTTTGTGAGGCAGTTTGCATTTAACAGTGATGTATGTATAAATAAGAGACACTAGAGAGACTGTGAAACAATGTTGATCTTGAGAGAAACTGTGCGATCAAACTAAGATTGCATTTAGATTTCCGTCATGGATAAATGACAACTCAGACGAGTGTAATGCATTGAAATGACCAGAATCGTTGCAATGATATCTTCGTATTTCAGTATAATATTGACCTAAGCAATTTCACACATAATATGAAACATTACATTCCAAATGATATACTGTAGCTAAATCAACCACATTTACTCGGCCCATTTCACAGGCATTTAAACATGTTTTTCATAAACATGTTTTTCCGCCCTGTCCCACCTCGACAATAGCAACACCTATGTGAGAATGCTGTTCATTCACTTCAGTTCAGCTTTCAACACCATCATCCCCTCCAAACTGATCACCAAACTCAGTGAACTGGGCATCAATACCTCCCTCTGCAACTGGATTCTGGACTTCCTAACCAACAGGCCGCAGTCTGTTAGGCTACACAACCACACCTCCTCAACCCTCACTCTGAACACCGGCGTTCCACAAGGCTGTGTGCTGAGCCCCCTCCTTTACTCCCTCTTCACCTACGACTGCACACCTGTACATGGCTCAAACACCATTGTTAAGTTCGCAGACGACACAACGGTGATTGGTCTCATCAGCAACAACGATGAGTCGGCCTACAGGGAGGAGGTCCAGCACCTGTGTGGTGCACCGACAACAACCTGGCTCTCAACACCAGGAAGACCAAAGAGCTCATTGTGGACTTCAGGAAGTCAAAAGCTGGCACACACACCCCCATCCTCATCAACGGGACTGAGGTGGAGCGAGTCACCAGCTTCAAGTTTCTGGGTGTCCACATCTCTGAGGATCTCTCCTGGACCCTCAACACCTCTACCCTGATTAAGAAGGCTCACCAGAGTCTCTTCTTCCTGAGGAGACTAAAGAAGGTCCATCTGTCTCTTCCGATCCTGGTGAACTTCTACCGCTGCACCATCGAGAGCATCCTCACCAACTGTGTCACAGTATGGTATGGCAACTGCTCTGCATCTGACCGGAAAGCACTGCAGAGGGTGGTGAAAACTGCCCAACGCATCACCGGTTCCTCACTCCCCTCCATTGAGGCTGTCCAGGGCAAACGATGCTTGCGTAAGGCATGCAGCATCGTCAACGACACTTCTCACCCCAACCATAGACTGTTCACCCCACTCCCCTCCGGGAGGCGCTACAGGTCTCTCCGCACTCGAACCAGCAGGTTCAGAGGAAGCTTCTTCCCTGCGGCTGTCACCCTACTGAACTCGAACTCTGCACCTAGGTGACAACCTACCAACCCCTGCACCCCCCCCGGACAATTGCACTACTCTACCCTACAGTATTCCTATAACTGTACATACTGTATCCTCACTTGTACACACTGCTCTTACTACATACCACTGCTCTTCTGTACATATCTGTCTATACTGTTCATAATGCACATATCCTTATATTTTTCTTTTAATACTACTGTTAATACACTGCACATATCTGTACATACTGTACATACCTGTTTATACTGTTCATACGGCATTCCATATTTATTCTGCTATTTACTCTAATGTTACTATTAATACATATATACTGCTTATACTGCATTGCCTATACAGCTCATATGCTGCTTACACTGTTCATACTGCATTCTATTTATTCTGTGTATAATGCTACAGCTAATTCATATACTGCTTACACTGCACTACTTATACTATACTGCACTACTATACTGTGCATATACTGCACTACCTGTATATACTGTTCACACTGCACTTTTCTGCTTTTTTGCACTTCTGGTTAGATGCTAACTGCATTTCGTTGTCTCTGTACTTGTACTCTGCACAATGACAATAAAGTTGAATCTAATCTAATCTAATCTAATATCCCTGAGTCCCATTTTTTTATTGTTCATCCATTCATGCATGCCTGTGTGTGTGTGTGTGTGTGTGTGTGTGTGTGTGTGTGTGTGTGTGTGTGTGTGTGTGTGTGTGTGTCTGTGTGTCTGTGTGTGTGTGTGTGTCATAGTATGTCCTTCTCTATCAGAAGGGAAAGGTTTTATTCTCTCATCATTAAGAAAGACACTATGCTGAAGTTGTATTTATGTCTCTCCACTGGATGAAAATCATTCCTATGGGATTCATGTTACAATATGTCCTTTTCTACCTGTTTACTTATAAACATTGAAACTAGGGCTGAAATAACAGTGATTTTGACCATTTGTTGGGCAATTTTCACATTTTTGCCAACCAACACATACCTGGCACACTTGTCTAATGTTTGTGTTATCTACACTCACACACTCATACTCACTATACACATTATAAACCAGCATTGGTCTTAAGTGCACCAATAATCTTTTCAGGTATGGTCATTCAAAATAAGTATGGTCTTGACCATACTTGAATGATATTAGCAGTCATTTTGAAAATAACTGCCAGAGGGGTTTAAGAAGAACTGTAGAACTATGCACTATAGCATAAAATGCTCCTTGTAAAATGTGGTGCTTTTATCACAAAATGTGATTTAGGTCAATAATATATCAAGACACACCATTTCAATGACTCTGGTAATCATCTCCCTCCCATCCCTCTTTCTCTCTCTCTCCATCTCTCTCTTCCATACCTAGCTCCCTATCCTTATCCCATACCTGTGTCTCATTCAGCCCAGAGGCAGGCTCTCCAGAGTCTCCAGGGTCATTAGTGTGGAACACAGGAGTAATGCTAAGAGGAGATCCAAACCATGGAATCTACAGTACACAAAGCAGAGATACACGCACAAGCATGCACGCATGTACCTTTACTAGTAGCCTATGCACTGTGTCACCTTGCATTTCTTTGTACAAATGTTTTAACCGCGGCCTGTAGGGCCAGATTGCGATGACTGTTTTCTGTTTTCCATTCAGAGTAGGGGATTTCCATTCAAAGTAGAGGATGGCATGGAAAGAAATATGATGTTCTCCTGCTGTTACGGTCCCTCTCCCTAACCTACCCTCTGGCACCACCTTGAGGCCCCGGCGATCATCGTTGGAGTGTCCACCTCCCAGTCAGCAACACACCTGCACCCTATCGTCAATCAGCACACCTGCGACCCATTTCCAATCAGCACCCTATAAGAACCCCGCCCAGTCTTCACTCCTGTGCCAGAACGTACTGTGTCCATGGTAACCTTCCCAGTAACCCACATTACGCTTCAAGCCATTGATATCCTCCCGTGTTCCTTGTGTTTGTTTGTGTTTCACCGCGTTCTCCAGTGCCCCTCCAGAACCCTCGTCTTCCTCGGATTCCCCACGTTTACCTTCCACGGACCTAGCCCTTTCCTGTCTGATTACCCATCTGCCTGCTCGATCCCTGCCTGTCTGACTACCCGTCCGCCTGCCGAACCCTGGACCGACCCTGGACTACTCTCCCTTGGATTATCTCTCTCTCTCTCCTACCCCTCTCCCTATTACTTTAATTACTATTAAATATGCCTTCGGGCTAAACCCTATCCTCTCTGTGTGCCGTCATTCTGGTTCTTCAGACATTCTCGGGTAACAGAATGTTCTGCTGCCCTGGAGATGGACAACTGCCTGCGTGAGAGGTGCTATGAACGCAGCCAGGACAGGACTCCAGGGTTGACGACCACCCTCGGCCGATCTCCCCCCAGTTCTCTTCCCGGACCTCCCCGAGCCCCAATCCCCACGATGCCCACCATGATCACCTCACTCCCCAGAGCAGAGGAGGAACCTATGCAGGTCCCGTCTGTCCGCAGCAGAGTGCGAGCAGCATTTCCGGGACTAGCGTTGTCTCTACTGCGGGCAGACCGGTCACTACATCCAGGCCTGCCCAACTCTCCCTCAATCCCCTGTGGCAAAAGACATGGCTTACCAGAGGGAGGGGTCCTGGTAAGCCATACTACACCAGCCCACCCTGGCATCCCTCAAACTTGGCTCATCCCCACAACTCTCGCCTGGAACCAGGAGACCTATAGCCTGGATTCCAGGGCTGACGATAGCCTCATAGACGCCACACTGGCGAAGGAGGCTGGGATTCCCCTGCTCCCATTGGAGACCCCTATCCACGCCCAGGCTCTGGACGGCCGACCCCTGGGTACCATCACCCACAGCACCGTGTCTCTTACCCTCACCCTGTCGGGAAACCACTGTGAAACTCTCCGGCTCCTTGTCATCCCTGCGTCCACGGCCCCCTTTGTGTTAGGTAGACCTTGGTTAGAGAGACACAACCCCCACGTATGCTGGGCCACTGGGAGGATCCTGGGATGGAGCATGGGTTGTCATGCAAACTGCCCTCCCTCCCCTCCGCCCTCTCTCCAACTTGACCTCCCAGACTGGTCGCCCCGTCCCCAGTCCTCTTCGGCGTGCCCCCCCTCTACCACCACCTAGCCAAGGTCTTTAGTAAAGAATGTGCCCTATCCCTTCCTCCTCACCGCCCCTATGACTGTTCCATTGACCTCGTCCCTGGAGCCGCCCTCCCGTCCGGCCGACTGTACAACCTCTCACTCCCGGAGAAGCAGTCTATGCGGGAGTACATCTCTGAGTCCCTGGCCTCGGGCATCATCCGGCCCTCCTCCTCCCCGGTGGCAGCGGAGTTTTTCTTCATAAAGAAGAAGGGAGAAGACTTCCGGCCCTGCATTGATTATCGAGGCCTCAACGCCATCACCGTGAAGAACAGATACCCACTCCCTCTCCTTAGCTCAACCTTTGAGCCCCTTCGTCACGCAGCCGTCTTCACCAAGCTAGACCTCCGAAATGCGTATCATCTGGTGCGCATAAAGGAGGGGGACGAATGGAAGACGGCCTTTAACACTCACCTGGGGCACTTCGAGTATCTAGTGATGCCCTTCGGGCTCACTAATGCCCCAGCCATCTTCCAGGCCTTGATGAACGGCATGTTGCGTGACATGCTGAACATCTTTGTGGTGGTCTACCTGGATGACATCCTGGTGTTCTCCAAGACGGAGGTGGAGCACAAGCGGGGGGTCCATCTGGTCCTCCAATGACTCTTAGAGAACAGACTCTTTGTGAAGGCCAAGAAGTGCCAGTTCCACGCTGCCTCCGTGGAGTACTTGGGCCACATCGTGGAGAGGGGTCACCTATGGGTGGACAAAAAGAAGATCCGGGCGGTGGTGGAATGGCCCCAACCCCTGAACCGCCAACAGCTGAGACGCTTTCTGGGCTTTGCGGGGTTCTACAGGCGGTTCATCCGGGGTTTCAGCCAGGTGGCCGCCCCACTGACTGCCCTCACCTCCACGCTCCGCCCGTACTCCTGGACCTCGGAGGCGGAGGCCGCCTTCTCGACTCTGAAGAGTCTGTTCACGGCGGCCCCGGTGCTCACCCACCCCGACTCATCCCATCAGAAGGTGTCAGAAGGTCTTGAGGACCGCACAGGCCGCTTTGGAGAGAGCCACCGAGCGGTCCAGATGCACCGCCAACCGCAGATGCAGACCCGCCCCAACCTACCGTCCCGGACAACAGGTTTGGTTGCGAGCTAAGGACCTCAACCTCCCCTCCACCTCCCGGAAGCTCGTCCCACGCTACGTGGGCCCCTTCCCTGTCGACCAGATCATGAACCCCACCGCGGTACGTCTCACCCTCCAACCTCCATGTCAATTCACCCTGTCTTTCATGTATCACAACTAAAACTGGCAGTTTCCAGCCCCTGTCCCCCCCTGTTCAAGCAACTCCACCACCCCGGGTACTAGACGACGGCGACCCCATGTGGACCGTGAGGGAGATCCTGGCGGTCCGCCGTAGGGGCCGCGGGTTCCAGTACCTGGTCGACTGGGAGTCCCGGCCTCCTACTTCGTCGACCCCTCCCTGTTGGTCGAGTTCTATCGGACCCATCCCGACACTCCAGGATGGTCACCCAGTGTCTCCCGTAAGGGGGGGAGGGTACTGTTATGGTTCCTCTCCCTAACCTACCCTCTGGCACCACCTTGAGGCCCCGGCGATCATTGCTGGAGTGTCCACCTCCCAGTCGGCAATGCACCTGCACCCTATCGTCAATCATCACACCTGCAACCCATCTCCAATCAGCACCCTATAAGAACCCTGCCTAGTCTTCACTCCAGTGCCAGAACGTACTGTGTCCATGGTAACGTTCCCAGTAATCCGCATTACGCTTTGATCCATTGATATCCTTCCGTGTTCCTTGTGTTTGTTTGTGTTTCACCACGTTCTCCTGTGCCCCTCCAGAACCCTCTTCTTCCTCGGATTCCCCTTGTCTACCTTCCACGGACCTAGCCCTTTCCTGTCTGATTACCTGTCTGCCTGCTCAACCCCTGCCTGTCTGACTACCCGTCTGCCTGCCCGACCCATGCCTGTCTGACTACCCGCCCGCCTGCCGAACCCTGGACTGACTCTCGACGACTCTCCCTTGGATTATCTCTCTCTCTCCCCTACCCCTCTCCCTATTGCTTACTATTAAATATGCCTTCGGGCTAAACCCTACCCTCTCTGTGTGCCGTCATTCTGGTTCTTCAGACGTTCTCGGGTAACACCTGCCCTGGACAGTTGCCTATGTCCCTAACCAGTCCCAGTCTCACTATAACCTAAAATCCTGACCACTGTCTTGATGAAATTTCCTCACTTATTCTGGAATGCATACAGTTGTTATAGTAGGGGAGAGCCATCTAAGAGGTTGCCTTAAGCATTAGGCATGTGCACGTGTGTAACACACACACACACACGCACACACACACAATCTGTGTCATTGTCTCTCTCTATCTCTATCTCTCTCTTTCACACACACACACACAGTCACCTTAGAGAGTTACGGTGCACGGTTCACACTCATACAGTAATTATCCCACTAGAGACAGGTTCTTCATGATGTCCCTCCTCACGGCACACACAACTAGTACAAACTATGAAATAATAATGTCAGCACCTCTTATTTTTCCTCCCCCAATATCTCCCCTTTCTCCTCCCGTCCATTAGCTTCCCTTTCTCCTTTGCTCTATTGCACTCTTTCTTTTCCCCTGCTTTCTTGCTGTACAGTAAAGCAAATGATGAGACTAATTGGGTTCAGATCTCAGAGGGCTTATGAGGACAGAGTGTATTTGAGGACACAGTGGGAAAATGGAGAGTGTCTATGTTGTTAAAGCACACCACAACAAGCTAGACATAGAGAGAGAGAGAGAGAGAGAGAGAGTTGAACACATTTAGACTGAGAAAAGGGAAAGAGATATTGTTATACAATGTGTACACACACACACACACACACACACACACACACACATACACACACACACACACCACAACCACTGACACCAGATCCAGACAGCCTGTCTCCTCGTCAACCCCACAGTGGCTAAAGCAGGAAGCTGGTGGTTATAGTCCGATCAAGGCCTTATACATCCTGTCTACAGGCTGCAATGGGACCATAACTCAAGCATTCACACTTTGGTATATGATTCAGTCTAACTTGAATACATGTATGTGTGTGTGTGCTTGATACCATCTGTTTTCTGGTGTGTGTGTGTGTGTGTGTGCGTGCGTGCGTGCGTGCGTGCGCTTGTTTTTACTGTCTGAACCCACCCTACTTTTCTTCTTTATCACAAAAAACATAATTCAAAAATTGTCTCCTATAGCCACCCTTGAAACAGTTCTCCCCACTCGTAGAATCACTCCCTAAAGAATAAAATGTGTATTATTGTCAATAAAACTCCAATCATATGCATCAAATCATCCTTAACATACTGAATCTTTGAATTGAAATGCACTGGTGCTAGAACCTCCTGAAAACCAAACACAGTCAAGTGTGGTTGCCAGGGGTTACAGTTTGCAAATTGTCCATTTCCTATTTCACCTTCAAAGTTAGTCCTTTTCTGTAACTTTTCACCAGACGATTCACCAGACAATTTGGTAAACTCAGACTCCATGAATCAAAGAGAGAGATACTGTCATTTAAAGGGAATGAGGGCATTTTCAAAAGTGACTGAATCAATAGACAGATCAATGTGAGAGGGAGAGAGGGAGTGTAATGGTGTAAGTGAATGATAAATGCTTTGGCTAAGCTGCGGGCGTATGAGTGATTGTGATAATTTGAGAATTGGAAATGTGAAAATTATGCTAGGTTACTTGATGATGTTGTGTGTGTGTGTGTTTGTGTGTGTGTGTGTGATGGTCTTGATAAAATAGGACGGAGGATAGGCCACTCAGCCAAAACTCCCCTAGACAGACTGACAGACTGTTACACACATTGGTTGCATAACTCGTGAGAAAAGCCACGTCTGCTCCCATGGCATTTACATCACACAGTGCACACACTATTTACTCATGTTTTTCCTCTGACTGCAAAACTGCAGGAAACTGATAACACGAAACCTTACTGTAATAGGTACAGCCTTGCTATTCATGCACTGATATTTTTGGCCCTGACAAAATATTTACTTTGATAGTGAAGTAGGTCTTATTCTGGTACAGCCTGACCTCTTTTTAGACTGATATGAATTTGAGTTGAGCAGTTGCCCTCATATCAGAGCTACATGCAGAGAGGCCACAAGTCTGACCAGACCAGTTATGTATTGACCCTCTCTTTGTATAGTGATCAATAAAGATTGTAATACTTTTCTTCTAGACATTTCAATCTAAGCCATAATATGTGGAATGAAAGTAAGTAAGTAAGTCAGCTGTCATAATGAATGTAACCGAGTTGAAGTAGTAAATTCACTTCTCACTACCTACCCGCGCCATTGAATTCTTAGCTTTTCTCTGGTGAAGTTAGTTAACATTGGATGTTTCAGAGAAGGGTCACATATTTTGGCAATACAGAGGATGCAAGATGGAGTCGGGTGTGAGCTTGTGAACAAGGATGCGATACTGTTTCGCAGCAGTGTGACACCTGTTACACTTCCACCAACTGTCATGACTTCTATAATATCTATTGCAAAAAGATCCACAAGTACATGTACATACCTCATACGTGTCCCTCACTTTATCTCATGTTTTAACTGCAGCAGCTCTTCCACCATTGCACTTGGCCATGGGGTCTAAAGCATGGAGCTAAAAAGGTGACCTAAGTTACATACATACTATTTGAGGGAGTGACTGACTGGCAGACTGTCAAAGTGATGCCCTGTGGATACAGACGGACCCCAAGCGCTAATTAGCTTGCTGATTGTATTAACAAGCCAGGTTATGTCAGGGCTGGCAATCAACCCCCCATTGCTTTTGTATAATTATGCCTCCCCCTGATTACCACGGCTCTCCTCCCCTGCCCTAGAAAACAGAGCCAGCATGCCCTCATGCATGCTACAATCGCTTCACACTACGAGCGCCAATGCATGTTTTCACTTTTTTATTATTATTATTGAAATACCTTTGCCTTTGTGAAAGCCACATCCCCCTCTTTCCCTGACTTTTCCTCAATAATTGTTTTTTACATGTTAGCATTGTTTGAATTTCAAAATCTCACTTAGAAAATATTTTTGCATGTGTGTGTGCATAAAGGCACATAGCCCATTGAAAGGAAAAGGGCACAATATTGTGTGCAGTAAAATCAACAAATGATTTATGTGTCTAGACTTGATTGTATATACTGTGTTTACAATTCTATTCCATTACAAGTGTAACTGGTAGGAGGTTAGGACCCTGCAGGTGCCAATCAGGGCAGATGGTTTGTCGTTGGGTATAAGCCTCAGGCATGTTGTTGCCCAGCTCTGTTTGTAACTTAGCTACTTTAAATTAACTTCAAATCTTGTAATGATGAATGCTTTCTTGCTGTAATGTAAAACAAATGATGAGAGTAATTGGGTTTAGATCTCAGAGGGTTTATGAGGACAGAGGGTATTTGAGGACACAGTGGGAAAATGGAGTCTCTATGTTGTTAAAGCACACCACAACAAATTGAGACTTAGAGAGAGAGAGAGAGAGAGAGAGAGAGAGAGGGTTGAATTATAAACACATTTAGACTGACAAAAGGGCAAGATATATTGTTATTATAGTGTGTACACACAAACACACACACACACACACACACACACACACACACACACACACACACACACACACACACACAGTTTCAGACAGCCTGTCTCCTTTATTGCATAATAATATTTTTGTGACCAGTTGCACATATAGCTGAAAAATGTTTTTTTAGTGTATATATATAGATATACATATATATAGCCTATATATATATATCTTCTAACCTGTGCAGTTTTTCACAGTGTCTCCGTTTTTGGGATGATGGGAAAAGCAATATAATGAACACTAGACAATTTCATTGCGGTGGGATCAAGTTTGACAGACAAATCTGTATGTCAATGTTACAGAACTGCACACCTGTGGAATACATATTTACATTGTGCTCAGCCAAGAAAATGTTGTTTGTGCTAAACTGTTGAGACCTTCCTGTCATTACTGGGCCACTTTTGGTCAAAATGTGGGGGGCCAGTACTATGTGACAGTTGGAACTTTGCTTATGGGCCAGCACTTTCGACAGCGAACAGCGACATTCAAGAGAACAAATCATCTGTCCTGAAGTAGGCAAGCTGAGGCGGTGCTGGGATTCAAACTCAGGGTCTCAGGTGCTTTCACCAGCTAAGCCACAGCGCCCACAGCTAAAGGTGGTAAACTTACAGGACTTACAGGAAAGGGTTTCAAAGCAGTGTTTTCCATTAAAGCACCACAGAGTCCAGTTGAAAAAATCA
Source organism: Argentina silus (assembly GCF_951799395.1). Classification (NCBI taxonomy): domain Eukaryota; kingdom Metazoa; phylum Chordata; class Actinopteri; order Argentiniformes; family Argentinidae; genus Argentina; species Argentina silus. The sequence goes on from NC_139657.1 coordinate 29,340,955, forward strand.
GAGAGACCACGGACAAGAAATAGTGAGTTGGAACCACACAAAAAAGAATAATATTCTGTGCATTTAGTTAGCTCAGGGTTTGAAGGCCAACACACCTTCCAGCAGTTGTATGGCAATCAGGAGTTTGCAGTGAGTGAAGGTTGACAGAATTTTCAAGGGGGATTTGACATTGATGGCAGTTTGCAGAGATGCTTTTGGTGGAGAAAGCAATCACCCAACATGGGGCTTGAACCCACAACCCTGAGATTAAGAGTCTCACAAAGAAATCAAGTGGCTCCTGTGGCGTCAATTGCTTTGCGCGCTGTACTTATACAACAGTATACACCAGAGCAATGTTAAAAGCACAAGTCAGGGATTTTGGTGCCCTGAAATGGGAGGACAATGAATAAAAAGTTGTCATTTCTAAATGGTGAAACCAATATGTACACAAATGCCCTAAAAAAAAAACTGCAAATCTATACTTGAACCTCATAGTAATTGTTTGATTTCAAATTCAAACTTTTGGAACATAGAGCCAAAAGAAGGAAACAGCGCTTCAATGTCCTATTATTTACGCAGGGCAAGTCAAAATGATTTTCTAACAATAAATGTCGTTGGTTTTGGACCTATTATATATCATTAAATATGTAATGTAATAAGCTTTTAGAATTAAGAGTAAAAAAAGGTTTAAGATTTGAAAAAATGTGTTTGTTTGCAAACCATTCATACAGAGCATTCCGAGAAAGCTTGAGTGCTGCTATGCTATCACACATTTTTCAACTCTAGGGGCATAGAAAGATTCAAACAATCGCTATGAGACATCAAAGCTCCAAATGGTATTGACACTCATTGTAAGCTAATATATCATCTATTGTTGAGCACAACTGTTTAGTATGAGAGAACAGAGAACGTGTTAAGGAGATAAGTGTTATGAGAAGAGGAAGAGGGCCAGACATAGGAAGAGGAGGATGTGGTGTTGTTGGTGAAACCCAGACATGTAGAGCCTACTAATAATGCACTTCAAGTGTTATGACATGAGTTAAATAAATAGAATGATCCTTAAAGTAAGTGAATTCGTACTAAATATTAGACACGAAAAGGAAGAAGAATATGCAATGATTGAGAGAAGCTAAAATCTATGAAAAATAAGATGATATGGGATACATTCATGGTTAAAAACTGGAAATGGTATTCCATGTAAGAACTTGGAAAGGTGATTTGTGGATGACATCATTATCATTTGGCAGTATGTCATTAGTTTTTGCAGAATTGAGAAACTATTCAATCAACCAATGAGAACCCTAGTCACGTTGTGAGTTAACCAATCAGAAGTGTAGATCCGCCCTACGCCTCTTTGGATCATGGAAAAATCATGTCGCTGTCTTTTCCGTGTTAGCTCGTTACTGATCAGACCTGTATGTACTATGCGCTGGAGATTCCTGCCACGTGTGTGAAGAAATGCTTTCAAAGTATTTTTCCTTTGCAAGATCTGCTTACTTCCATTATTGAGAATATAAAAGACGAGTGTTACTTTGACCAGCGTCGAGTGAACTAGAGTGTGGAGTAGCATAGCTCTGCTAGCAGATAGCCTCATAGCTAACAAAGTTATCTATGGAGTTGTTCAGTTTTCAAAGACATACGAGCCTTCCACGAACCCACAATATCCGAATCACCTTTCCACAGTTCCTGTTCCAAGCTGCTGTAACCTTGAAATATTTCCCTTGGTGAGTCAGTGTTTTCATTATATTAGCAGCGCTACTCACAAACTAACGTGACGATAGCAGTAGCATTCAATTGTTAGCACCACCAACATATATGTCTTGCTAATGTGTTAAGTTGAATGAGCTAACTCCAGCTAGTGATACAGTATCTCCGTTTTAAACTAAGCTAAGTTAAAGCATTAGAATTAAATGAATATTCGGTTGAGTGAAAACTAGTATTCAGTGGAAAGAGAATTGACACTTGAATTGATATGGAATTGAAATATCTTTATTGAATAAATTAGAAAGGAGATTACAATGAAACAAACATGTTGAAAGTTGAAATTAAGAGGTAAATGAATGTAATTCAGAGAGATCTTGTGGCTTTGTTCTGCAAGGCCGGGTTTTGTGGTTGAGTTCATTCCCTTTGGATCCTGGATTTCGTCCTCGTCCTGCTACGCTTCTGTTGGAGTTGTGCGGAGCGTGGATTGGCGAGCCATTCCCAACCTCCCTTTTGTTGATTTGATTTGATTTGAGCGAAAAAAGGAGAGACACTGTGTATTTTGCCTTCTGGATTTCGGTAGGACAGGTCCTTTGCATCCACACACACTTGAACCACTGGACGTGTAATAGCAAAAAATTTATTTGTACTATTTTGCTTAAGTCTTATATGAAATGTATTGATCTTGTTGTGACCCAATGTACTTTGTTATTTTCCTTTATGTGACTGAGGAAGAACCAAAACCGACTGCTCCTTCTATCATACAATAGACAGTGTGTGACCTTGAAACACTCCTAACTGCAGGCTGAGACATTGTAATAGTGGCTCACAACGCCTACGCTTGTTTCCCAGCTTCTTTATCAGCAAACAGGTTTTCAGCACAATCTTGGGGGCTCGCCGGGGATCGCTCGACTGAGGGGACTCTGACCAGGCGCCGGCGGTGACCAACCGTCCTGAAGAAACAGTCTTCGGCCTTAAACCTCATTAGAACCGAGTGACAAGGACCAAGGGCCCTGGGACAGACTTCACTCAGCGCTGCAATCCCTTGAGCCTGGTGAGGAACTTTCAGTTTATTCTTTGGCAACAATTTGACCAAAACACATGACATCACAAGACTAAAATGTTTTGATGTGTCCCTCATGAAGTTTTACTGATAAAAATGTATTATTAGTTTTAAGAGTAAAAGAGCGAAGGTGTTGTGTGAGAGAACATAGGAAATGATTTTTTTTGGAGACCGGACGAGGCTCCTGAGTATTTTTAACCAAGGTTTAGTAAAACCTGGAGTTGTACTGACGAGTTCAACTTACAGACTGTTTAAGTGCTTGCATAAAATATACCAGAAAGTATATGAGCTAGGAGATCGGACGAGACTCCAGATAAAGCAAGTGCAGACAGGGCTGAAAAGCGCGCAAGTCACGTTCCTATTGTTAGATCACCAATACCAACCTAAACTACTAAAAGATCATTTATAGAAAAAAAGAAAATACCAACCTAAACTACTAAAAGATCATTTATTAAAAGAAATGTAATACTGTCCTTTATAATACTTTGGGTAATAATAATTGTTATACATTATGTTTAATTGTCCAACACTCTTGTATGAACACCTCAAGTCAAAAGGGAAATTGAAATAAAAACAAAATGGGCTCAACCTAATAAACAAAATCCGAATCAGGCCTATACTGCCCCAATGTCAATTTCATGAGAAAGAACTATGGTGATGCATCAATTACTCAATATCATGTCTGGGTACAACATCTTGGTTTTCCAGCAGATGGTAGTTTTAGCCTAAGACAACCAGATCAACTAAAACTAAAAATGGAGGAAATGGAAAGGAAGAGCAAGGGAAAGAACAGAGGTGACTGGAAAGCATATGGAATGTGGCAGAAAGAGGCTATGTTAAGGGATAGGAAAAGTCAGGCAGGGAAAACCTCCTGTGTGCCTCATTGTGTTCAGTTGCAGGACACCGACCTCGACTGCGCCCCGCCCAGAAGACGACAGCAACAACTGTAGTAGAATTTAAGTTATAATACTTTGAAATAAAATACTGTTAACCAGAGCTGTTGATTCATTCAAAGACTTTATTCATGCAGAATGTGTAGCCGTTCAGGTTTGCAAAGCTGACCCCATTATCTCCTCAGTCACCTGCCTTTATAGACTTCGCACAGGTTAACGCCTTCTATTCAATGTATTTCTGTTTCCTGTCTACATACACCAATAACATTCAAGATCTACATTTCGTCATCAAGATGTGCGCAGCCCACCGGCTGCAATTTCTGTCAAGCTCCCAGAGAGGAAACAGGGTAATGTGAATTCAACATCACCATCTCGCTCTCATGCACACTATCCGGAGTATCCTGCACCATTCCATGTACCTGGCTCTCACCCACATGTGTCACTTGCCAAACACAAAAAGGATGACTGGGAGGATCTGGGTCCATGGGTAAAACGATGTGTTCAGGACTCATGTAAGCAGAAAAATACAGCAAATGCAAAAGACAAATGGAACCGTGACTTGAAGGTTTGCATAGTGCATGCAAATAGAACTGTAGAACTGGTACCAGAGAGCTCAGATATGTTTCAACAGGTAAAAAGTGACATCACAACCAAACCAGATCTAAACCCATCAGACTTGCCGGCCCTCAAGGAAGTTTCAAATTCCCTATGGGCACAGGGCAAACATGATGTGGGCCTAATAAAAAATGCAGAACCAGTAGTGATTATTCCCAAATCAGACTACAGACCATGTCAGAAACAATATCCGCTTAGGAAAGACGCAATTGATGGTATTACACCTGTCTTCAACTCTTTGTTGACGGCTGGGGTGATTGTTCCCTGCAAAGCCTCACCAGTCAGAACTCCAATCTTTCCTGTAAAGAAAATTAGAGACAAGGGTCAACCTGATGAATGGAGATTCGTACAAGACCTACAATCAGTAAATGAAGCTGTCCAGCAAAGGGCACCAAATGTGCCAAACCCTTATACCATCCTCTCACAGGTACGTCCTAAGAGTAAATAGTTCTCCGTGGTGGATTTGGCAAATTTTTCAGCATACCCGTCCATCCGGACAGCCAATTTTGGTTTGCGTTTACATTTAATGAACAAACTTACACATTCACATGTTTGTGCCAAGGTTATTGTGAGTCTCCAACAATTCACAATTCACAATTCATATTTTCAAAATGCCTTCGGGTGCAGCAAAGCACAAAAAAAGGAAGAATATAGAGGAGGACAGAAAACGACAGAAAGTTTCTCTCGGACCCTTCAAGCCAGCCTCAACTACCGGCTGCAACAAGGCCCTATGGAAAGACGGACCTCTCTATTTGTGTCTATACTGTAGGAAAGTATTAGTTAATATTGTTGACCAGTTGCATTTTGAGTTGATTATCAGTGTAGACAATTTGAGGGATGTGACAGCAAAAATACAGTAAATGGTGAATTATTATCATGATATTATATTATTATTCATTATTATCTTCTTCTCATCATTCGTATAGATTATTATTTATTTTTTTACAAGAAATAGATGATATATTCCTTGGAATTATGTCTGTACTCTCCAATGAGATACTGTTCAGATGAACATTGTGATCAGAGGGCGATCATTGTGAACACCAATCAGAGGGCTGTATTTAACTGTATTTAGCCAATGAGAGGGTTCGATATTGCAGCCAATCAGAGGGCTCTATTTAACAGCCAATCAGAGGGCTCTATTTAACAGCCAATCAGAGGGCTGTATTTAACAGCCAATCAGAGGGCTCTATTTAACAGCCAATCAGAGGGCTGTATTTAACAGCCAATCAGAAGGCTCGATATTATAGCCAATCAGAAGGCTGTATTTTATTTTACAATCAGAGGACTGCATTTAACAGCCAATCAGAGGGCTCTATTTAACAGCCAATCAGAGGGCTGTATTTAACAGCCAATCAGAAAGCTCGATATTACAGCCAATCAGGGAGCTCTATTTAACAGCCAATCAGAGAACTCTATTTAACAGCCAATCAGAAGGCTCGATATTACAGCCAATCAGAATGCTGTAATTAACAGCCAATCAGAGGGCTCTATTTAACAGCCAATCAGAAGGCTCGATATTACAGCCAATCAGAAGGCTGTATTTAACAGCCAATCAGAGGGCTGCATTTAACAGCCAATCAGAGGGCTCTATTTAACTGCCAATCAGAAGGCTCGATATTACAGCCAATCAGAAGGCTGTATTTAACAGCCAATCACAGAGCTCTATTTAACAGCCAATCAGAGGGCTCTATTTAACTGCCAATCAGAAGGCTCGATATTACAGCCAATCAGAAGGCTGTATTTAACAGCCAATCACAGAGCTCTATTTAACAGCCAATCAGAGGGCTCTATTTAACAGCCAATCAGAGAGCTCTATTTAACAGCCAATCAGAGAGCTTGGGGGATTCCCCATCGTGGCACTATTTCAATTAACAATGCTTTTGCCACTGCTGAGGAATCTGCTTTTCCAGATGGGAAAACCTCAACCCATTTGGATAACATGTCTACAAAGACCAAGCAATATTTCTTTCCCTCACAGAGGTTTAATTCAATAAAATCCATCATAACATGATCAAATGGGCCATCAGGGGGAGGATGGCTTGATTGGGGAACAGTTTGTCCCCGTCCTATGTTATGTCTTAGGCACACAGGACATTTTTAACTAAAATGTTGTGAATAATTTGAGAAGCCTTGTGTGTACCAGTGTTTATTTACAATGTCCGTCATCCCCCCTTTTGACACATGATCTTTCCCATGTGACAATACAGCATAAAAATAAAACGTAAATACGGGTTACCGTTTGGGCCAACCCAAATTTTATTTACATAGGTTGCTCCTGCTTTCCTCCATTGTTCTCTCTCTTTTGGAGAAGCATTAGCCTGTGCCTCAGTTAGATCAGCGTGTGAGACGGTGGGGGTTATCGGTATCATTTGCAGAGCCATGTCTACAGGGGTCTGTGCTGCCAGTCACATTTACATATTGCAGTCTGTTTGGGGAGCATTATAACTTCTAAATAACAAATAATTTATCAATTTTCCATGTTGTATTTCAGTTCCTGATGACGTAATAAACTCTCTCATTTTCCCACAATGTTCCAAAATCATGTGCTACTCCAAATGCATATCGACTATCAGTGTAAATGGTTACACTTTTCCCTTCTCCCAAAATACAGGCCCTTGTTGTAGCCCTCCACTGTGTCATAATCAGTAACAATAGCATACCCCACATTATTTAGGGAAGATGTTAGGCATTTTGATGCAGATCCATCAACATAATAGATAATATCACTATTTTCCAAAGGTTCATCTGACAGATCTGGTCTAGGTGTACACTGTTGATTGATTGCAGCAACGCAGGGAGGGAGAAGTGTCTGATTAGGAGCTGTACACCTTACGATATTGATATTTGGGAGTGATAGTAGAACATTGTGGTAATGAAGAAACCTCGCTCCTGACAACTGACTAGTCTTGTTCTAACAATATTGATGAAACCGCATTTGGTACTCTGAGCTCGAGTGGCTGATAACAAGAGTCACAACGAGAAGTTGTGACCGGATCACGGCATCAGCATCCGCAGCCACAGCTTTCAAACAATGGGGAAGTCTCTGAGCTACAGCATCGAGCTTAGAGGGAAAATATGCTATAGGGTGCATTTTATCACCATGTTTTTGCATCAGCACAGAGGACATAAAACCATCTTTTTCATCTTTTTTGTTTGTTGGGATCAGGCAATCCTAATGTTGGAGCAGTGGTCAGCATGGTTTTAAGTGTGTTGAAACTAATCTCTCCCTCATCTGTCCATGTAACCTTGTCTGTGGAGGATAGTTTTTGGTCATGAAGTGGTTGAGTTATTTTTGCATATTCAGGAATCCATTGTCTGCAGAAACCTACCATTCCCAGGAAGGACAGTAGGTGATTGGCTTGGGTATTTTAGTGCATTTACATTTACATTTACATGAATGGCATTTAGCAGATGCCTTTATCCAAAGCGACTGACAACAAATACATTTGTTTAAGTAAGTGAATCATCTATCCATCAGTCATCATAAGATAAAGTAATCAATGCTCAGACCAGGGGCCATAGGCAGTCATAATGCTAGAAGGATTTAAAAAAAAATGTTTATTAACAGGAGAGAAACTTGTACAAGGGGGTAGTGGGGGTGAAGAGGTTTTTAGGAGGGACTGTTAGCCTGAAGAGATGGGTTTTCTACGGCGGAAGATTGGTAGTGACTCTGCAGTCATGACAGCATTGGGAAACTCATTCCACCAGCGGGGCGCCAGGACAGTGAAAAACCGTGACCGAGTAGTGCAGCTGCTGCATCCACGTAGAGGCGGCGATACCAGGCGGCCAGCCGAGGTGGAAGAGCAGAGTGATCGGGCAGGGGTTTGGGGGCTGACCATGCTGCTTGCTAGTGATCGCGTCTATTCTGTCTGCACTCAAGCTTTTGCCCTCCCGGGTGAGTTTATGGCCTAGAAACACCACTTCGTCTTTTACAAACTGTAATTTCTGCAGGCTTGCCTTGTGGCCCTGCTCTGCCAAATATTTTAAGAGAGCCACCGTATCTTTCTGACAGGTCTCTCCATCAGGTGAGCAAAGTAGGAGATCATCAACATATTGGATCAGAGTGCTACCTCCTTCCAGCACTAAATTCTCCAAGTTATCCTTTAAAGCTGCCCCAAACACAGCTGGGCTCTCGATGTAGCCCATAGGGGCTCTAAACCACGTGTATGAGCTATTTTTGAGATGTGAGATGTATTGAGAATCTTTATGTACAGGAATACTAAAGAATGCATTGGCTAGGTCGACCACAGAGAAAAATGTAGCATTACTGGGTACTTGGGTCATAATGGTACAAGGGTCGGGGACAATAGAGGCGCGCGCTTGAACTGTTTCATTAACCTTTTTAAGATCCTGAACAAAGCGCCAGGCTTGTGGTTGCCCTTCCTGCTTGGCTTTTTTCACTAGGAAGATGGGGGTACGGCAAGGGCTGTCAGGACATAGAACAATAATGCCTTTGTCTAACAATGCTTCAAAAACTGGAGTAATTCCATCTATGGCTTCCTTCTCGTTCTGGGATCAAATGTATACTTCGTACTCCCACAAATGTACATTCAAATCAGCTTCTGTAAGCCTTTGCTTTCGGCGAGTACTCACCCCTCCCTCACATGAGACCCTGTCTCTTGCCTGGTTACAATGTGCTACCCAAGCCCCTATATCCTGCCACCTGAGCCCATACAGCTTGGCAAGAGAAATATGTGAGTCAGGCCCACAAATCTACCAGACCCAAACTTGAGCACTTCCTGAGTACCCCTCACAGACATAGCACAATATCCATGGTCATTCCGATAAAGCCATAGTCCTGACAATAAATCTTCTCGTTGAACCAAATTTCTTAAAGCCCTCATCCTGATTCTCTGAGACTTTAGCTGTACAATGCAGGTAATCCTTATCCATAAATGTACAATCTTTAACTCTTCGTTTAGCGTCTGTCAACAACTTTTGTTTAATTGATCTCAGCCCGGAGCCCAGCAGGTCCCATCCGTAAAAGTAATTTTGCTGTGCATTTCCTAATAACACATTTTGCATAGCACATTTCTCAATCATAATTCCCTTATCTGAACACCACAGACTGAGTCCTAAACCACACATTGGTCTCTACCTAGCAAATTAACTGGGCAACAGTTAGATAATATGAATGAATGTTTACGATATTGGCAACCATCTTCATCATATACAGATAAGGGGACTGTGAATCTTTCTTTTACCCCTCTTCCTTCTGTTCCTACTACCGTAACTATTCTGCCACTAAGTTTTGGTGGGGGTTGCCAATCTTCTGTTTTTAAAACAGAATACCCTGCTCCTGAGTCTACTAAAAATGTAACAATTTTACCAGCAATTTTCAATGTCAATTGAACTGTGTGTGTGTTTAGGCATTGGTTTGGTCTCACCAGTTGATCGTCCCCATCCCACCTCCTCATCAGTACCCCTCTCGCTCTCTCTCCTCGCGTCTCCCTCTTGGATTGTTAACTGTAACCCTTTGCCTGTTGCCTCGATTCTCTTCCTCTGGCTCAGGACAGTCTCTTACCCAGTGGTCTTCTGCCTTGCAGCGAACCCGCTTGGCCTGTCACGTGACTTGTCATTGTTTCTGCCTTGCCTTCACCTGCCTCTGTTTCCACGGTACTTCCCTTTTCCTCTTTTCCTGGGGCCCTGCTGTAGTGGTTCAGCTCAGCCAGCTGCAGTTTTGTCTCCCTTTTTCTTTGTTTTCTCCTTCTTGGCCTCTTTTTCTCTATCACCTTTTCAGCGTGCTGTATGTATGGCCAGAGTTCTTTCATTCTTCCCGCTTCATAAATTAATCAGCTCTTTCTCACATGATCCCGAATTTCTGGCAACAGTCCCGCTATCAAGTTAAACTTGCACACCTGCTCCCATCGGCTGTCATCATTCCCATCTTGTTTGGTCAGGCCACTGTAATCCCCAAATGTTTTCTCAAAATGCAATCTGTAGTCACCCACTCCCTCATCCTTTCTTTGTCGGCAGTATGCGATTTTCTCCCAGTTCATTCTCATAGGGAAATGTTCTTTGATCCGATCACACAGTGCAGCCACAGCCACTCGGTAGTGGCCCCCAGGAACACCACTCCATCCGACAGACTGCTGGGGCCAGTTTCCCTTCACCAATGTCCATTTTAGTTCGAGAGCTTTCATCATCACCATTTCGATCTCAGACGTGCTAGGTTTGTATTGGCTAATTAGCACTTCGAGGGCTATTACAAGTCTCTCTCCCCCCTCTTTGTCTGGTCTCGGCAGTGCTAGTGCAACCTCCCTCAGGTCGCCAGGTGACCAGGGGCGTGACTGTAGGCTGTTGGTATGGGGGTGGCCGGACAGAGGGGCAGAGAAGGTCCACATGAGCCTCTTTAATTTCTTTCAGCTGTTCGGTAAATTCTTGTTGGGCCCGTTTGGCCATACCCTCCTCTTTCCATGCACTAAAAGCTTTCTAATCTACTCTGCACTGCTCTTTCTGTAATTTTTTAATTTTACCTGCAGCATAACCTTCAAGTCTATCTTTCAGTGTGTCAATTTGTCTCAGGCTAAACCTCCTATTCTTGATTAACATGTTCTACAACGGTTTCCGTGATTAATATACTACCAACAATCATTAAATAGCCCATCGGCCCTCAGCGACAATTTTACCTAGGTTTAACGCCAGTCCAACTGGAGAGTTGCAACTTTTGATAACAAATATTGTGGTCTCACCTCGCTCCTTTCTCCTTTCAGGTGCCCTTCACTCCACCCCTGGCGGGTTCTAACCTTCAGGGGGAGGATTGAGGCTCCAGGACCCAGTCTCTGGCTGTGCATGGATGACCTGTCTGTAGGTGGAACACTCAGGTAGGTATCTCGGACGAGCCCCCAAATTGTGGTTGAAATTCTAGGGTAACCACTCTGTACTTTTAGCTCTTTGGAGATTCAAGAAATAAAGTCTTGCAACACCACAATATGATTTGAGTATTTATTAATAGAAAAAATGCTTTACTGTCCCATTACTTATGCAGGGCACTGTACACGAGCCATCCTGATGGCTTTTCAAAACAAAAAACATCTCTCTCATCTCGAATTAGGTTACCACTGGTTACCACAAAAAACGACGTCAATATCTCAATATATTGACAATATAACAATAAAATACATGTATAACATGCCAACACTCTAATAACACGACCCTGATGGATGTCGTACTAGCTAACAAGCGATTGTTTGTCAGTCATTTTCTAGTTAAAATCCCTAACCCTAACTAGCATTGGACAAATGGTAGCAAGCTAACATACTTGTTCGCTAGCTATTCTACAAGCCATGACCACCAGTGCTGTAGCTAGCTAGCTTTTTTTTTCTTCTTCTTTACAAGAGAATGCAGCTGGCTAACTAGTTGGCTGAATTGGAAATAGTATCCCTATGTTGGCATATTCAACTTAGTAATTTAGTTCTAGACTAGACACATTATACTTGAAAAATCAGATTTGCCATAGGGATTCAAGCAGCAACATGAGTGAATTCCTGAGAAATATTTATGGAATACCTGGCTGCTAGAGACATTCCCCATGGGAAAGTTTGTAACAAGTGACAAGTGCCGAATATGCCTGTCAAAAGTAAGCACACCACTTGAAAGTGTGTGGATATTGCTTTAATGCACACCCTGTCATGCGTAAATGCTTACATATCGATCACCGGCGATATCTGGCTGCAAAATCATTAGCTGTAGTGCATAACTTCCTAAAGCAATTTCCTGGTTAAGGATTTTCTGTCATGAAGGAACGGGGTTAGAAATGGGGGTAGAAACACCCATTTGAAACTCAGTAATCTTTTTAAAAACATTTTTTTTTTGTCCTTTCAATTAAAATAAATACCATACTGTATCAATAGTATGGCTGTTTAGTATCTATTAGATCTATTAGTAACTAGTTTCAATATTCTACATGCACTTGGTGTTTTTGGCTCCTGTGTGCACAGTTTAGAACCAGTGACTGAAATTATACAAATGATCCTGTTCAATCACTTTAAAATAGCCCATGTTTGAAATTGGCATGAGACTTCTCAGACTATGGTTTGTTGTGAGAATAGGAGAAGCACGTGGATGGCCATGACTGTGTATACTGGCCTGGCTTGTGTGTGTGTGTGTGTGTGTGTGTGTGTGTGTGTGTGTGTGTGTGTGTGTGTGTGTGTGTGTGTGTATGTGTGGAGAATGAGTGTTTCTATATGTGTGTGGGTACATGTGAGCTCTGCTCAATGATCCATGTGATGGTTCAGAATGCTCTGCCTGGTTACCATAGCAACCCTCTACTCCCATCCTGTGGCTAGTTTTTGCTGGTGGTTTGTTTTGAAGAGGCTGGCTATTGTCGGCCTTTGTTATGAAGAGTGCTGAACGGTGTCATCATCACATTGACCAGGTCATGTGGGGTCACCGGACAGGAACAATGACAGGGACACAACCCTGAAATACACAAACACATGTACTGTACATGCATAGGTATAGACACACTCTCGCACACTCTCGCACACACACACACACACACACACACACATACACAGACACACACACACACACATACACACACACACACACACACACACCAAGAAAGGCCATGCCTCCCTCCCTCCCTCCCTCTTTCCTTTCCTTTCCTCTCAAGGCTCACCCTTTTAACCTTGCAGCTGGTGTGTCCTAACTACACTGTACACTGTTATGTGTACCCTACTTGGTCAGCTGTTTCTCAAAAGCCGTCCAGCTGCAGGGTTAAAAGGGTGAGCCTTGAGAGGAAAGAAGAGGGAGGGAGGGAACATGGTCTTTCTTGGTTAGGGGATGGGGATGGAAATGTGAGTCTAGACTGCATCAGAATGTCATCCAATCCTGCATGCATGCCGTCGACGGAGAGGGGGTCCTCCAGGAAAATATCCAGACACCATGACTCAAGCTGCTGATATGCCTGGAGAAGATAAACAAGAGGAGGAGAGGAAGAGGGGGAAGAGGAGGGATGGAGGGAAGACCACTCCCTTCTACCCCTGTTTGCTTTGTTCCCTCTACTTTTAGCAATTCTGGAATTCTCATCTGCTGTATGTGACATATACAGCAGACATAGA